>NW_027491641.1:212500-680000 GCF_021521415.1 Bidens hawaiensis
ATGGTTGAAGAAACCTCTGACATTACTTGCGAATAAAAACTCTTGTTGTGCCCCAAAAATGGAGTCTGTTTAGAATCATTAACATAAAGAATAAAATGATTCTGTTGATACATTCGAATGATTAAACGTTTCACAATTAGTAAACTGGATTTATTGTCATAACCTGCATTTTCCAACAAAATCGATCCATTTAAACCATGATCATGAGCAAGTACATAAATATACTCCTGAAAGATAAGGGGATATAAGAAGTAGTGAGATCTATCTAGCCCTAAATAGCTTTGGAATTTATCCATTTGAAATTTGATTTAAATTAAATTAAGGGTAGAGGATTTTGGGGGTTATAAATGATACATAGTGCGATACAGTCAAAACAAGGTATTATAGTACAAACCGAATAGATACCTCAGATACAGATAAAATTCTCAACAGATTCTCTATCCTATCTTTTTCCTTTGTTTTCATTATAGGATAACAAGATGATTAGAAATCCTTTACTTTTTTCAACCCAATCGCTCTTTTGATTTTGGAAATTTTTTTATCAATATACTGTTTCTTATACACATACTTCTCCATTATGGAATGGAGGATGGTAATATTTAGGATTCATTAAAAAATCAAGAATACATTCCTGGGAGAAAGCCTTCCCGTATTGGGCACTAATATTTTTTTAACGTCTAATTAGATCGGGTAATCATTCAAATTGAAAAATGAGATTATTCAGGAATACACATTGAATGCTGAGATTACGCATTGAATTTCTGGTAGTAGATCCATAATAAAAGAAGTTTTTGTGATTAATGCAGAAGAAATGAAACAAAAGATACGGTAGAGCTAGGACAGTTATTGTATGAGGTCTACCCAGTGCTAGATGCAGAGGCGCATAATAGATCGATATGAACATTATGAGCTGTCCCGTAATAAAACCAGTTATTGCTGATACCCTCTTCTCGGCTCCTTCTTCTCCTTCTTCCATAACGTGAGCTCGGAGAAGAAAGAGATAGGAGGGTCCTATGGAGAATGTGGTCAGAAATCCATAATAAAGTCCGACCACGATGACCGAATTGATTATCTTCATGCATAAGGATACTAGATTACCTAGTAGAAAAGATTTCAAAATCATCACAAACCTCCCTTTTTCTTTTCTATTGCAATTTCTGGATTATTATATGATGATTTTGAAACTTTCCATATATAGAAAAGAAATACAAAGAGATAGACTAGAAATGACATCTGTTATGTGAATGACACCAAAAGTATATTAAATGAATGGAATTGGGATATGGATGGAATATAATGAAATAGAGCCACTTTTAGGTTCCCTATGAAATGAGGCATGGAGGGGAGCCACTACGAAGAAGTTCCGGGAGTTACGAAGGAAGCTTCGAGCTCATATTGGTCATGGGTTGAGAACGGGAGTGGAACTCTATGAGATCGAATCTCCCGTTGTTCCTCAGTAGCTCAGTGGTAGAGCGGTCGGCTGTTAACCGATTGGTCGTAGGTTCGAATCCTACTTGAGGAGATTTGAAAATCGCCGTCAACACCCCGGTGTAGGTCCGGGATACTCCTTTGTTCCATAGCCCTGGGGCTATTTACAACTATCCAATTAAGAATTTTCAGATGTACTAGTACTAGCAGTGCATCAAAGATGCAGTCATCGATTCTACCGAGAGGCCACAATTGCTGCGAGCAAACATATTAATGACGAGGAACGCGTTTTTGTTATGCTACTAATACTTGTACTTGCTCTGCTATTCTATCCTGGCTGAGGAAGAGTTACGGGCGCGTAAAACAAAAAAAACACACTGATGGGGGACGGGCATACGCATACTATGTGTAATGCTTCACTCATTTACGATAAATAATAAATAAAAAGGTTAGAATTCTAGCTCGAGTAGGTAAAATGAAATGATTCAATAATTATTCGTTTGCTGATGAGGCGTGTTCTATTCGACCCATGAAATAATGTTAAATACTTAAATAATTTAGATAATTAAGATATAAGATATGGTTGTAATAACAAAATATAAATAAATAAATAAATAATTAAATATACCAACTAAATAAAATAATTTAATTGAAATATACCATAAATTATTTAAATAAATAACTTACTAATATATAAATAGATAATTATAATAATGCGTAGATAATTAAATATAATTAGTACTAAGATATAAATAAATATTTTGTTTAAATATTTTAAAGAAAATCAATTTTATTCGCTTATTATATATATATATATATATATATATATATATGTAAACAAGTTTATAAAGACGTTCAAAGATGACGAAACGTGAATCAAAGTGTCGAGTTTTAAATACAAAGAATTAGATTTACTATTATTATTATTAAAATATACTTATAATGCATACACACACACACACACGTAAACGAGAACTTTTAACGAGGTTTTGACAAAAGACATAACTTAAGGATATCGGTTTTCATAAGTTATTATTTATTTACAATTATTTATTAGATTATCATCTATTAAAATAAGTTATATTAATTAACAAAAATAGCTAAAAGAAATAAAAACTCAAAACCCCTAGTGGCCGAATTCGAACCCGCGACCATCAAGTCCTAACACACAGACGTTACCAACTGAGCTAACTGCTTTATTGATTAATAAACGAAAACATTTTATTATACACAGATGCCGATCATTTGCCCCAATTTGCTATAAACCCTAGATTCTACAATTGCCCAAACCCGCTTATGATTGATAGATTAAAGTTAGGGTTAACATTCTTTGATTATAAATGAACACAATACAACAAAAAATTACCTCTTAACGTTTTATAATGATGGTGTAGGAGGGCGAACCGTAGCCGGCCATAAACGATGATGAACGGACAAGCACAGGTTGATGTTAATTAAATTGTGTATGCTGGTTTGCTAGCGCTGCTATGACGACCACACATGAAGGATTGATTGATTGATAATCATCGTTTGATATGTTTTATGATTTACGAGTTAGGTCGGTTATTTTATTAAAGGGAAAACGTATCAAATGATGTCGTTTCTTTAATTAGATCTGTCGGTAGGCCGGTTATTGTAAGAGATCAATATATCACGAATCAATTTTGATTATATTAGCTTCTTGGTCATGATACATAAAACGGGTATAAGATGGATAACCGGATCCGGGTATGGATACCCGGTTGGACCAGATTTTTGAGTTATTATATTATACAAATTGCAAAAAGGTCCCTCAAATTTAGAGGTGGGTACACTATGAGATTAAAGTTTAGTTTGAGGTAAAAATTGAATATTTTCAAAGTTAATTTATATATAATAAATATATATAATAAACAATTAAGAATAAAATAATAATTACCCAATAAATGCGGTATTTTTTGGTTGATATAATTTACCGAACGTAAACGGGTTGGGTAATGGTTAATTTAAAATCCGAGTTGTTACATTCTAATGGCCATCCATCATCTCCAAACACATATTCTTGATTACCTGTAAAATAGTTTATAATATACGTTAGCAACACATGCTGTTGAATATGTTTGACACTAAAAATGGGCAAATATCATAAAAAACCAACATACTTTCTGTTTTTGCTCATTAAAGTCCTTCAACAATTTTTTGCACGTTAAAGTCCCTCAACATGTTAAATTCGAATGAAAATTTGACATAACTTATAAAAACATTTAAATATATAAATAATATTCTTTTTTCTAGTTGATAAATCTGACACGTCTCAAAAACCTATTAGGAATCCTCAATTTTGCCATGTAAATGTTTACTCAAGGTCACGTGATGTGAGTTTTTTTTTTTTTGGGGGGGTTTGGGGGGGGGGGGGATTTGGAAACACGTATTTATTACAATTACATAAGAGGTATCGATCAATGTATCTAAATGGAGCATTGTGAATCTGGAATTGTTTACTCTTGCTTTGCTGCAAGCTAGAACATGTTAAAATATTGCTTATAGAACTAGGACTTTAGGATGGTTCACAAATCATCTTTATTCAAGTTTCATCATAAAAGTAAAATAAGAAATAGAAAGAAAACATAATGGATTTAACAGTATAAAAAGGTGATTAGAAATGGATTGCTTTAGAAATTGGCTATGAAAGTTTGTGTGGGATGTTGAACTCAATTGGTATGCTTGATGTCACTATTAAGAGTTCTTAATTCTTGTATCATAGTGTTTTAGATGGAACCTTAAAAGAATTTTATTAATTTAATTTTTTTAGTCATATTTAATCAAAACAACGTAGCTTTGATGGGTTTTGCATTTGAGTTAGATGTTTAAAAGCCACATATACACTTTCCCATATATCCTACATAAGAAAAAATAACACAAGCAAAAAAAATAAATCAGTTGCATATTGTTTTTATGAGTCGTGTCACATTTTTGATCAAATTTAACATATTGAGGGACTTTAACGTGCAAAAAATTGTTGAAGGATTTTAATGAGCAAAAACAGAAAGTATGTTGGTTTTTTATGGCATTTTCCCAAACATTTTATATATACTTAATTATCCCCTCGGGTATCTTATGGCCCGGCCCATCGTGGCTTAGGAAGAAACTAAGTTCTAAAAGTCTGAACTACTATTACAAACTTCAACTTAACTCGAAACCACTCAGCAAACACTGCAACGTTCGAGTACTTAGCAACTACCAATATACCCAAGATTATCCCCACTCGGACATTACTTAGGTTCAGCCCAACGTGGCGGAGGCATAAGCAAGCGTGGTGTGGTGTACCCACCGTCTACCCAAATATGAAATGATCCAAACAAACATATACGATAGCCTGAGGGATACATATACATATACAAACATATACAATGTAATGATTTAATGACTCGATTTATAATGGTGTAAAGATTTTGGACATATTCATTTTTGTTCTTGATCAATGTGTCTCACTAAGTTATACCTGCTTGTTATAGTACGAGAATAACATTTTATATCTAACTAGATCAATGATCTAACTTTAGACCTTTAGTTTATTTGCATAACTTTTACCTTAATAATCATTTATTTATAAATTATATGGATCTTTAGTCCTCTTTTAGGTTCATCATTCATGTACTACGTTTATTTTTCATGAAGAAACGTATATATTTAGGTTTCATCCTTAAGAAGAAACATTATAAAACTTTGCATTATAAATAAATAATAGTTTAACTATACCCTGTTCCTAAAAAGACTATATTCCACTTATTAAGTATAGGCTATATCCCTCACTAGATCTAAGCCATATATAATAAAATAATGTGTAGATGTCTTAATTTGTATGGCTACATTATAATAAATTGCCAAAGCTTGACGCGGGAAACACTCCTACTTATCGTCAGGTAATTGAGTGAATAAACCAACAGAGAACGTCGGGATTGAAGCACGAACTTCGAGACAATGTGTGTATAAAAGGTGAAATGTGTTTAGGATGCCTTGAATCAAAGCTCGATCACCCCATTTATAGGGCAAGTTAATGGAGCATAGAACACTACATCACGTAGCGCGATGGACTTGCTACACCGCCTCTGAATATTTTAATCTGTCGTGTATTGCACGGATGCTAGGGCTGGCCGTCACGTAGCGTGACACCGCCCACTAGTCATGTTGTGTCGACATGTAGACCTGCCAGGTGTCACGTGTGGCGATACGTAGTTGGACATGTGCCACGATTACTTAACCTGGTCATCACGTAATGCGATGACCCAATGATTCAGGCGGTCGCGAAGCGCGACAACGCCATTTCTGGGATATGGTGATATATCTATGTGTATCGCAATGGGTTTCTTTCTGATCCATCGCGTAGTGCGACGGGTCCTGAAATCCTTAATGTTTATTTTGAGTCCTTGAACTTTTGAAATTGATATTTTTGGCCTGAAAGTTTAGGGATGTTACACTTTCCCCTTGATTTGAAAAAATGACCCATCTATGAACTTAACCCTCCCGATTATGTTATCGTTTAATTCTAAAAAAATTGACTTGTTTCAAATCATATGATTATTTTCCCCATTATCCAAATACCGTACATCATCATCAACCCGCACGGTCTCGTATTTCTTCAGTATTACTTTTTGTTCATTTAAGAGCACAACTTGATGCATATACGCCACTTAAGGGCTTTGGTTTGGTTGACTTATTGACCCTTTTAAACTCGGTCCGGGAAACCAAATGCAAAGTGACAGTCAAATCGGTAACATAAAATCTATGACCGATCTTTCTTCACATTTATTTTCTGTTGAATTGATGACCCTTGTTTTGGTACTAAGGGTTCGGTCTTTGCCATTAAATAGGCCTCGACCACGACCTCGACCTCGACCTCGACCTCCTCGCCCTCTATTAGATTCAAAACTTCTATGACTTGATAAATCATAGTTACCGAATAAAAGTTGACCTTGGTCACTCCCTGAATTTCTTCTTCTCGGATTCGCTCCTCATGGGCTCGGAGTAGGCCTACAACATCTTTAAATCCCGTTTTATCGAGTTCCAACATTTGCTCAAGCGAAACAAGCATCTAAATATACTTCGTTCTTGGGAGACTTTTGATAAACTTCGAAATTCGCAGAGAGCCGCAGATTTCGAGGCAAAGGTCGATTAACTTGCCCACAAAGTTATCTATGGAGTCTGACTCATTCATTTTCATATTATCAAATTCTATTGACAAGGTTTGGAGACATGATTCTCAAACCCATACGACACATAAGTGTGGGTTTTTAATCGAATCGCACATGGCTTTAGCTTTTTCTTGATCTCAAATTTGCATGATCAAGGTTTCGGGTATGGATTGAAATAACAAGGCCATAGCCATGTCATTTTTATCTTCATCAGTGACACATGAGTTGATGGCATCCCAAACTTTAAGAACTCTTAGGACTACTTTCATCCTCATAGCCCTCACGGTATAGTTCATTGTAGTTAACATTGGATATTGAACTGAACATGGCCCATTCTCTTTCTCCTTCTGGCGGCGACGGTGGTCATGTCACCCATGGCTAATCAAACCCAACATGTTTGAACAAAGCAACAATCGAACGAACTATGCGGTCGATAGTGAAAACAACTTCCTCGAGAGATCAAACCAACTTGTTCAATTGAAACACATTCTTTGTTGGCTAAATCGTTAATTATCGCGTTCTTGAACCGAGCTCTGATACCAATTCAATAATGATACACGATAATTAACGAACAACTTAGAAATAACCGACTTATGTTATAAACAGAAAATATGGCTAAAAAATTTATTTCAATATCTTTGATAGTGATGGTGGTGACTATTGTGTTTATGTTGTTGTATCTAACACTTACTTTGTGCATGTATTTATACTAGTCATCCAACTTGGTCACCAAGCTTAATTATGTACCGCCACTCAACTTGGCCAACAAGGTGAACTTGGCCACCAAGGAAATGGAAGAATGTTTCACAATACCCTTTAGACTTTAACCGGCTTGTTAAAACCACTTAGACCCGGTTCACCAACTTGTGACCCGGAATAGAAATTAATCCAAAATTGATTAGTTGTATCCTCCATCAGCAAAGCCTTAAATCATCTTGTCTTGTAAGATTCTAAATCTAGAGCTTTGTATACTTTATGTTTGAAGTTTAAATTAGAGGTTTTGAGCTTAAGATCTTTAATGCATGTTGTTTGGTGGATTTTAGGAAGCTTGATTATTGTTTCCTTATGTTTGATATGAAAGTGTAGGTAATATTTACATGTTATCTTGTGATTACTTACTAGTTTGATCCCTTTATACGAAATTCGACACCAAAACTCGTATTTTGTAAACATGCTCATAATGTAAAGAGGGCTTATGAATTCAATGATGTTATTAAGTGTTTTGGAAGATTGGAAAATGTATTTAAACCCAAAATCATGAATTTAAACAAGTTTTAGAGAAAAAAACATAATGGACAGAAACATCAGACAGACCATCAAAACCTTTATACGGGTTGTCTAATATCATTTTTTTGGGAAATTGATCTTTTTGAAAACCTGATTAAAACCTGATCAATTTAATATATGACAGAACATCAAATATATTTTTAAACCCTAGTACGACTCGTCTAATGTTAATTTGGGGGATAATCTGATTTCATGATTTAACGGACTATCTGATAGTTAGACAGCCTATCTAAAAACATTTTGATTTGACTTACAATCTAACATTTCCAACGGACCATCTGATAGTCAGGCAATCCATCTATAAACATTTTGATTTGGCTTACCATCTAAAATTTCAGTCGACCTGTCTAACACCAAAGTCAACAGACCATGTTTATCTAAAATGATATTTTTGCAACCCAAAACATTTCTTGCATAATAAGCAGGTTAAATCTTTTAAATAAGTTCCTAAATCAGGTCTAGATGCCTTAAACTAAAAAATTATTACAAGTTTGAGATTATAATCCTTTAAAGACCCCTTTATCTAAGATACCGAAACATTCAAGATTCTGAAACAAATGAATAAAGTTTAACAACTTTTAAAACTAACAAGCACACTATTTTATGTGTTTGACAAAGCTCAATTATTTGATTACATACAATTTATTAAAAGTAGTCATTCATTCGACGTAGTTGAACACGTAGGACAACACTAATCCCGTATGCAAATTGATGGTCAAATACGTGCCTAGTAACGAGCACACGTAATAGTTCTGGGCAACTGACTTGTGCAATCTAGTGAAAACATAACATTTTTTTTTGCAGATCGAATGATTAAGTGGCTGCTTTAAGAGAAAACTATGATTTGCCTCATGTAATATCGGTGGGCTACCATTGAACCACTGAAA
The DNA here is from genome assembly GCF_021521415.1 of Bidens hawaiensis. Taxonomy (NCBI): domain Eukaryota; kingdom Viridiplantae; phylum Streptophyta; class Magnoliopsida; order Asterales; family Asteraceae; genus Bidens; species Bidens hawaiensis. The sequence goes on from NW_027491641.1 coordinate 221,274, forward strand.
ACTAAATTACGGGTATTGACCCCATATGTTTTTCATAACGCTGATTTGAGCCGCGTATTGAACCCATGTTTTTATGTTGACCGTTAGTTGACCATTAGTTGACTGTTTGGTTCAAGGGCACTTTAGCAATTGATAAATAATAATAATAATAATAATAATAATAACAACAACAAGAACATCTACATCTCCATAACATCATTCATCACTCATCATTTGCATCTCCCCATTCATGATCAGCTTCTCCTGCATCATTCATCAAACCCAAATAATAATAATAAGAAGAAGAAGAAGAAGAAGAAGAACAGATCGATGTATTCTGCATCTCAGAATAATCGACGGTGCGACAACCAAATATCCCAAACCCATCAATCAATGTTGAACCCACCAAAATTAATGAAACCAATACCAAGATTGAACAAAAAGCAAAACCCATTTGGTGAATTTATAAGGTTCCGGCGGGCTCTAGGGTTCCGGTGATTCCGACGAATTCTAGGGTTTCTAGTCGGCCGAAGTCGGTGCTTGAAGTCGGGGACGGGGAAGATGACGATCGTATGTGGTAAAGGGTTTGAGAGGTGGAGATGGTGTTCTTGTTAAATATATGAAGATGATGATGATTGTGTTGTTATTATTATGTGTTTGTATAAGATTTATGTGTTTTTGGGTTTAGGTTAGGGTTATTAGCCGAAGGTTTTCTGGGTTTGTGTTTGTGTTAGGGTTCTTAAATGTTGATGTTGAAGATGAAGAGTATATTAACTAATAATTATACGAGGGCGCATACTGAGCCCGCCAAAAAAACACATGGGTCTAAACTCTAACATGCGTAATTTAGTTTTCAGTGGTTCAATGGTAGCCCTCCCTTATCACAAGGAGGCAAATCATCGTTTTCTTCTGCTTTAATATGCTTAATTATTTGCCGTCTTGATAACCTAGCCTGTTAGTTAATCATATTCACCGGCTTTGGCTGATGTATTCTTTTTTAATTATGTCTCTAAGGTAACCCTAAGGACGTATGTTCCTGAAGCTAAGGATTTTGGAAATTTGGAATTTTAAGGTATACAAGACTTTTGGTTTGATCGTGAAATGCATAAGCTGATGATGTTAAAGAATGTTTTAAACAAGTCTTTCATTAACTCATTGTGGTTTTGGGTAATGTTGGTTTGAAGTTTTTAGTGATTTGATTGTTAATATAATAGAAGTATGTCATGTTTGACTTCCGTTTATTTAAGTTTCTGTTTATCAGTCCGGTAACTAACCGCTCGGGGCCCACCAACTTAAAGCGGGGTGTGACAGCCGTTATGAAAGCTGTTGGAATACCGTATGCCCGAGACACATAATTAGGTTAATGTGGCTAGTTGTGTTTGATCCAAGTCGGGTCATACCCAATAACGAGTTAGACACACACCAATAATGTATTTGTTAAGATAAGATCTATGAGACAAATACAGAACACGATACATTCAGAAAATCGGGTTTCTGAATACCTACTTGAAAGTGTTAAATAAATTAATTGGTTAATTTATTTATTCAAATAATTATTATTGGAATGATTATTTAGCTGTGTTCTTTTATAAAATGGTTTATGAAAGATGGGGTGTTTATATATTTTATAAAGTATAAAATAAATAATAATAAAAAAAATATATATATATTTTTTTTGGGGCAGGTTTTGGGTGGGCCCCAGACCCCAAAGTTTTGGTCAAGTTTTGTCATGGATTTGGTGGAGGTTGAGTGTTTGTTACTTGACTTGAAAACCTAACACCATGATAGGATTTGATTGAAAAAGGTATTGATATCAAGACTTTCAAGTAACAAAAAACACACAACTCTTTCTTTTTCTCTGTTTTGGTTTTTCGGCCAAGAACAAGAAGAAGAGTCTCGGGTCTGGGTTTCTCGTGTTCAAGCTTCCTAACATAGCTCGGTGTGTGTTGGAGGCTCGGGGTATATTCCGTTTGAGGATTTTCCCTTTGAAAGTCTAGCGTCAACATCATCATCTTCTTCAACATCAACTACACTCTTAAAAGGTTAAGAATGTAAGTGTTTATAGTTTTGATAGTTTAGTTTTTCCGTATCGTTTGATCCTTGCTTCGGGTTTCTAATAAATAGATTATTGGTAATCTTATGACATGAATAAACTAGGTTGTTCATGAACACATTTCCTATAAACTTGTAATATATACATATATAAACACATGGATACATATGTTTAGTTTGTTTATATCACGCTTCCGCCTTAATTGTGACTAGTTAAATGGTTAACTAAGTTTAAAATATCCATAGAAACCCAACAAATGGCATCAAGAGCCGGGATACGGAAAACTAAGCTTCGGGTTTTCGGTTTTATATTTTTCCCCTTGAAAGATTTTATACAAAAATTAACATGCATGATTTTTTTTTGTATTTAATCTTGTTTTAATTTTTTGGCTTTGTTCAAAAAAAATATATATATATATATATATATATGTAAAACCGAGTAAATGGGCCGAAGCCCAATTCGGGTGAAATTGGGCCGAAGCCCACTTGTTTTGGTTAATGGGCTAACCGAAAAAAAAAAGGGGAGAAAGTGCAATGGGCAGAAGCCCATTTTTGGTTAAATGGGCCGAAGCCCATGAGACTTTCTATTGGGCCGAAGCCCATGTGTTTTGCACATGTGGGCCGAAGCCCATAATCAAGTTATTGGGTCAAGCCCAAATGGGTTGGGCTAGGCCCGATAAAGTCAAGGGGTTTTGGAACGGGTTTCTAAGACATAACAGGTTATGTTTATTAAAACTAGACCGAGTCGTAGACCAAAATGGATGTTTGTTTGTGGTTGATGATTGTAATTGTAATTAATTATTCAAGTTTCGGTTTGTAATAATTAATTAGGGGCAATTTTGTAATTTTGTAATTATTTATTCATATGGGTATGTAATAAATAGATTATTTGTAATATCTTTATTTTATAGAAAAATGTATTAGGACATTTGTTTTGTAAAATTAAAGAAGATTGCAAAATTGGAATTTGGGCCTCATTGGGCCGGGTATGGTGATAATGGGTCTCACAAGCCCATTAAGGGGATTCAAGCCCAAATGGACCTAAGCCCACCCATTGAGCCCAAATGGAAGCTTATGGAAGCTAAGGCCCAAGTTCAAGCCCAATGGATTACAACGGGGTTGAAGAAGACGCTTGACGCATTTGGATGCGGGATCAAGTGGGAGCTACAACATCCATGTGTCATGTGTCCCTTAGGATCGGACCTAAGACACACACTTGTTTCGGCTAACAAGTGTGGTCTAACTTAGTGGCTCGTGTCTAGTATAATTGTGTATGCTTGTTAATTGATTGTTTGATTATGTGGTTGCTAGATATTAGGATATCAACTTCGTCACATAGAATTAATTAACAAAGCATAAAACGGGTTCTAATAATTATCGGTAATTACGTGACACATAGTTTAATAAAATGGATTTATTAACTAGCCGTCTCACGCCCATAATAAAATGGTTTTATTATAAATTAGAATTTTGAAAATGGTTTCAAAATATCATGTTACTAAATGCATGTTAGAACATGATTTAAAGTTTTACAACTAGAATTATTAAAACTAAAAATCCCTTTTAAAATTAAAGATAATAAGTCAAACACCATCGTTTTGTATAACGCTTAACATATTAGTAAGCTCTTAGTAGGAAAAAGGTCACCTAACCGCGTAGAGTAAATTAACATGTTGAGGTAATATTGGCATATAAATGGGAAAAAGGTCACCTAACCGTTTGTATGTTGATATTACAAGTTGATACAAGTAGGACGACTTAAATTAGAACCATGTGAAGAGGGTCACCCAAGCATGGGGTCTAATAGGTGTTGATGGGATAAACATGCCGACACGAAATATGATTTCGAACCGGTCCTATAAACTCTAGAAGTTGCAAAAGGGTTTGCAATTGTTATGAATAACTACCTTGATAAACCGACAATGGGAAAAAGGTCACCTAACCGGAGTCGGGTTTATCGTTGGATTCTAGATTTTAATTATTAATTATATTTGGTATATATAAAAGGGTATTAATAATTAAAAAGGTAAAACACTAAAATGAACTTAATTAAAATTCTGCAGATGGCCGCACACGTCGACGACAACATAATCCCTAACGTCCAAAATGTATCTCTCCGATCTATTCTCGCTAAAGACCGTCTTAACCACAACAACTTTTCGGATTGGTTCCGAAATTTAAGGATTGTTCTAAAACAAGAAAAATTATATCATGTTTTGTAAACACCTATCACCAATGAACCGGAAGAGGGAAGTGAGGTCGAATATATGAATTGGGTCCAACACACGGAAGATTCCATTCAAGTGTCATGCCTCATGTTGGCGACTATGGTTCCCGAAATCCAAAAGGATTTCGAAAACCATAATGCGTACGACATGATTACTCAACTTAAGGAAATGTTCCTTAAGCAATCAAGAGTTGAAAGGTTCGAAACGGTTCGAGCCTTGCATGCATGTAGAATGGATGATAATCAACCAGTTTCAACTTATGTACTTAAGATGAAAAGTTACATTGATCGCCTCGCCAAGCTCAATTGTCCCATCTCAAAAGAGTTAGCAACAGATTTGATCCTTAACTCTTTGTCGAAAAGGTTCGACACTTTCGTGTTAAATTATAACATGAACGGGTGGGACAAAAACATTGGAGAACTTCACTCAATGCTTAAAACAGCCGAGGCGAGCATGGGTAAAAGGGTTTTACCCGTGTTTGCGATCAATGAAGGTAGATCCAAGAATCGATCTCAACCCAATCCTAAGGCTAAGGTAGCAAAAAGAAAGGGTCCTCCTGTGCATCTTAAGGGTAAGGGCAAATCACCGGTTATGGCAAAGAAACAAAAGGTTGTGGAACCGAGGGGTCATAAGGATGATCCTTGTTTTGGTTGTGGTGAGACTGGACATTGGAAACGCAATTGCCCGGTCTACCTAAAGGAGCTAAGAGCCAAGAGGAATGCGGGGCATGCCTCGGGTAATGTCTTTATGATTAATATTGAGCTAAATCTTATTTCTTCTAACACATGGGTATTGGATACCGGATGTGGAATTCATATTTGCAATTGGTTGCAGGGGTTCAAAAGGAATGAAGACTTAAAGAAGGGCGAAGTGAGTCTTTTCATGGGCAACGGTGCAAGGGTGCACGTGGTCGCTAGAGGAGACTTCACTTTATCGCTTCCAAGTGGTTTGGAAGTTGTTTTGAGAAATGTTTTGTATGCTCCTAGTTTGACTAGGAACATTATTTCCGTGCACCTTCTTAGACAATGTAACTTTGACTTTAAATTTGTAAAATCAGAAATGCATGTATCATCTAATGATATCTTTTATTTTAAAGCTGTACCAAACAACGGTATTTATGAATTGGTTCATGACAATACCTCAAATAGCTCATTATATCAAACTTCCACTAAAAGACTCAAAAAGGATTTTAGTGATTCCTACATTTGGCATTGTCGTCTTGGACACATAAACAAGAATCGTGTAAATACTCTCCAAAAGAATGGTCTTTTGAAAACAAATGAGTTAGGTTCGTTTGATGAGTGTGAATCTTGTATTCAAGGCAAGATGACCAAAGAACCTTTTAAAGGTACAAATGAAAGGGCTAAGGACTTGTTAGGTATCATACATACGGATGTATGCGGACCTCTCAAGCCCACTAGTAGGAATAGTGAAAGGTACTTCATTACCTTTACCGACGATTTTAGTTGATATGGGTATGTGTATCTAATGAAACACAAACATGAAGCCTTTGAAATGTTCAAGGAATTTCAAAATGAAGTACAAAATCAGCTCGACCGAACAATCAAGGTACTCCGCTCCGATAGAGGAGGCGAATACCTAAGTGATGCTTTTCAAAGTCATCTTAGAGATTGTGGAATTATTTCACAGCTCACTCCTCCTGGTACTCCTCAACATAACGGAGTATCCGAGAGGAGGAATAGAACACTGTTGGACATGGTTCGATCAATGATGGCACGAAGCTCACTACCGCCATCATTTTGGGGATATGCGCTACTTACAGCGGCTCGTATTTTGAATATGGCCCCGACCAAAAAGGTGGATCGAATACCCTATGAAGTGTGGCATGGAAAGGTTCCATCCTTTTCATATTTAAGGGTATGGGGATGCATAGTTTATGTTAAACGTGACACCCCAAATAAGCTTGAGGCTCGATCCATCAGGTGTATCTTCATAGGATACCCAAAGGATGATATAGGATATATATTCTATGATCCTAGTGAACAAAAGGTGTTCGTTTCACGCAAAGGATACTTCTTAGAAACTAAGTTCCTTATGGAAGGACCTAGTGAAAAGAGAGTGGAACTTGAAGAGGTTCAAGAATCACTGGATGATACACAGTTGGTCGATACTAGTTTTCAACACGAGGATGTTGAAGGTGATCAAATGGTTGATCATACACACGTAGCTCACAGATCTAGTAGGATTAGTCGACCTCCCAAGAAATATGGATTTCTCGTGGATGATTGCTACTTGGTCGATTCGGATGAACCGATCTCCTACAAAGATGCTATGTCACAACCTGATTGTGACAAGTGGCTTGAAGACATGAGCGCCGAGATGCAATCCATGCAGGATAACCAAGTTTGGGAATTGGTTGATCGTCCACTTAACTCCAAACTGGTTGGATGTAAGTGGGTCTTCAAGAAGAAGACCGATATGCATGGAAATTTAGATACTTACAAAGCACGACTTGTAGCAAAAGGTTTCACGCAAACTCAAGGGATTGATTATGATGAAACCTTCTCGCCGGTCGCGATGCTTAAGTCGATCAGGATATTATTTGCCATTGCAGCTCATTTTGATTATGAGATATGGCAGATGGATGTCAAGACCGCTTTTCTTAATGGATATCTTGAGGAAGATGTCCATATGGTTCAGCCTGAAGGTTTTGTCGATCCATCTAATCCTGACAAAGTATGTAAGTTAAAGAAATCAATCTACGGGTTGAAACAAGCATCACGGATGTGGAATCATCGTTTTAATGAAGAAATCAAAGCGTTTGGTTTCGTCCAAAACGGTGATGAGGCGTGTGTGTATAAATGGGCTAGTGGGAGTATAGTCATGTTCCTTATTTTGTATGTCGATGATATACTTTTATTTGGAAATGATATACCAAGTATGGAAAGCGTTAAAGCGTGGTTAAGTAGTCGTTTCTCAATTAAGGATCTTGGAGAAGCGACATATATCTTGGGAATAAAGGTCTATAGGGATAGACAAAGGAAATTGATCGGACTCAATCAAAGTGCATACATTGATAAAATCCTGAAAAGGTTCAGGATGGAAAACTCTAAGAAAGGTTTGGTACCTATTCCTAGAGGAACCGTGTTAAGCTCATCCCAAAGTCCTAGCTCTAAGGAAGAGCAGGATAGGATGAAGCATGTTCCTTATGCTTCGGCAATAGGATCTATTATGTATGCAATGATGTGCACTAGACCGGACGTCTCGTATGCTTTAAGCATAACGAGTAGATACCAGCACAACCCAGGTGACAGTCATTGGATGGCTGTCAAGAATATATTAAAATACCTTAGAAGGACTAAGGATATGTTTTTAATATATGGGTCTGGTGAGGAGGAACTCGTCGTAAAGGGTTACGTGGATGCGAGTTTCCAAACTGACCGAGATGATTCTCGGTCACAGTCGGGATATGTCTTCATTTTGAATGGAGGCGCTGTCTCTTGGAAGAGTTCGAAGCAGGATGTTGTCGCGTTATCCACTACAGAATCTGAGTACATCGCCGCTTCAATGGCAGCCCAAGAGGCTGCATGGATGAAAAAGTTCATCATGGATCTAGGGATTATCTCTACCATTCAGGAGCCCCTAGAGATATTCTGTGACAATGAGGGTGCTATTGCACAGATCAAGGAGCCTCGTGCTCATCAGAAAACGAGGCACATTGAGCGCAGATTCAACTACATAAGGGATGAAGTTGAAAAGAGAAAGATATGTATTCATAAAGTTCATACCGATCAAAATATTGCGGACCCACTCACGAAGCTCCTCGATAGGCCAAAGCATGAGGGTCATGTTTGTGCATTAGGACTTCGGTATTCTAGTGAGTGGATTTAATCTGTATTTAGTGTTTGTATAAGAACGAATGTAATGGGTATCTCATGAAAATTAATTATGTTTTAATTTTTCAATGAGTTATGTTCTATATTTGCATGTTTAATCCATGAATGACTTATGTTGTTCTAAAAGTCCGTAGTCGATCATGCTTGTGGGAACAAGTATGAAGGTAAGACTATTATGAACCCGGATTGGTTGATATTCATGTGATGAATATAGGGCATAGGTTTGCCACCAAGGTTCATAGATATTTGTGGGATACAAATATTGGACATGATCCGCTCTCAAGGATCACTGCATGGAGTTAGTGCAACTGATCATAAGTAATCCTTGAGTAAAGGCGAGTATCATTGTGTCCTTTGACCTGAGATGCATATTGGATCTGATTTTTCATCAAATCTGATAACTTGACTCTCTTCTTTGTTATTTCGGTAACACGATGACGTGTAAGAAAGAGCTCAGATATCATATGAGATGTCAACGAGGATGTATGCAGTCAAGATGGGATTTGTTCCTCTTATGTGTTGAGAGTTTAGATGTCTAAGGCCTGTTAAATTAAATCATTGAGAGAATGATCACTCTGTGTCTCTTCGATTTGACAGGACATCTAGCAACAAAGGGATATAATGATAAGACTTACCTATATCATATCAAGTATGGACTTGAAGGGGATGATGTTATTGAATGGCACTTAGTCAAACACACTAGGGGTGGTGACCTGTTGTTAGGCGGTATTCACCATTAGCATTAACTTCTTATGAGTCACGTGCAAGTGGGAGATTGTTGGAATACCGTATGCCCGAGACACATAATTAGGTTAATGTGGCTAGTTGTGTTTGATCCAAGTCGGGTCATACCCAATAACGAGTTAGACACACACCAATAATGTATTTGTTAAGATACGATCTATGAGACAAATACAGAACACGATACATTCAGAAAATCGGGTTTCTGAATACCTACTTGAAAGTGTTAAATAAATTAATTGGTTAATTTATTTATTCAAATAATTATTATTGGAATGATTATTTAGCTGTGTTCTTTTATAAAATGGTTTATGAAAGATGGGGTGTTTATATATTTTATAAAGTATAAAATAAATAATAATAAAAAAAATATATATATATATTTTTTTTGGGGCCGGTTTTGGGTGGGCCCCACACCCCAAAGTTTTGGTCAAGTTTTGTCATGGATTTGGTGGAGGTTGAGTGTTTGTTACTTGACTTGAAAACCTAACACCATGATAGGATTTGATTGAAAAAGGTATTGATATCAAGACTTTCAAGTAACAAAAAACACACAACTCTTTCTTTTTCTTTGTTTTGGTTTTTCGGCCAAGAACAAGAAGAAGAGTCTCGGGTCTCGGTTTCTCGTGTTCAAGCTTCCTAACATAGCTCGGTGTGTGTTGGAGGCTCGGGGTATATTCCGTTTGAGGATTTTCCCTTTGAAAGTCTAGCGTCAACATCATCATCTTCTTCAACATCAACTACACTCTTAAAAGGTTAAGAATGTAAGTGTTTATAGTATTGATAGTTTAGTTTTTCCGTATCGTTTGATCCTTGCTTCGGGTTTCTAATAAATAGATTATTGGTAATCTTATGACATGAATAAACTAGGTTGTTCATGAACACATTTCCTATAAACTTGTAATATATACATATATAAACACATGGATACATATGTTTAGTTTGTTTATATCACGCTTCCGCCTTAATTGTGACTACTTAAATGGTTAACTAAGTTTAAAATATCCATACGTCTTGATAACCTAGCCTGTTAGTTAATCATATTCACCGGCTTTGGCTGATGTATTCTTTTTTAATTATGTCTCTAAGGTAACCCTAAGGACGTATGTTCCTGAAGCTAAGGATTTTGGAAATTTGGAATTTTAAGGTATACAAGACTTTTGGTTTGATCGTGAAATGCATAAGCTGATGATGTTAAAGAATGTTTTAAACAAGTCTTTCATTAACTCATTGTGGTTTTGGGTAATGTTGGTTTGAAGTTTTTAGTGATTTGATTGTTAATATAATAGAAGTATGTCATGTTTGACTTCCGTTTATTTAAGTTTCTGTTTATCAGTCCGGTAACTAACCGCTCGGGGGCCCACCAACTTAAAGCGGGGTGTGACAGCCGTTATGAAAGCTACTTGTTATGAATTAAATTTTATTTTTAATTTTCAAGTTTCTTTAGTTTTAAGTTATATTCTGGTATTTAAATATCTACTTAAATATAAAAACTAAACTTGTTATAAAAGTAATGTAATTAATATAAATTAGTTTTTGGAGATTGTGATAATGTAACAAGTTGTGTAGATTTTTTATTCCAAAAGAAAGCGGGGTTAGAATAATTTGAAATATGACGTGACACTAATATAACTGTTTGCGAAGTAACTAATACCGTCACTTAGCCCAGATTAATAGTAATATGATATCGAAATTGTTATTTTAATTTCATTTATCGATAGCCCTATTAGATCGATGATCACATTCACTCAAATAAAAGACCTGATTGACACGGACCATGACTGGGTACCGACCAATGCAGTCAGACCATGCTTCACCCATGCAACCACCTGGAGGAATTGTCTTCAACGCTCTTAAAACCACACTGTTAGCCTTGAAACCCGACCCTAATGCAATCTGCCAAACACGGTCACCCTTCGAAACTCGACCTTTAGCCTCCATGTAACCCAACTCATACCAACAAGAACTACTTGATGTGTTTCCAAACCGATGCAACGTCATCCTAGATGGTTCCATATCCCAATCCTTTAGATTCAAATTCTTCTGAATCGCGTTTAGCACCGCCTTACCACCCGCGTGCACACAAAAATGGTCAAAAGCAAGCTTGAAATTGGGTACGTATGGTTTCACTTTCATCCTGAGTACCTTCTTTTTCACTAGAGTCATAAGGAATAATAACTGCTCGGAAAATGGTAGCACCAAAGGTCCTAAAGTTTTTATATTTGTCTTTAGGGCGTCTCCGGCAACCCTCATTAGGTCCCGAGAAAGTGAAGCTCCGAGAAAACCCTTGTCATCTTCTATGTGTTGCGCGCTTTTGTAACTATTATCATCCGCTCCTTTATGTGTTCGGATCGTATGGACTAACTCGTATTTGGATAGGGCTCGATCTTGGTTCTTGTTGGAGAGCATCACCGCTGCACCGCCCATCCGGAAAAGGCAGTTTCCTAAAATCATGGAGCGTTCATTGCCAAAGTACCAATAGAGTGAGAGGCATTCAATGCTCAACACAACAGCATACATGTCAAGGTGAGTCTTGAGGAGATTTCGGGCTAAGTCGATAGAAATAAGACCCGCACTACAACCCATTCCACTCAAGTTGTAGGCCAAGATATCAGGTTTGAGGTTATAATGGTTAACGACCATGGAGGTTAAAGACGGGTTAGGGTTGAAGCCACTACAGTTCACAATCAGAATACCAATATCTTGTGGTGTGTTTCCAGTCTTTCGAAATAAAGAGTCGAGTGCACCATACATGACCATCTCGGCCTCAGCTAGAGTTGCCTCCAAATTTAATACTGGGGGCTGACTCGCAAGCCCCGGGGGGATGTATGTCTCGTCCCCTAATCCGGAATTGGTCAGGACGCGTTCTTGAAAAAGAATTGTGTCTTCCTTGAAAACTCCGATGTTTTTGGAGGTTTTCAAGATGCTTTCAATGGACATTTTAAGGTGGTCTTCGGGTTTAAAGCAAGTGAAGTCGACGAGGTAGGTGTGTCTTGAACGTTTTGCTAAGTAAATTCGTGAAATTAGTAAGAGGGTGGTGATGATTGATAAATGGTGGATTCTGCAGTGAAGGATATAGAGAGTGATATTAATGAGTGCTAATAGGGGAAGAAGTGAATAGCCATGGGTGAGTTTCATGTATTTGAGCTCTAAGTCTTGTAGGAAACTAGTTATTTTTTTATGGAATTTGATGCTAACATTGGCCATTAAGAGATCAAAGGTTAAACAAGTGAGATGCATGAGGGATGGAGGTCACTTATTAAGGGTAAGAGATTCAACTTTGGAGGTGATAAAGGAAGTCTATTCTAAACTATCAATATCAATGCTAATTAATTGATAGCCCAATCTATAAAGAGAAAAGTAGTGAAGAAAAAAAAATGGTATATGGTTTGAAGATATATTTTATGGTTAGGTGGTATGGTAAATCGTCGTCATTTTTAGATGGATTGAAAAATATTAAGTGGTTGGATTGGAATACCTTGAGTTCAAATCCTCTAATTGACAAACATTCGTCAATCTAAAAAAAGGAAAAAAAATAATAACCTCACATTTTGTGTAATGATCGATAGTGATTCCACTTTAAAAAATCACTGTCAACTGTCCAACCTTTTAACTATTTTCTCTTAATGGATCTCCGGTTAAAAAAAATACTAAACTTCGTTAAGTATTTTTCCAAAGTTTCAAAATAATGTTTTAGGGATTTTAATCAAAAGGACTCGAATCGAATAATGTAAAACTTATCTTGACACGATGATAGGCTTAATTTTTGTCAATTTGAAATTTAAACACCCGAATTGAAAAACTCTTTCGAGATACAAACTTTATATCAGTCGAATCAAATCAATCTTTCAATCAAAAGCCCTAAACTCATAAACAAACTAAATGACGTTAAGTGTTTTCTAATAGAACATCCACTATGAGAAAAATAGTCAAAATGTTGTATCGTTAGCAGTGGTATTTAAATGTGAGATTATTATCGACCAATATACAAAAGGTGATATTATTTTCAATTTGCCATAAAAAAGCTAATATTTTTTACAACATTCTTCAAATGATTATTTAGTTATACGAGGTAAATGATAAACCGTTGAGTTAAGTGTTATTTTCATACATGTGATTTGTTTAATTACGTAACTGTAGTACTGTTTTTTTAACTCATTGCAACTGGATACCTGATATTTCAAATACATACTATTTTAGTAACTTTTTAACACCGTTTATTTTGTCCAATAATTCAGTGGTAAATTGGTAATTTGGTTTATTTTGTTTATTCTCTCTTTTAAGTCTCATTTCATACATGTTGTTTTTAATTATGTAAATTGAATACCTTTTTTTCTAAAAAAAATTATTGCAACTGGATACGTGTGGACTGTGGTTTGTAATTACATCACTTTAATATATTGTTTTTCAATTTATTGCAACTTGATACTTGAATTAGTTTCTAATACAAAAATAAAGTAAAAGAGATATTACATGTAGGTCCCAAAACGATCACCGAACGGTTTTGCTCTTGACACGGCTTTCGAGACGGGTGCGGTAAATCAAATGATCGAACAAAAATATAAAGATAATAAGTATTGTGAACGACTCCGTAATCGGTTAAAAGATTAGATATATTAAACTAGAACCAACCCACCCAAGGTGAGCTCCCCTTGGGTGGTGATTTACATCATACAACACACACTAAAATGAAATACATAAGGCATATATATAGCCAAATACAAACATTCTAGAAGCCTAATCCCGTTGAAGCTAAACGTGTGTTCCCGAAGCTCTCGTTTCGTGTCCGGATTCCTTGTCGCCTTAAATTATTCACTTGACCATTAATATATAATGGGTTTCGTCATTTGATATCTCAAGTCACTAAAATTGGCCTTACATTACATGTTATATATTACAATAAAAATGTCATATCTAACCCTAAATGAGCATATCACCCTTTGTTCGTTAACTATCACAAGAACATCTTGGACATCATGTAACCCTGGGTTGACATTTTTATTGTTGTGGTAAAAATGTATGATAAAATATTAATTTAGTTCACTTCTGACCTAATTAATCAATCTTGGTCCTCTAATTTCTAACGTAATTGATGTTTTAATGAAAAGTTAGAAGCTGTGGGTTTGTTATTTGGCTTGATCCTCCGATGTGTCAAAGAGCAGCTGTTATCGTACCCGGACTTTTAAACAAAATTAACGCACATAAAAAAATACAAGAACAATGGCTAAGATGAACTAAGATATCTTGAAGCTACCAGAAGAAAATTGGCAATAAAGAACAAAAGGCTAAAAACTATGTTATGCATTTCATGATTCTTTTTCATCTTCTATCATCTATTTTGATTACATTTTAATTGTAACGTGTAATGTCTATTTTGGTTTGTCTATGTATCCAAAACTAATCCAAGTATTTGGTTGCAATAAATTCAAAAAATATACTAATTAAAGTTGGGTAATCGAACAAAGCAAATGTATAAAAAGAGCATTTAACTCAAAAGATTAAATAAAAAACAAACGAAATTGCCAATTTACCCATGACTTATTGGACTAAATGGACGGGGTTAAAAAGTACTAAAATAACATATTTTTAAAATATAAGATATCCAGATGCAATGAATTTAAAAAGGATATAAAAATTGCGTAATTAAACAAACCATATATATTTAAATAACATTTAACTCTAAACTATTCTATTAAACCTAACATATTAATCTAACAAGAAAATCAATAAATCATATACAAACTCAATATAATTGACTTCATTACTAAAAAACTTTATTAATTACAAAATGAAATATTGATAAAGAAGATGTGGGTGATATTTTACTATTTATGTTGAGGTTGAATTCACTATTTTTAACATATTGTAATACAGTGTACTAAAAATGTTATGGTTTCGGCATCTTCACCTCGTTGGTTCTTAGCCTAGTAGCTAAAGTTTAGACATGGCAAACGCATATTAATATGAAGTAGCGCATAAAAGATTCCAAGAGATATTTTGTTAACTTATTATTTCGGCAAGTCTATTTTCTTTTATTTATTATTTTCTTTGGTACCTTGTAGTTGGGTCCTTTAACTATCAGGGGTAGAGTGGGAGCCGTGGAGACCCGGGGAATTCTGGCATCGTTTGGCGCAAAACAAGAACATCACTCTGGATCTCTTTTTTTGTCACGGAAACCAGAGAATAGCCACCGGTTAATCACAGATGTTGGAGCGTGGATATGACCGTTGTTTAACGGTCTTGTGACCGCCACAATTTAAATAATAAAAACCAATAAGTTTTAAATCTAAAAAACTTATTTTACTACACATGTTCTCTCAAATCTCTCATATCTGCATATTTCATATCAATATTCAAGCTTAATCATCTTTGGCTGAAAACAAAAACAATTTTGAAAGTCTCGCTAAAACACCCAACAACCTAAACAACAACAGCCTCAAGAAATAAACCCATTCGACATGCCGGGATAACATCCACAAATCCAAAAAGACCTGCCATCATTCTATAACCAGTTAAGACAAGTTTAGATGACAAAGCTTCAACAACTACTTCAAGATCAACGACCGACGTCACCACACCTTCAACAATTTATTCATGGTTGATGTGCTATGTATGGTCTATAAAAACATAACCTAACTTAGACACCCTATGCAATCTAGACTCTTCTAATGCTAGACCACTTGACAGGAAAGTGTACATATCGACTGTAGTAAAGCCTGATAAAGTCGGGGATATAAAACCCAAAAGACAATAGTGGCACCTAAACAAGACTCTGATTGAAAACTAAGTAAATTTATTTAAATTTGATTAATTGAAAAGATGATTTAAAAATACTAATTTAAACTTAAATTTAAAAGACTAAATTAAACTGACTAAATTACCGACTGAAACGACTTCATGAGCGGGAAAAGTGTTACCTAGGTAAGAATTCTATTTGTAAATCTTGGAATTCTATCGGCTATGGCGACTATGATGAAACCAGGATCTTAAAATACGACACCCTTAGACAATCTAAGGATTCCCTATCATTCTTCGGGTGTAACCTAAAATTAAACCTTATTAGACGTATGACGCTTACCGGTTGGTTGAATTACATGTCAGTCTCTCCAACAATACTAATTACCCGAAAGGAAGATTACATATTTGTCTCACAGTCTCAATACACCCTAAAGTAAAAGGGGTAACCTAAAGACAATCAATAAAACACAAAATTACAATGAAACTAAGGAATTCTAAGGAAACCTCTTGTAAAGCGTTTAAACCTAAACTCCTAACCCCAAAGACAACTCGACTATCTATCACGTCTCAGCTATCTATATAGCTAGAATAAAAAGTGTCACACCCCCACCAAAGGCGGCGGAACATGTCGGGGTGCAACGGATTGCCCAAGAACATAAGACACTATTAAAGTGACAATATTTAATAAAATCATTAATTTCATTCAATCATCAAAGTAACACATATTATTCATACAAATAAACACCAAAATATAAGAAATAGATATTGTTCATTATTCTAATAACCTAGCGGTATCAAAATAGAATGACGTCTTCGAACTCCAACTCAAGTAATAATCAAACCTGTAACAATGCATAAAATAATATTTGTCAACACGTATGTTGGTGAGCAATTTCATAGATTTGAGTATATATAATATGAGCGAAATCCACAAACGTATATGAGACTATAAATAAAAGCATCAATACTGGCATATAAAACATATGTAAATGAGGATCCTTTCTAATCGGTAACAACTGACACACTTGGATAATGAGGCCCTATTCAACTAGCACAAGGCTAAGTAGTTAGGAGAGCGTATGATCATACTTAATGAGACTCAACAATAACATAAAAATAAACACTCATGCACGTAAAGCATATGAGACATATAACACACAATAGAGCAAGTATTCTAGTATCATACACCCTAAAGTTTGTGGTTTTGAGAAATGAGTATAATAAATCATTCTTGTTTTGAATAAGTATGCATGTTACCCCCAGAATATAAAAGTGAAAACGGGGGATGAAATGTACTCACGTTAACTAAGTAACTTGAAAGATTGATTCGTGAATAATCGGAGATCGGGTTAACGAGAAATACCTAGATTAAACGGGTCTTACGTTAGTAGGTAGTATTGGAAGGGTTTAAAGTAAAATATGACAAGTATAGTAAATAAATGAAGTTTATGGTTTAAAAATGTAAATATTTGGGTAATTAAAGACATGTTCTAAAAAGTAAGTTTACTCGAAACCGGGTCTTAAATATTACTCAACCTATTTTAAGTAACTTATGTAGGTTACAATGCACTAATGCAAGACCCTTGGTTATATAAATACCAAAACAAAGATTTAAATTGAGTGTTCGGATTTGTCAATTTGGGTCAAGATAATTAACTAAACTCAAAGTTAACTTTCCAAAATGTTTTTGAGATAACTCAATAAAATCAAAAAGACTTAACCAAGTATATAGTTCTATTATGAAGAAATTTAGCGTCCGTTAAGCGAGTATTTGGTTTCACCGGTCCAAACTTGTTATAAGATCAAGTTAGATTCCGGCACACCAAGTAAGTTGATAAAATACTTAAAATTAGTTTAAAAATACATTCTTGAAGAAAAGATGAGTTTCAGTGGCCGAAAACACACTTGTGTGTCTTAAGCAGATGAACTCAGTTTAGTTCGGTTTTGGTTCGGTCCTTGAATCGGAATGATACCGAGGATGGTTGCCACATACCCAAATACCATAGAACTATAAAAATGATTTTAGAAGTTAAAATGTTCAAATCTTACATAAACATATTTATTTAACTATTTCAAACCAAACTAGTAAACAAAACTAATTAAAACAAAAACTAGTAAACAAGAGTTCGGTCTTGGTTCGGTCTTGATTTGGATCTACTCTCGGGATAAAACCGAGACTAGTGACTTCATACCCAATACCATGAACTCTTTAAACATGAAATAGAAACTAAACTACTTACAATATAAACAAGACTAGTAAAGCATTAAAGGAAAATAGTATAATCAAGAACTACAAAGAGTTCTCCATGAAGCCTTGCCTCGTAGCATATCACCTCCCGAAGAGGATGAAAGCCGAAGGAAACAAGGGGTGCATATTATATATATGTTGTACCACAAGATATGAATTTGTAAGTAGCAAAACAAGAATTAAAGAAGGTTGTTGCTTGATTATTAAGAACCTTGAATGTTAGAGATATGTATTGTTTGAAGGGGATGGGTTTGTTTATATAGGGAAGTAGTCAAGGTTGTTTTCTTTGGTTTATATCTTCACAAGTTTAAAAAGGTTTAACAAGTCAAACAATACAAACAAACTAGTTAAAAACCGGATTTTGTGATCTGACGGCCTAGGCGCCGCGCAACCGGCCTCTCTCTCTTGGCCGCGCGGCGCCTCCCGGGGGGCTGGTCTAGTTTGGTTCGCGGGTTGTTTCAAGTCGTTTCGGGTCGTTTTCGGGGCTTTATGATCGTTTTAAAGGCCGTTAAAAAGTGTTTTCGAAAACCAACAAGTGTGAGATGATTATGAAACATAAAAGTCCATTAATTTATATTTTCAATAGATCCTGTTTACAATCGGGTCAGGTTTTGATACAAATACAAATACAACGTAACCGAAAAAGACGAATGCTACATAAAGCTCTAGCAAATCACCAACCAATGTTCCTATGAATTACTACGTCTAAGAAAATCATAAATAATCACAAACACATAGTAAGCGACCTAAACATGCATCTATAACTAAAAGACATTTAACAAGACACATGCAGACAAAGATCAATAATAAATCAAAATTAAATGCGCATATGCATCAACTGAATTGTAAAAATAGTATTATCTCTTGCATTAATGTAAGTCCTATTGATAAATCAAACAACAAACAACTAATTTACTTGGATAAATCTCAACACTAGATAGAGGAAATCACTAGTGAGGAACCGAGACCTCGGATCTTGTTTGGGTTTCTTATTTACCCAAAATGGAAAGTTAGAGAGTGAGTGGAGAGTTGTTGAATGTATAAGATTTGCAAAAGATTATTTTGTGCATGAGTATGCTTCACCTTATATAGGTGAGAGCATATAATGCACTCTTCCATTAACAGGCCCAAATGGGCTTTTGTTTACATAGCCTTGGGCCCAAACATACAACAACATAATTATTACAAACAGGATAAGTCTAGGGAATAATACACAAGACTAAATACACAAAATGAGCTCTATAATCTCCCTCTAGTCTTCTCGAATTATTCCTCAACATCGGTCTTCAATTGTTCTCATAATTAAACACATTGTCGTAATCAAATGGCTGATTCTCAACAAGAAAGAATACAAACTTGTTGAACTTCTCAACAATATGATCGGTGATGTCTCGATGATGGTCTTCAACAGTCGACAAGGGTGACTTGTATAGCTTGAGTAAGTCAGCCTTGCAGAGACCCGACAGCTCGTGCTCATTGAAGAAGCGGAGGTAATGCATGCTTTCAGAATGAATAATCACCTCTCCGCAGTTGTTGTCAAACTCTCACGTGAAGAAGTCATAGAGAAGATCCTCATCGAAAGGCATGCCTTGCATAAAAGGCTCACCATGATCTTCAGGCATTTTGTATTTTCATCCCTTTCTCTTCTCACCAGTAACTAGGATGAATTTTTTGGGAGTGTGAATGATCCACTTGGGGAATGTAAAATTCAGGTAGTCATCCTCCCATTTGCAATTTAGAAGTCGCTTAAACCATCCATCCACTGTGTTTTCATACTCTCTGTGACCCACTGTCCTTCGAAAATAGTTTATGCCAAATTGGGACAAAGTGTGCATATTTGCGTAGGTAAGATATGCGAGGTCACCGTTTTCACTTCTGACAGCTCAACGTTTGCTGTCTTTGTGCCATCGGGCATAGAGGATAGGAGAGTCGTCATGATACGACTTCAATCTCCACCTTAAGCTTGTCATATTTCTCACACTATAATGCTTATTCTTCCTTTTCCTCTTCTTTTGAGCAGTTTTGGCAGGTAGAGTGACAACAGTCTCTTCGGCTGGCCCTTGTGTCTTCCTTTCCGGAGTATCCGTGTTGGGAGAGTAGTTTATTCCATCATCATCATCATCGTCATCATCATCATCATCATCGTCATCATTGTTATTTCCTGATTCCACGGCTTCTTGAACAAGGAACTCGATATCTGCAGAAAGAACAAACATTAAAAATAGAGGAGATCTTAGCCTTCAGTGCAAAACTGTTTTCCTTGCGCGCCTTGCTTCACTTGGCGAGCCTTGTGATTGACTCGCCTTATTACCACCGGTGGACTCATCACCATCATCATCATCATCTTCATCATCATCATTATCATCATCATCATCAACGCTTTCATTGCGTGGTTCATCGAATCTGTCATGAGGATCATCACCTACATCCTCTCCTTCATCATCATCACCATCCGAGTCATGATCATCCGACTCGTCATTATCATCGTCATCACCATCGTCACCTTGAACAACTTGAGCAGTAGAAATCACCTGAGCAGTAAGAGAAATCACTTGTGCTATTGAGGTAGCTACAATAAGTGCAGAAGTTGTTGAACTGACCTAACCAATGCTAGTAGCAGTAGTAGCAACAACTTCAGTTCTCGCAATGGTTTCAACAACCACAAGCTGCTCATCAGCGACATCACCAACTTGACTTCCACTTGCTCCTTTCTTTGAGGAATGAAAGAGGGTTCCATCAAGATTGCTTTGAGCTTTAACTCTTTTGGCATTAGCAACAACGTCAGCGAGAGCAAATCTTTTCTTGTTATTTTACGTTGTACTTTGTTCTTCGCCCTGAACCAGCCCTTTAAACATCGCTAACAGACATTTCCTCAAGTTGTAAACATCCTCATCAGTCATCCACATTACCTCAGTAGCTGCAAGATAGCAGCTCACTAGACCTTCACTCACACGATTTTGATCATTGATGAATCATCTTTGTTCTTCAATTTCTTTCTCCAACCACTCAATCATTGACCGCAACTCAGCATTCTCACCAATCAACATGCCCATGTTCCTTGAGGAACTGGAGTCTCCTTCCAACAAAATCACCCGAGAACCAAGGGATTCAAACTCGATCATGGCTTTATCAGCAATTGATTCTAACTCCCTCCTCATATGCTGTGCAAAGTTGGAGGAGGAAGGAAGATCAGTCTCAAGATGTGAAACTTTTGACTGAAGCCTAATAATGTCAACGTGATGTTCGACATTCATTAGAGAGCTTTGATTAATCAACTTCTGCTGATTGTCTATCCACCTCTACAAGTTATCAATCTAGTTTCTTTGACTTTCAAGCCGGGCTCTATCAAGTTCTTTATCATGCTCCAGTTCAGCTACTCGTGCAACAAGTGCGTTTCTTTGCTTCATCACCTGCTCGTTTATCTCCTGTTGATCCTTCACAAACTTGATTAATGAGTGTTCCCTTTTTACCATGTTCTCCTTTGATTCTTCAAGTGCTCTAATCCTATCGAGGGTAGGATCATGAAACACAAAAAACTTCTTTGATTTACCGCTTGACAAGGGTGTGGCTTATATGATTGGGCTTTTGGTTATGGAGGGAGGTGTGATTGAAAAGGTTGGTTGTATGGTAGTTTGGGTAGGCATGGTTATGGTTTGGATTGGTAAGGATGCGGTAACGGTTAAGGGTAGGCTAATGGGTTGGGTTGAGGTTGGTATGGTTTGTCAGGTTGTTGAGAGTAGATTGATGTTGTAAAGGTTGATGTCGAAAAGATGAACCTTTAATAGTTGAGGTGAATTGGTATGTTGGTGAGCTAAAGGGTGAGGTGGTCCTAAGAGGTGATAGGGTTTGTTGTATGGGTTGTCTCGGATTGGGTGGTAGACATGGGAAAGGTTTCTAAGAAGGATGGCATGGGTTCATCTAAACTAGATGGTGAGCTTTCAGGAGTGACAGGTTCATCTCTCAGAGTCCTATAAGATGTAGATTTTGATTTTGATTTTGATTTGGACTTGGATTTGTATTTGGTTTTGGTTTTGGGGACTTGGTACTTGTTTGGCCTTAATTTTCTCTATGGCATGAGATAATGTGGTGGATGGGGCTTGGTGTGGGTCAGCTAATGTTGTAGGTGGTGGTGTGAGTGTTAATGTTGTGGGTGGTGGTAGTGTGGCTGGTTGAGATTATGTCAAAATAGTTGAAATCGAAGGAAATATTACCTTTATTGAAGTTGGCACCTTTGAAGATGAAGACTTCTTGGAATCCTTCATCCCTTTCAAACGTGTTAGAGAACGTTCAGGCTCCTCTTCTTTTTCTTCCACATACTTTGAGGACTCAACGACCTTCCTCTTCCCTTTGTCGTGAAGCTTTTTCGTCCTGTGGTCACCTTCAATGTCAGTATCAGGCTTTGTTTCTTCACCGTCTACACCATCATCACTACCACTCTGACGATAATCATCACCATCCCCATCGTCTCCACTATCTCCTTTATCAACTTCCGTTTCCTCACTATCAGGTTCGGTCTCAGCAAGAAAATTGACCGAACTTCACACCAGGTTCTTAACCTTTGTATTTGTACCTACTTCTCCTCGCAGGTTCCAACATCGCCTTAAACATAGTTTGTTTAACCGTATTTTCATGATGAGGCTTAGATGGCTCGACAACGTTTCCTTCATCATCAACCTCTTCTAGATATTCTGCTCTTGGAATTTTATTCAGTAGATCATCCAGAATAAGTTGAATGAAACGAGGAAACATCTTCAAGGTTCTCTTCATGAGCACATTATATTGCATGATCTTGAAGAAAATCCTAGAAAAGTTATACTTCATTTGATTGGTGTGGCGTAACATCACTCCAACCCACTCTATACTCAGCTTGTCAAACCCACCCTTCTGTATATATAAACAAGGGGCAACTATATGGAACTATAACTTCCAATAGGTGGGTAGGTGTCTCTTCACACATGTGGTACAAACAATGTCGTACCCAATGTCTTTGAGAAACTTTGCAATGTCTTTCTTATCAAACTTCTTAGATGAATCATCAGGGGCATCATTGAGCAACAGTGCCCTTCTCACAACCTCCTCGGTAATAATTGACTTTTCATTTGCTACCTCTGTTATGATTGAGGTCTCCTTCTTTGTAGTATTTGCATTCACCCAAAATTGTTCAACCCAAGAGTTATGAATCTCCGGGTTGGCGGATATGGAAAACATCAACGGGAAACCTTGCAATCCCTTGATCATTGAAGTAAACACCTTGTTTTTTCTCTTCCTTGGAAGGTTAAGTGGACATAACATATTGATAATGACTTAATTAAGACAATATGACATCAAATAGTATTAGTTCATCATTGTTGTTATCTATCCCTTAACACTTACTGGTCATCATTATTCACAATTAATTTATCATAAGACTTAGTAAAGGCTATGAACACTCAAGATCAAAGATTAGTAAAATTATCACGTCCATGTGTACAAAGGGTTAAATCAAGATTTCTACACTAATATGGACATGAAGAAATTTCAAGATAATCCATGAAATATAAATTAACAACTTAGTCAAATTAAATTGTTAGTTTTTATAAACTTAGGATAAGTTTATAAAAAAATATTTAAACACAACTGTTTAAATACATAATATTTCAAATTCAAATATTATTTAAAAGGCTTATTCCTCTTTAGGTATGTCTTCCACTCAAAATTTTCCTTGGACATAACCACCATTAAAGGAAGAAGTCAATTCATAGACGGCAAATCATGGGGTTTTGGTTGAAGTCACTAAATAATGTTTAATCAAATTTGAGCAAAACTTGGTTCTCACTCTATGGAGAAGTGTTGTATGGCCTAGGTCCCGGTGCCCTACTTTGAACGTTGGATTTACTCATAAACACATCTCTAAATATCAGACTTAATTAAAACTTTTCGTAAAATATAAAATTTTAACCAATACATTACGGAACCAATCCAACATTTCCAAAAATAAACAAACTTTGTCTTTAAATATAATATAAAAAGTCATATTAAAATATCCAAAATTCTTCTAAAGACACCAGCCTCTTAAGTCCAGTGTCATGTGTCTTCGTTCAAGCTAGCTGCCTTAGCCTATTTACATGCGTGCATACTAAAAGTCAGCTACGCTGAGTGAGTTCTAGTTAATCACGTAACATACTTTACTTTCACATATGCATGCCCGAAGGTACATATTACATACTTAACATGTTTATCATTCTTCCATATATACATACTTTCATTCTTTCATACGTTCTTTCTTTAACGTACACTGTACATTCATAACCATCTCATACCCTCAAAATCCACTAACGGAGTTTTACCGTTAGAGGGTGTGAACTAACAGGATCAGAATCATTAGTTATAATCAAACCATAAAACAAAGTTTCAAAACCATGAAAACGTTTACGAGTAATTAAATGCGGAAACGTAAAACCATAGCAAACAATGTTACGTCACACAGGACGACTTAAAACCCAATGATAATAGTTTAAAATAAATTTTTCATAATTAGAATGTTTCAAGCAATGCATGTTCCTAAACCGCGCGCCCGCCTTGGCTACCTGAGAATAACATACTAAAAGTGTCAACACAAGGTTGGTGAGTTCACAAGTTATATAAAAATAAAGCGTTTAGCGTTTGCGTTCAGCGTTTTGCGTTACAGCGTTTTGCGTTAAGCGTTTTGCGTTACAGCGTTTGCGTTACCAGATAGTGCTATGTCAATTATATATCTATAGGTAGCTAGCCTATAAAACAAGTATCACTAAGTGTTCGACACCGAAGCTGACTGTTTATCATTTGCCTTGCCACCAGGTCATCCAGACCATGGTATGTGTTTAGCCAAGATTACACCCGCTCGACCTCCAGTCGAGTTTAGCGTTGGGTGGGGTTTGTCAAACCCAGTAGTACTACTCAACAATGACTTGCTATTATCCAATATTAAACGGTTTGATGTGAATGAAGGACTTTAGTTAACGCGTTTGCCACTTAGTCTTTACAAGTGATATATAATCTATATTAACAAAATCTTAAATGCGTTTTCGGAGTATGTTATCTCCCCCAAGTGAAAAGCGTTTTAAAAAAAAAGTTTAAAAAGGGGAAAGTGAAACTCACTGTTTGCGAAGAAATTCCCAAATTAAATCACCAAGATGCGCGTCACAGAAAAACTCTCTCTAGCGTTCTAAAACAACAAAGAGATTTTTCTAAGTGTCGGAATATTATCGAGTCTCTAGACCCGGCACATAATACCTATGCACATAACATGTTTCGTGTTTCGTTTGTGAATCGTGTGTGACTTTAACAAATGTATTTGTGATACGTTACATGTGTAAGCAATTATTTACGTGTCATGTATTCATAAAGTACATCACTAGCAATTACTCCCCGTAAGGGAAATTTGGTCAACACATAACAATTAACTAGCCATTATTCCCCATGAGGGCAATTTGGTCAAATCATAACAATTATATAGCAAGTATCATGTTTCATGCATTTTCACAAAATTCAGCAGCTAGTTTCACCGAGACAGAAATTCTACTTGAAAGATTATACTATCTCACCAATCACAGCATCACAATTAATTTACCAAAAATCATCACAAAAGCATATATGTCTTAGGTTTCCAGAACATATTTTATTATATTTTTATTCCACATAGGTTTCTCACAATCATCAAATCATTACAGCAAACTCATAACAGTCAAATTCATGCGCAACAGAATGTTATTTGTAATTTCCGTTAAACGAAAAATCCAATAAATGCAAGACCACTTGGGTTAGGTTCCTAACTCAACATGTCAACTTCCAGAAGTGGAACCAACCCAATTGGTCTCGTAGTTCATGAGATATAATATTTACAAAACAACCTAACAGCAGGTCTAACAGCTCAGTTTTGCACAACGTTTTTGTAAAATCATAAAAGTTAACTTTTCCACGTCCAAAAATTGCAAATTTACATTCTTTAGAAACTAGACTCAACCTAGTTTACTTTAGTATCAATAATCTCAACCAATTTTCACATTTACACTTCGTTACAGTCAATTAAACCTCAATAACACAATCGGTCCAGAAACTGTTTGCATCCAAACTCAACATATTAACTATCTATGGACCATCATGCATTCATGTAACACTCTAGACTCCATAATCACTATCCATGCACATCAATTACACATTACATACATGATTAGGGTTTTTGTTTGAACTCAAATCAAAGACACAACAATTAACATGTAACAATATTCATCATAGTTATCAAATCATTATCAAATCAACAACAATCATATTAGTTACATACACACGTGAAATCGGCCATCTAGGGTTTTCAATTAACCCATTAAACATCAAAATCAAGTATAAAGGAAGCATAGAATAGTCGTTTATACCTTCCTAGCACCTTAATCTTCGATCAAAAGTTGAAATTGATGGTTGTATGTATGTGTATAGGTGACGGCAGCCAAGGAGCCAAGGGGGGGTGGGTTTCCGATCGGGACTTGTGGGGGAAGAAGAATAATAAGTTAGGGTTTAGTATTATTATTATTTATAATAATCTATGTTACACTTTGGCCCCTCCACTCCTAAGTATTACTTATCTAGCTTAAACTAACTTGTTTACATCTTGAGTTAACGTTTATAACCATGTTATCACATAACACATAAGTCTAACACATAATTATCACATAATTACTGTTTTGACATTTTTCGTTTATTCACCAATCGTTTGCGTCAACTCGTTTGCATTTCGGTGCAATTCCCGAAAGACTACACATGTAGTAAGTGTTAAGCGTCATTTAAACCCTAGTTTAAATGTAATGAGGTGTGCGTTATAGATTCAGTGATCTTAAGTTTGAATTGACGGAGTTGAGTTAACGGAGTTAACCTGAAATTGACGATTGTCACATCATTCCCATGTTAAAGAATTTTCGTCCCGAAAATTTGAGTCAAGTCGTGATGAGTGTCTGAAAAAGTAAGAAAAATTTTCAGTTTGTCATATCATCCCCTAGTAGAAAGAAATTTCGTCCCGAAATTTAATTCATACCTCCGGTGATGTCTGACGGTTTGCCGGGTTTCGCGGTTTTCTGTGTTTGGTCAGCCCTTCAAAAAGGTGAGGATACTTCTTCATCATTTGATCCTCGCGTTCCCACGTGAACTCCGGTCCACGTCTCGAGTTCCAACGACCCTTAACGATTGGAATTTTGCTGTGCTTGAGCGTTTTGGTTTCCCAATCCGAAACATCGACTGGTTCTTCATTGAAACGTAACTGTTCATCAACTTGCAGTTCCTCCAAAGGACTACTTGGGTTTCATCGGATAAGCATTTCTTCAAATTGGACACGTGGAATACATTGTGTATGCCACTGAGTTCCGTTGGTAGGTCCAATCGGTACGCCACCGGACCAATGCGCTCAGTTATTCGATAAGGACCAACATATCGTGGGTTGAGTTTGTTTCACTTACCAAAGCGAACCACACCTTTCCAAGGCGAGACTTTGAGTAATACTTGGTCATTCACTTGAAATTCGAGAGGCTTTCGGCGCTTGTCGGCGTAACTCTTTTGGCGATCTCGTGCTGCTGCCATGCGATTTCGGATTTGATCAATCTTTTCCGAAGTTTCGAGTACCAGTTCTGGACCAGTGATTTGGCTGTCACCCACCTCTGCCAGCAGAGTGGTGATCGACACTTCCGTCCGTACAGCGCTTCAAACGGCGCTGCTTTAATACTTGCGTGGTAGCTGTTATCATACGAAAACTCTACCAAAGGTAAGTGAGGTTCCCAACTTTTTTCGAAATCCAAAACACATGCACGCAACATATCCTCCAGAGTCTGAATAGTTCGTTCACTTTGGCCATCCGTCTGAGGATGGTATGCTGTGCTCATATCAAGACGGGTGCCTAGTGCGCTTTGTAGTGACTTCCAAAAGTGCGAAGTGAAACGAGAATCTCGATCAGAAATGATTGATACAGGCACTCCGTGTCTAGACACTACTTCCTTCATGTAGACGCGAGTCAGTCTCTCCATTTTGTCCGATTCCTTAATCGCTAAAAAGTGTGCAGACTTAGTCAACCGGTCAACGATCACCCAGATGGTATCGCATCCCGTCGGTGTCTTAGGTAAACCAGTAATAAAATCCATTGAGATGTGTTCCCATTTCCACATTGGGAGTTCCGGTTGTTGTAATAGACCAGATGGTTTCTGGTATTCTATTTTGACTCTGGCACAAGTCAAGCACTTGCTCACGTAGGTGGCAATGTCGGCTTTCATGTTCGGCCACGAGTAAAGTGCCTTTAAATCATGATACATTTTATCTGAGCCAGGGTGGATAGAATATCGGGGCTTGTGTGCTTCGTCCATCACCAGAGTTCTCAACTCTCCGTACCGTGGAACCCAAATCCGATTCTCAAAATATCGGACCCCGTCCGATCTGGTTTCAAGTTGCTTGTTCATGCCCCGCATGAATTCCGATGGAAGATTATCATCTTTCAAAGCTTCGAGGTGGGCATCGCGAATCTGGTCGGGTAAGCTGGCATGAATCGTGAGTTGCAATGCTCGCACTCGTCTGGGTTTGTCTGTTTCTTTTCTGCTGAGGGCGTCAGCCACTACATTGGCCTTGCCAGGGTGGTACTTGATGGCACAATCATAATCCTTAAGCAGCTCGACCCAACGACGCTGTCGCATGTTCAGCTCCTTCTGATCGTAGATATGTTGGAGACTCTTGTGGTTGGTGTAAATGGTAAACTTGGTACCGTACAAGTAATGCCTCCATATCTTAAGGGCAAATACCACAGCTCCGAGTTCCAAATCATGGGTCGTGTAGTTCTTCTCGTGAACCCGTAGTTGTCGAGAGGCATAAGCTATCACCTTTTCGAGTTGCATCAGCACACAACCGAGACCTTGTATCGATGCGTCACAGTGTACCTCAAAATTCTCCGTTCCCTCGGGGAGGGCTAGAATAGGGGCGCTACAGAGTTTGGTTTTCAACAGTTGAAAACGAATTCTTGCGCGTCACCCCAATTGTACTTAGTACCCTTGTAAGTCAAAGCGGTGAGGGGTTGAGCAATCTTTGAAAATCCCTCGATGAAACGTCGGTAGTAGCCGGCCAGTCCTAGGAATTGCCGCACCTCAGTCGGAGTCTTAGGTGCTTCCCAGTTTTTGATGGCCTCTACCTTACCGGGATCGACATGGATACCATTCTCGTTTATCACATGTCCTAAAAAGTGAACCTCGCGAAGCCAAAACTCACATTTCGAGAGTTTAGCATACAGTTGTTTCTTCTTCAATAATTCCAGAATTACCCTTAAGTGTTCTTCATGGTCAGCTTCGTTCTTGGAGTAGACGAGAATATCATCAATGAAAACAATCACAAACTTGTCGAGGTACGCCTTGCATACTCGATTCATGAGATCCATAAATACGGCTGGTGCGTTGGTTAGTCCAAAAGGCATAACCGAAAACTCGTAGTGACCATACCATGTTCTGAAAGCCGTCTTTGAGATATCTTCTTCGCGCACTCTTAGTTGGTGATAACCAGATCGCAGATCGATCTTCGAGTAGTAACTCGATCCTTGAAGCTGGTCAAATAAATCATCAATTCGGGGTAAAGGATAACGGTTCTTGACCGTCACCTTGTTCAACTCCCGGTAGTCGATACACATGCGGAAAGTCCCGTCCTTCTTTCGGACAAACAAGACAGGTTCTCCCCATGGCGATGAGCTAGGTCGGATAAAACCCTTATCCAACAAATCTTGCAACTGAGTGGTCAACTCCTGAAGCTCCGTCGGTGCGAGCCGATACGGGGCTCGTGCTATGGGTGCTGCACCGGGTGTCAACTCGATTTGGAATTCGACTTGTCGTATAGGAGGGAGTCCGGGAAAATCATCCGGGAAAACTTCCGGAAAATCTCGCACAACTGGTATATCTTCAATTCGCTTCTCCTCCGCGGGTTTCTCAACAATCTGCCCCAAAATTTCCGGATGACCCTTTCGTAGGTACTTCTGCGCCTTCATGAGGGTAATGACGCTGGTGGTCATGCCGCTTCTCTCACCTCGGACCGAAATGATTTCGCCGGAAGGGGAGTAATATGGACTATCTTGTCGTGACATGTAAACTCCGCTCAGTTCTCGGATAACCAGTCCATGCCGACAACGACATCGAAACTACTAAGCGAAAAAGGAATAAGGTCGATATCAAAGACATGACCTGACAGTTTTAACTTACATCCCGCAAGTACATGAGTCGTTACTATAGTCTTACCGTCAGCTAATTCAACAGGAAACTTAGCATCTAATGGAGTTGGAGTTAAGTCTAAGAGTTGGCTAAAGGCTTTCGACACAAAACTCCTATCAGCCCCAGTGTCAAACAATACAGAAGCAAAACAATCGTTCACAGGGAACTTACCAGTCACCACGTACGGATCATTGCGGGCTTGACCCGACCCAATAACGAAAGCTCTTCCTTTGCCATTGCTTCCACCACTACTGCCACTTCCATTACCTCTGTTGTTGTCGTTCTGTTTCAGCTTGGGACAATCTTTCCTGAAATGACCTTCCTGCCCACATTCGAAACATCCCTTCGTCGTCATAGGTGGCTTAGGAGCACCCTTTGCCGCAAGGTCTCATCTACATTCCTTCGCCTGGTGACCCATCTTTCCGCATCTCTGACACTTGACACGGTCACACGTGCCAACATGATGATAGTTGCACCTATTGCACTTCGGATATTTCCCAGCATATCCACTCGAACCTTGCCCGCTACCGTTGTTATTGTTGTTGTGATTCTGATTGTTGAAGCTTCGAGTGAATTCGGGCTTTCGGTAGTGTTGCTGCTGTGGGGGGTTCGAGGATGAGGATCTGGTATTGTCAAACTTTCTCTTTCCGCTGCTCGGGTTGCTGTTGTTGTTGTTGTCATTGCTCGGGTTGTCATGGGCTTTAGTGGTTGAACCCGTAGGTGGTAACGCACCTTGGGTCACAGCTTGATCCGTCAGTTTGTGAGCTAACCGGATCGCTTGTTGAATCGTGGCTGGTCTGGAAGACGTCACCATGCCCTGAATCTGCGGTGCTAACCCATCAATATACATTTCAATCCTCTTACTCGGCGGATCTACCATCCGCGGACACATCACCGCTAACTTGTGAGAACGAGTAGTGTAGGCTTTGATTTCTGAGCCCACCATCTTCAGCGACCAAAATTCTGACTCCAACTTTGAAATCTCTTCTCTCGAACAGTACTCCTCTCGCATCATGTTCTTGAACTCCTCCCAGTTCATAGCGTTAGCCAGCTCCAATCCAAGAATCTGTACGTTCGAATTCCACCAAGTGAGAGCAGAATCTTCAAGTGTTCCAGCAGTAAATTTGACCCTACTGGCAGGGGGACAATTACACATCTCAAACGCCGATTCGGCCTTCTCAGCCCAACGCAGGAAGCCTATAGCTCCCTCAGTGCCCTTAAACGTACTGGGTTTGCAGTCAAGGTAGTTCTTGAAGGTGCACGTTCCAATTGGTCCTCCAGCTTGATTCTGGACATGTGCGGCTAGAGCGGCCGCCGCATGGTCGTTCAGCAGAGTTTGGAGTTCTGCTGCAGTCAAGTTGATGTTACCGCGACCATGTCCAGCGTTTCTTCCAGCCATCTAGGTGTTATCATCCTTAGATGTCATCGTCTGAGGACACCTCTGAGTGTGCCTCCTCCTCAGTCGGTTCTTCCTCCGGTTCCTCTTCGGGTTCCACCTCGGGATCCTCCTCAGGCTCTGCCTCAGGTTCCGCTGCGTTCTAAGCAAATTGCATTTGTAAGACATCGCAACGCTCTAAAGTTATCTCTGTTCGGGTCCTTGCTACTTGGAGTTGCTCTTGCAAGTCTATCATCTCGGCTTGCATCTTTCTCATAATTTTCATCTGTTGATCACTAGCCTCTTGCATTTCCTTCATTGCCGCTGCCATGCGGGCAATCTCCTCCTTAGTCTCGGTTCCGTCTTTTAATAGTCCGGAAACGTTGGCTCTCGTATAGCGCATGTAACCCACATCACGCTCCAAACATGAAACAACAGCTGCGAGAACTCGCTCTACAGGTTCGGTTATGGGTGGTAGGGTGTTGGGATAAGCAGGATGGTTCGGCTGAGGTAACGGGGGAACTTGTTCGCGATAGACCATACGTCTGATCATGTTAGGGTACCAATCCCAGCTAACGTCGTTTTCGTATATGCCTCCGGATAGGCGGTACCTCTTCGGTGCGGGAGCTTCGAGTTCCGGGACTACTCGGGGTGGCGATGCGGTAGGTATCTGTGGTTCCTTCCCATGAGCATGAATCATCGGATCAGATGATGATGAGGGTGGCGGCGTCGACATTCCTACAGGTAAGCCGTGTATGCGCGCGCGTATGAGTGAAAGAGGTAAAGAGAATTGATAACAAAGACTACACAAATCTATGCAGTGCGTATCATTATAACTAATGAGTCGTCGCGGTTATAGTCTAGTATGCATGCAGCTTCTAGTTCGCGATAACCAATGGCTCTGATACCAATCTGTCACACCCTCAAAATCCACTAACGGAGTTTTACCGTCAGAGGGTGTGAACTAACAGGATCGGAATCATTAGTTATAATCAAACCATAAAACAAAGTTTCAAAACCATGAGAACGTTTACGAGTAATTAAATGTGGAAGCGTAAAACCATAGCAAACAATGTTACGTCACGCAGGACGACTTAAAACCCAGTGATAATAGTTAAAAATAAATTTTTCATAATTAGAATGTTTCAAGCAATGCATGTTCCTAAACCGCGCGCCCGCCTCGGCTACCTGAGAATAACATACTAAAAGTGTCAACACAAGGTTGGTGAGTTCACAAGTTATATAAAAATAAAGCGTTTAGTGTTTGCGTTCAGCGTTTTGCGTTACAGCATTTTGCGTTAAGCGTTTTGCGTTACAGCGTTTTACGTTACAGCGTTTGCGTTACCAGATAGTGCTATGTCAATTATATATCTACAGGTAGCTAGCCTATAAAACAAGTATCACTAAGTGTTCGACACCGAAGCTGACTGTTTATCATTTGCCTTGCCACCAGGTCATCCAGACCATGGTATGTGTTTAGCCAAGATTACACCCGCTCGACCTCCAGTCGAGTTTAGCGTTGGGTGGGGTTTGTCAAACCCAGTAGTACTACTCAACAATGACTCGCTATTATCCAATATTAAACGGTTCGATGTGAATGAAGGACTTTAGTTAACGCGTTTGCCACTTAGTCTTTACAAGTGATATATAATCTATATTAACAAAATCTTAAATGCGTTTTCGGAGTATGTTATCTCCCCCAAGTGAAAAGCGTTTTAAAAAAAAAGTTTAAAAAGGGGAAAGTGAAACTCACTGTTTGCGAAGAAATTCCCAAATTAAATCACCAAGATGTGCGTCACAGAAAAACTCTCTCTAGCGTTCTAAAACAACAAAAAGATTTTTCTAAGTGTCGGAATATTATCGAGTCTCTAGACCCGGCACATAATACCTATGCACATAACATGTTTCGTGTTTCGTTTGTGAATCGTGTGTGACTTTAACAAATGTATTTGTGATACGTTACATGTGTAAGCAATTATTTACGTGTCATGTATTCATAAAGTACATCACTAGCAATTACTCCCCGTAAGGGCAATTTGGTCAACACATAACAATTAACTAGCCATTATTCCCCATGACGGCAATTTGGTCAAATCATAACAATTATATAGCAAGTATCATGTTTCATGCATTTTCACAAAATTCAGCAGCTAGTTTCACCGAGACAGAAATTCTACTTGAAAGATTGTACTATCTCACCGATCACCGCATCACAATTAATTTACCAAAAATCATCACAAAAGCATATATGTCTTAGGTTTCCAGAACATATTTTATTATATTTTTATTTCACATAGGTTTCTCACAATCATCAAATCATTACAGCAAACTCATAACAGTCAAATTCATGCGCAACAGAATGTTATTTGCAATTCCCGTTAAACGAAAAATCCAATAAATGCAAGACCACTGGGGTTAGGTTCCTAACTCAACAAGTCAACTTCCAGAAGTAGAACCAACCCAATTGGTCTCGTAGTTCATGAGATATAATATTTACAAAACAACCTAACAGCAGGTCTAACAGCTCAGCTTTGCACAACGTTTTTGTAAAATCATAAAAGTTAACTTTTCCATGTCCAAAAATTGCAAATTTATATTCTTTAGAAACTAGACTCAACCTAGTTTACTGTAGTATCAATAATCTCAACCAATTTTCACATTTACACTTCGTTACAGTCAATTAAACCTCAATAACACAATCTGTCCAGAAACTGTTTGCATCCAAACTCAACATATTAACTATCTATGGACCATCATGCATTCATGTAACACTCTAGACTCCATAATCACTATCCATGCACATCAATTACACATTACATACATGATTGGGGTTTTTGTTTGAACTCAAATCAAAGACACAACAATTAACATGTATCAATATTCATCCTAGTTATCAAATCATTATCAAGTCAACAACAATCATATTAGTTACATACACAGATGAAATCGGCCATCTAGGGTTTTCAATTAACCCATTAAACATCAAAATCAAGTATAAAGGATGCATAGGATACTCGTTTATACCTTCCTAGCACCTTAATCTTCGATCAAAAGTTGAAATTGATGGTTATATGTGTGTGTATAGGTGACGGCAGCCAAGGAGCCAGGGGGGTGGGTTTCCGATCGGGACTTGTGGGGGAAGAAGAATAATAAGTTAGGGTTTAGTATTATTATTATTTATAATAATCTATGTTACACTTTGGCCCCTCCACTCCTATGTATTACTTATCTAGCTTAAACTAACTTGTTTACATCTTGAGTTAACGTTTATAACCATGTTATCACATAACACATAAGTCTAACACATAATTATCACATAATTACTGTTTTAAACGTTTTTCGTTTATTCACCAATCGTTTGCGTCAACTCGTTTGCGTTTCGGTGCAATTCATGAAAGACTACACATGTAGTAAGTGTTAAGCGTCATTTAAACCCTAGTTTAAATGTAATGAGGTGTGCGTTATAGATTCAGTGATCTTAAGTTTGAATTGACGGAGTTGAGTTAACGGAGTTAACCTGAAATTGACGATTGTCACATAACATTATAAAGAGCATTTCGCCCTGCATACCTCGGATATTATTAGGGTCCTGTACCCTTCATCTTTGGATATTGTTAGGGTCCGGTGCCCTGCATCCTTGGATAATATTAGGGTCCGGTGCCCTTTATCCTCAGATATTATTAGGGTCCGGTGCCCTTCTTTCCATGCAACCATACAATCATACATTCATTTCATAACTTTCATTTTAAGTAGTCTCATACATACTCTTAACATTTTCTAAATCATTCATACATGATTTATACATCATTCACATATCATAAACTTACCACTTAAGGTAAGTGTATTAACTGTTAGTGCACAGTTTTGCGTCTCGAGTCTTTGTATTTATCGTTAATGTAATTGTCGTTTTATTTATGTAATAAATTATTAAATTATTTAAGTTAGTTCGTTAAATGTAATGTCTAGTTCGCTAAGGTTGTTTAGCGAACTAAGAGTTAAGTTATTATCCCTCCTGATTCGTTAAGGATGTTTAACGAATCAGGGGGTGATTCGTTAAGCTATTGTCATTTAACGTATGTAACGAATTGGAGGTTAGTTCGTTAGGGGATATTAACGAACTAACTCCATCGTTTATTTATAGTGAACACTGTTCACTCATTAATGTAAGTTTTAGAGAATTAATTAACGAACCTCTGTCCGAATCTCTCTCAATCTTCATCTTAATATTATACATACATACACATACTACTACATAATCTATATATATATATATAACATACAATCAAACGTAACTATGAGCTAGATCCGTATTTAGGATTAATCGTATTCATTCAGATCTAAGATCTGTTTATGGTTTAAGGATTGATCCAGGTTCAAACAAGTGGTATCAAAGCTTTCGGTGCTCTTGTTTATGCTTGAATTGATTGATTACAGATATTATTAAGTTTATAATTGTTGATTTTGGTATAAGTTTGATTACGTTTTGAATTTGATTCAATTTGAGCTTGATTGGATTGATTATGGCTAAATTGGATTGAATCTGAGATTGCTAAGGTATTGGTAAGGTTAATGTGAGTTGTGATTGACTGGAATTGAAGTTTGGATTGAGTTTGGATCGATATTGGTTTGGATCTGTTTTGGCCGTAAACAGGGTTTGGTTTTGATAAAATTGTTTATGAATTAAGTGTTAATTGGTTTTCTGGTTGATGTGAATTGATTCGCGTGGTGATTTCGAGTGTTGTGATCGGTTATTTGTGTGATTTGGTTGTGATTAGAGTTTGTATTACAAATTTTCTTTTCTGGGTTTCTGTGTTCTTCATTTTCCAGAAATCTGGAAATCTTCTTTGAAGATTTGAAGATTTGAATACATAGTTCGTTACAGGTTTTACTTAATTCGTTAACACATTTACTCTGATTCGTTAACATAATTAGCCAATTCTCTATGTGTTTTGGTTGATTCGTTATATCTTCAGATACGTGTAAACTGATTCGTGTGACACGTGTCTTGTCTTGGGATTTGTGTTATAACAACCATTGCCACGTGTCATATGGTGTCAGAGTTTATTACAAACGATTGTAACAAACTGATTCGCTATACGTTGATTCGTTAATCAACTGTAGCTTGTTCGTTATCTAATTCGCTAAGTATTTCTTAGTGATTCGTTACAGGAAACTTTCTAATTCGCTAAGGTTGCACTTCGTGATTTGATTAGTCAATTCGTTAGTTGACTAGTTCGTTGACCATCTAATTCGTTACTTAATCACACTTTAATTCGTTAAATTGTGATTCGCTAATAACTGTTCACAGTTCGTTACACTGTTTACAGTTCGTTAACCAATTTAAATTTTAAATCCTCAAAGTTTGAAATTTTTACAAAAATGGCTGGTATGTATGCACTAGCTTCACAAAACATGTTGATGCAACAAATGCTACAACTAGACAGCGAGATTGGTTTAAATTCAAAATGTCCACGTTTTGTGAAATTTAGCGATTTTGCTAAATGGGAACCCTGTTTTCGTGCTCACTTGGCATCTGTTCATCCTGATTGCTCTTATTGCCTAGATGAGGTATATATTGCACCAATGATTGGTGATGTCACTATTGGTTTTACTCCCAAAGCTATTTCTCAATATTCACAAGTAGAGAAGAAAGCATTAGAGATCGAGATAAAGGCTTATTCTACTATTACTATGGCTTTACCCGAAAATATATTTCACCAAGTGGGTAGTATAAAGAGATGTGCTTCTTTATTCCAACATCTCCGTATGCGAAGTATGGGAAATACAGCTGAGAGTAAGAAGGTGATGCTTAAGTTTCAATTTCGAAACTTTAATTTATTGAAGGGTGAAAGAGTTGAAGAGATGATTACCAGGTTTAATTATTTAATTGCTGAGATGGATAAGATGAAATTGGAAGTTTCTGAGATGGATAAGATTGACACTATTAAGAGTGTACTACCAAGTTCTTATTCCACATTTTTAATGGTTCTGAAAGAAAATAACTATTTCTTGAATGAAGATTTGACTGCAATTGAATTATTGCAAAAGATTGAAGCACGAGAATATGATCTTAAGTGTCAGAAATCTTCCAAGGAAAGTCAAGATCCAGCTTTCTATTGTGGAAGTATGCCTCTAAGTTCAACTATTTCTCCGATAACTGCTTTCCTTACCCAAGCTGCTAGTGAAAACGAATAAGCTATCTTTAATGATCCAAGAGCATGTTTTTACACTGCTGCTAATTCTGGATCATCTGGTGGTTCTGGAAGTTCAACTACTACTAATCCATTTGCTTCATCACCTAGTATCAACATGAAGGAAGCTGAACATAATTTTGCTTTTCTAACAGCCTTCATGTCTTCATATGAAAACTTGGTGAGTAGTAAGATAGCCACAAGTGATCTAACTGATGAGGATTATGATCAGATTGATCCAGATGATTTAGAGATTATGGATTTAAAGTGGAACATGGCTATGATTGTCCGCAAGGTTAAAAGATTCATGCAAAGGACTGGTAAAGACCTTCCTGCCTTGAATAAGAAATTGGGATTTGATAAGTTAAAAGCGAAATGTTATAATTGTCAAGAGGTTCGGGCACTTTGCAAAGGAATGTGACAAACCGAAAAAGGAGTATACCGGTCCTCGTGGTCAACATCAAAATTCTTCTACATCACGAGGTAGTGATGCTGAAAAGAAACCATCTACTTCTAGGTCATAGGAAATGTTAGCTGATGGAAATGATTGGTTACAACGACTGTTGTGTAATGAAACTCAAGCTAATTTGGCTATGTTTGGGCTGACAAAAGAATTCCAAGATGCAAGTGGAAGTGAAATTTCCTCTGACAATGATTCTGGATCTGATTATGACGATTCTTGTGACAAGCCACTAATGGTGTTTGCTTGCATGGCAAAGATCAATGAGGTTAGTCATTCAATCTCTGCTACTTCATCTTTTAAGGTAACATGTGTTGAATGTGAATCTAACAAATCTAAGTTAGAATCTTTAAAGAATCATAATGATAATTTAGTGAGTGAAATTGCTTCTCTGAAGGATACTTATCGACAATCCCTTGAATCTCAAATGAGATCTCGAGAAAAGATTGAAGCATTTTCGACAAGTAACCATGATCTCAAAGCTGAGTTATCTGTGAAAATGACGATTAATGACCAAAAGTTTCAAGAAATCTTGAAACATCGTTCAAAGATAACCGAGCTTGAGAATGAGGTTCTTGAATTGAAGAACAAATTGGGTAAATTTCGAAACTCTTCGTTCTTGTTGTATGAAATTATTGAAGTATCTGGAAAACAAAAGGATTCTAAGAAAGGGGTAGGTTTTGTTGAAATTCCTCCACCATTTCACAATGATTATAGAATTAACCATTTTGCTGAAAAGGAAGAAGAGGTAATTGTGAAAGTTAAACCTATAATTTCAGAAAACCCTAAACCTGTTAAATCTGAAACTGTTAAAACCCAATTTGCTCCTCCAAAACCTCATATTGAAAGCAACAAAGTCTTTGTTGAGAATGTTGACAAAGTAATTATTGAGGATGTGTTTGAACCAGAGGTTATACACAAGAATAAAAACATTCCTAGTTCTAATCATATTCTTTGCAAGCATCATGAATTTGAGAAAGCTGTGTATGGTTCACACAAGCCTCATGTGACAAAGGCAGAACAAGTGAAAGTTAAACCTGTGAAGACAAAGAAATCAGATAAACCAAATATTTCTGATGAGGAATTGATGCGTTTCATTAATCCTCTTAGTTCTAAGCTATCATCTGCTAGAGTTTTTAAGTTAAAGGTTAGGGACACGATGTTCACTGAAAAATATATCCCGATTAGTATCATTAAACCAGAACTAATTGAGAGCGTCTTTTACAATAAAACTGACAAGTTGAAAGATTTGGAACGTCAATATGTTTGTGCCAAAACAACAAAGTCATCAGACCCAGTATTGAAAGCAAAATAATTGTTAAAACAAGCTAAAAAGGTTCAGTTTGTCAAATCAACTGGAACAGATACATTGAAAAGTTTTTCCAATTGTTCTAACCTTGACTTTTACATGAAAAAGAAGTCTGTCACTTCTGATGATTGGGCCAAACGATTCACTGAAAATATAAGTTATCAACCTTCGGTTGCATATGTTTCTGCCAGACCTCAACATGGTCATGTTGACATGCGAAGTTGCTTTTTGTGTGGTCAACAAGGTCATGTGGTGAGAAACTGTGGTCAACAGAAAAATCAAAACTCCATCCTTTTGTCAAAGATCATTCTAAACCGATTCCTGTGATAAAGGAGATTTTGAAACGACCAATGTCATGTGAGGATGATACACATATCATGTTTTCTAACGTGAATCCTCGAAAGGCAATTCATGTGAATGAAACTCATGGTCAAGTGAAACCAAAATTCTTTCCAACTGAGCCCGTATGTAGGAACACGAATTCAAATATTTTTCAATCTGCTTATCTGAGACGAAAGTCTAGGAAGCCGGCAACATATTCTCAAGCTGCTGAACAGCAGTTGAAGTCTGTTCAAATTACTGCTCAAAGAGAAACTCAAAAGGTTCCCAAGACTGAGGCCTGGGCTGTCTTTTTGAACTAATCACTTTTACTTTGTGTGTAGGGTACATCCAAGACTGTGTCTGGTGAAAACTGGATAATGTATAGCGGATATTCTCGTCATATCACTGGAAATCTCAACCTATTGACCAACGTAAGAAATATTCAAGGAGGTTATGTAGCTTTTGCTGGGAATTCTGGGGGCATGATCACACAAGAAGGTGAAGTTTCAAATGGTCACATTACTTTTGAAAAGGTCAATTACTGTGACAAGGTGGTTCATAATTTATTAATTGTGTCGCAAATTTGCGATAAGCAATACACCACGGTATTTACTGATAAAGAGTGTCTTATCTTGAAACCGGGATACGTGATTCCCGAGGACATGGTTGTCATGCGATCACCACGATCAAATGATATTTATGTCTTATATATGAGTTCTAAAGTATCAACGTCTATCGAAACATGTTTTGTCTCCAAAGCAACCGAGAAGGATTCTATTCTATGACATCGTAGAATGGGTCACATACATGTTCGTAAGATGAATTATTTAATGTCTAATGACTTAGTTGAGGGTGTTTCGTTAAAGAACTTTAAATTATCTAATCACTGCATTGCATGCAAGAAGGGCAAGCAGAAGAAAAAGTCTCATCCTTCTAAATTATTGAATTCCATTGATACTCCTCTTGAACGAATCCATATGGATTTGTTTGGTCCTGTGAATCGTGCGAGTATTTCTGGAGATTGGTATTGTCTTATGGTAACCGATGATTATTCAAGATACTCATGGGTGTTATTTATGAGTTCGAAAGATCAAACGCCTGTTTTGGTACAAAACCTTATCACTAAGATCGAATCACTATACAAACAAAAGGTGAGGAGAATTCGAAGTGATAATGGAACTGAATTCAAAAACACTATATTGGATTTCTTTTGTATTCAAAAAGGAATTCACTGAGAATATAGTGCACCTTATGTACCTCAATAAAACGGCGTTGCTAAAAGAAAGAATAGAACCCTGATTGAAGCTGCAAGAACTATGCTTGCTGATTCTAAGCTTCCTGACCAATTCTGGAATGAGGCGGTGAATACAGCTTGCTATACGCTTAATCGGGTTTTACCAGTTAAACGACTCAAGAAGACAAGTTACGAGCTTTTGAACAATCGAAAGCCTAATTTAAAGTACCTGGAACCGTTTGGGTGTCCGTGTACAATGTTGAAGAAGGATGCGGGTAAATTTGAAGAAAAAGCTATCGAAGGTTATTTCTTGGGATATGCATCTCCAAAGAAACGTGTATTTAATTTCACTTCTGGTTGTGTTGAGGAATGGTATCATGTGGACTGTCAAAAGTACACTACTCCTCCTCAAGGGAAAGGTCCCGACTGGATGTTTGACTATGATGGTTTATTTAATTCATTTACTCCTTCAACTGAACACATCGATGAGGATCCGGTTCGAGCATACTTTGAAGGTCATTTGGCCATTCCAAGATTTTCAAGTTCTAATGATGTTGAAGCTCGACCTGATGCTCCAACGGAAGAACCACATGTTGTTTCTCCAGTTACTGTTGATAATTTATCTTCTTCTGATGATGATGATCAAGCTGAAGATCAAATTATTGCACTTGACAGTGATAATGTTTCATCTCCTGAACTTGGTGAACATTACACTAATTTATTTGATAATGTTGTTGTTCCTGAGAATCCCACTCTTTGGATTCATAGATATCATCCACAGGAGATCATCATTGGAGACCTTGATGTTGAGGAATGGTATTGTAAATGTTGTGTGCCTATGCTGACTTACATTCATCTGGAATTGTAAATGTTGCTAAATTCACTTGCTTTCTATCTCAAGTTGAACCAACAACGCCTCGTATGGCTCTTCAAGATCCTTCTTGTGTAGAAGCTATGCAAGAAGAATTACAGCAATTTGCACGTTTGGGTGTTTGGGACTTAATCGACAAACTTGCAAGAGTCAAGAAAGCTATTCCGACTAAGTGGGTATTTATGTGTAAGAAAGACGATCGAGGAGTGATTGTCAGAAACAAAGCACGTTTAGTGGTGCAAGGTTTTCATCAGCAAGAGGGTATTGATTACACAGAAGTATATGCTCTAGTTGCAAGATTAGAGTCTATTCGAATCTTCCTGGCATATGCTGCTTATAAGAATATCAAGGTCTATCAAATGGATGTTAAAAGTGCTTTTCTCAATGGTGAACTACACGAGGAAGTGTTTGTTTTACAGCCTCCTGGTTTTGAAGATCCTGATTATCCGGATCGAGTTTACCGATTAAACAAGGCCCTGTATGGTCTACATCAAGCCCCCAGAGCTTGGTATGGCACGCTTGCCGACCATCTGACTGATAACGGCTTCAAGCGAGGGACTGTTGACTGCACTTTATTTCATAAGACTGTTGGTGATGATCTTCTCCTAGTTCAGATTTATGTCGACGAAATTATCTTTGGGTCTACGACATGTTGTGTAAGGAGTTCGAGAAGTCTATGCAAACGAAGTTCGAAATGAGCTCGATGGGAGAGATCAATTTCTTTCTAGGGTTGCAAGTTCACCAGTCTGCAAATGGAATCTTTATTTACCAGACCAAGTATGTGAACGATGTCTTGAGCCGATTCAATATATCTGCCGGAAAAATCCCTTCTAGACCTCTCCCCGTGGGTCACAATTTATCACCAGATGAATTGGAGGATACCTTTGATCCTACCCTCTATCGTGCCATGATCGGGTCTTTAATGTATCTAACGGCTTCTCGCCCTGACATTATGTTTGCTGTTTGTCTTTGTGCTAGGTTCCAAGCAAGTCAACGCGTGACTCACCTAGCTGCGGTTAAGTGAATACTTCGGTATCTGAGGGGAAATCCAGACATCGGGTTGTGGAACCCAATGACGGTCACTTTGCGCTTACTGCCTTCTTAGACTCGGACTATGGAGGTTG
Source organism: Bidens hawaiensis (assembly GCF_021521415.1). Classification (NCBI taxonomy): domain Eukaryota; kingdom Viridiplantae; phylum Streptophyta; class Magnoliopsida; order Asterales; family Asteraceae; genus Bidens; species Bidens hawaiensis. The sequence goes on from NW_027491641.1 coordinate 264,226, forward strand.
CAAGATCAACTTCAAATCAACGACTGCAGGATGTCAATTTTTAGGAAATCGGCTTGTTTCCTGGAAGTGTAAGAAGCAGACAACGGTCTCCACTTCAATTGCCGAAGTTGAGTATGTTGCATCCTTGAGTTGCTGTTCCCAGGTTTTGTGGATACAACAACATCTTCGCGACTACGGTTTGAAGTTTCTTGCTACTCCTATTTTGATTAATAATTTTGCTGCAATTTCTATCACAAAGAATCTCGTACAACGTTCAAAAACACAACATATCGAAATTAGATATCATTTTATACGGGATTGCTTTGAGAAGAAATTAATTGACCTTGAGAAAGTACATACTAACTTTCAGAAAGCCGATCTATTTACCAAAGCTTTTGACAAAACGCGTTTTCAATTTCTGCGTGGTTTAATGGATTGAAGACCCTAGCTGATATCCTTCAACAAGGATGATTATCTTTATTTTCTATCTTTTTCTTTTAAAATTTATTTTGGTTTTAGGGGGTGAAAACCTAGAATATACAAAAAAAAAATATTGTGCTTTTTCGTTTGTATAGATAAAATCCAAAAACATTAAAATTCTTAAAATACAAAAATATTTGACAAATTCCGAAAATACAAAAAGATTGTGATTTCTTCTCTTTAATGTTTTTCCTTTTAAAATATTTTGAAAAACCAAAAACATTTTAAAATTTGAAAATCCAAAAAGATTGTGATTTCAGCTTGTACAGAAAAATCTGAAAATTCAAAAAGATTGTGAAATTTTTTTTTGTTTATAACAACATTGAAAAAACAAAAAGATTGTGTTTTTAAATTATGTATAGAGAAAAACCAAAAAGATTTTTGCATGTGTTTGCTGAAAATTATGTCAATTATCTACATTTGAAGGACATATACTTGTATATGCTTGGTACTGATAGTTTCTTATGAATCTTCAGGATAACCATTTACCTGATAATGGAAATTAGTTGGGGCGTTCGTTATGCGTTTTTAGATTATTTTCTCGCTGAAAATCATGTCAGTTATTTAAGTTTGTGAAGCATGCTTGCATGTCTTGGTCCTACTATTCACTTATTGAATTGATAGGTTAGCCATTTATTTATAGACTTAAGTTAACTGGGGCGATTAAATTTATCTTTATTTTTTTTGTTTTATGCTCCTCAAAATTTTGAGTTTTTGAAGCAAAAAGAGAAAATAATAGTACATTGACTGTTTTGACCCCAAATCCAGTAAGAAATAAGCTTAAAAGAGTGTGTGCTTAATTGCATTGGTGCATTGGTAGGTCTTAAAACAAACAAGTAGAGTAAAGTAAGTGATATAAACATAAAGAAACGTCAAATTGAAAGAGGTGTTAGTCTCTAGCAAAAGTCTCGGTGAGGATGTCAGAAATGTAATAACCTGTCATACTCAAGCCTTATAATTGTTTGATCACCAAAAACAAAATAAAGCATATAACAGGCTTTGAGATTCTGGACACTGTGAGTCATTATGCGGCTTAATCATCTGGGTATTCATATGCATGAATATTTCACTCGCTTTTAGAGCAAACCCAAAGTCATTAAACTTGATCACTGCTGTACTTCGTGCAAATCCAAATTACTGAATTGATCAAAATCCACTGTTAGTCATACATGGTTCCTCCCTTCTGTGCGTCTTAATACCATTAAGAAATGGACCCCAGGGGATACAATATATGTAAGCCGACAGATGGACTCGTGCATACTCACTCATAGTAAAAGAAAATCAATGCATTGCTCATAAATTTCTATAAAGTTTAAATTTTTGATCAACAATATAATGGTTTAAGTCAAGTTGGGGTGATATGGTAAAAATCAAATTAAGCTTGAACAGAGATTAGAGGCTGATAGTTTCTGATATTCTGTGCTTGAATTGAACCGTTAATCATATCACAAAAACACTTAAAAGTTTGTTATTAGATTTAAGTGGACAACAATACCAATGATCGACTTAACGCTAGTCATAATATCGCTGAAATATAAAACTGTGATGGAAGGGCAATTTGGTCAATATGATTATTTGCTCAAACTCAACAAAAATACAAAAATATGTACTGTTTTTTAAAAACATATATAAACAAAAAAAAAATTATATTTCTTGTTTCGGATTCTTTTCATGTAAATACATTCTTTATATATTTCAAAATACCAAAAATATTTTTCATTTTGTTTTTACATTTTATTTAAATTATTTATTTATTGGTTTTAAAAAGTGAAATGGATTTTAAGGTATTCGATTATCGAGAGAAAAGTTCTCGGTGATTCTTTTAAAATTAATTTAAATTTAATAATTCTTTAATTTATTTTAATTCATTGATATATTTTATTTAAAGTTAAAATTAAATAAATTTTAATTCGTTAATTATGGATAACGAATTGGAATGTTTTCAACGAACTACATTCTAATTCGTCCTTCCAATTCACTTTCGCACTCTGTAATGAAACATTTCAGTTCGTTATAAATCTTTAACGAATCAAGACACGAATTGATTCTAATTCGTTATGCCACGTATTATGTTCTCTTTAACGAATTGGCTGATTGGTTATTTAAATTTTTAATGAATCTGTTTAATTCGTACATTGGGAAGTGTGTATAGACTTCGCTCTTTTTAATAGTAATTCTCTAAGTACTTTTTCGTTAAAATATTTACTTGATAGCGAATCAGGCGATTAGTTATAATTCTGTAACGAATCAGGTTGTTTTGATAACGAATGACATTTCAAAATTAATTAGTTAATTAATGTAACTTAATATTATAAATTAATACAATATGCCAAGGGTCTAACCGCGTCGATACATTAATTATACACCCGGGATTAAACCATAATTATATATAGTTTACATCTATATACTTAAAGTATATAACACTTGTGTGATTTCTAGACTTCCACATTACTAATATACAATATTATTTGTTCAGGATTATGGCTGGTAACATGGAACAAGATCCTCCTATTGATGCACCACCACAAGTTCAGGATGCACAACAAGTTCAAGATGTTGGTCAACTAGCTGAGGAAGGTCCTTTACTTCCTTATGATCCTCGACACAATGTGTGTGCTTTTGTTGATACAGACTTTCCTGATGAGGATGTCTTTGGTGGTATGCTGGCATATCTACGCCGATCTCGTATCCATTACGCGGTTACTGCGAATCCGGATATTAGATTCAGCATAGTTCATCAATTCTGGAACACTGCTCAGTCTGTAGAAGTTGAGGACCATATAGCTGTTGTGGTAAATGACAAACCAGTTGTCGTCTCAGTTGAAAAAGTTCGACGAGTGTTACAATTTGATGATACAATTGATGATCCGAGTGAATATGGTAAAGAACTAATCAAGGGCCTGTTCAGACGTTTGTTTTATGCTAGCAGTCTTACTACATCTATGTATAACAAGGCATACTTGTGTCCCCAATACAAGTATTTACTTCATGTTCTTATTCATTGCCTTGGTGGACGTAAGGTTGGGTTTGACGAATGCTATATTGCACTACAATCAGCATTTGTTGCACTTATCCTGAACAAGCGTTACAATTTTTCTGAATTGATCTTTGATCATATGAAAGAAAATTGTATTCCTGGAAAAAGACGTGTGAAGTTCTTGATGTATCCACGTTTTGTTCAACTGTTTGTTAATGATGCTATTAGGGATTTAGTGCTTGATCCTAATGATGAGAATGATAAGTTTAAATTGGAGAATATGACAGCAGACACCATGAGACGAATGAAACTGTACCGTCAAGCTCGTCCTCCCAGATTCAAGAGATTGATTGGGCATCATGCTAATCCTGATTATGTATATCCTCTTGAGGATCGCTGGATTCATGAAGACTCGGATTCCGAGCGTGAGGGAGGAGAAGGTGGGAACAACGATGGTAATGATGGGGGTAACGGAGGTGATGGTGGTAATGGAGGTGATGGTGGTAATGGTGGTGATGGTGGTAATGGTGATGCAGCTCTTAGTGAGCAACAGGCTGCAGTTGAAGCTGCGTTGGCTGCTACTATTGCAGCTCAACGTGAACGTAAACGAAAGGGTAAAGCACCAGCTTCTGAAAGCTCAGCAAAGAGACGTGTATCAGCTGGAGCTGGAGTTTCTTTTGGTGTTCCCCCGTCTCGTCCTGCAACTCCTCAACGCCCGGTAGTGCCGCTTACTACTAGCACTCCGGAGATGACTTTGACGACGATAACGGTTTCACATGACATGCTTGGTATGATTCCACAATCAGCTTTAGCTGAGATACCAATGCCTTCTGCTACACCTTCTATTGTCCCTCCAACACCGACTATGGGGCCCACCTAGTGATGTCTCATTTATGAGAATTACAAGGCCTTAGGGACCAATCCAACCAGTTCATCCATCGTTATATGCTATGCCACCGAATCGTCAGACAGACATGCTTTTGAATCTTCTTCATTTGTATGAAAATCAAATGTTTGCTGACCGTGTAAATCAAGAACGTCTAATGGAGAACCAGAAGAAGCTGGTCAGTTATGTTTCTTTTTGTAAGAAGGAAATAAAAGCCCTTCGATAGATTGTCGAGTCTCAGGGTGTGAAAATTAAAGAAGAAGAAGAACTTATTCTGCAGCTGACATGTAAAGATGATGCGCTGAAAAAGCTAAAGAATGACGATGAGGATCCAGATGAATCTGATGGTGGTGGTGAGACTAAACAAACTCAAGACCTAGCTTCTGGTGCGGGTCGAGTTCTGTTGATGATTCGGGCAAACAGATCATTGTTTATCATGACCATTCGGCTGCCAAACTGATTGAGATGATCGAGGCCGATACAGTTATTTTTGTCGATGATAAGGGGATGATAAGGAGTATGGTGAATAGAGAGGAGATCGAAGAAGGGCAGTTTGTTGATAAGTCGCTGACACGAGAGCATATTGCGATCTTGCTTGATTTGAATGAAGACGAGATGACTGTGTTAGAGGCTGAGCCCGATGTTGAGGTGATTAATGATGATGAGATCTTAAATGATCCTACTGTTGAGATGAGTATGAATTTTATTTATGAAGATGAGGTGGTCGAGGTGGAAGATGTGAATGCTGAGGAGTATTCTGACTTGTTTCAACACACTAATTTTGATCAGGGTGCTCCAGTATTTAATGAAGAAATGGTGAAAGAAGCAAAAGACCATATTGAGAAAACGTCCAAGGGAAAGAATGTCGTTGAGACAAGTGTTGATCCTAGGGATGATCCATCCTTGGCTGAGATTCATAGTTGGTTTGCTCATCAAGACAACAGGGTTGGTAAGATTATCAATACTCATAGGTATGTTGATAAAGAATCGCTAGAAGCCATAGCACACGCCAAAGCCAATCAAAAGACTACCTTCAAGGCCGTGTCAAGAGTTCAAGGTGATATAGTTTCTTGGCTTTATGATTCTGATTTAAGGGTATGTATTGTTAAATGGGAGAAGGGCGTCCAGTACTACGAAAGGATGTCTGACCTTCTCTCATTACCAAGATGGGACGTACGTACTCTAGTGTATCGTCCATTTATTAATCGAGGTGGGGATAAACATGCAAGTTGGTTTCATCAACATCTGTTGTTTGAGGTGGACCACGGTTTCAAATTCTTTAAACCACAGATTCCCATCCGGAAGCATCTCAATGAGATTGACCCAAGGACAGGTTGGAAAAAGTTGGTTCTTAAGGTTAAACCACTGAAAACAATATGAATCAACACATATGGTTATCTTTCAACCGCTGGTACTATGACAATCATACTGGCGAGGCCGTCATTGTTCTTGGTACAGGGTTGAAAACTGAGCTGATAAAGATCATTGACCCGATGTGGTTGGTTAATTTAACCGAGACCGACAATGACGTGCTCCACAACAATAAGATTCTGTTTGAACGTAATGAAGACTATGACCTGGCTATGCAGTTCCAACGCGTTGTGCATGTATGTTATCAGAACGGAATTCATAGTTGCAGAAACTGGCAGTCCAAGCGTTTCAAGTAATTTAAAGACAAAGAACTCAAGACGAGGGGGTGTCTGTTAGTGCACGGTTTTGCGTCTCGAGTCTTTGTATTTATCGTTAATGTAATTGTCATTTTATTTATGTTATAAATTATTAAAGTATTTAAGTTAGTTCGTTAAATGTAATGTCTAGTTCGCTAAGGTTGTTTAGCGAACTAAGACTTAAGTTATTATCCCTCCTGATTAGTTAAGGATGTTTAACGAATCAGGGGGTGATTCGTTAAGCTATTGTCTATTGTAACGAATTGGAGGTTAGTTCGTTAAGGGATGTTAATGAACTAAATCCATCGTTTATTTATAGTGAACACTGTTCACTCATTAATGTAAGTTTTAGAGAGTTAATTAACGAACCTCTGTCCGAATCTCTCTCGATCTTCATCTTAATATTATACATACATACACATACTACTACTGATAATCTATATATATATATATATATATATATATATATATATATATATATATATATATATATAACATACAATCAAACGTAACTATGAGCTAGATCCGTATTTAGGATTAATCGTATTCATACAGATCTGAGATCTGTTTATAGTTTAAGGATTGATCCAGGTTCAAACATTAACTAATGACATCGAGTATGCACATAGCCCCGAAACATAACAAGGAAATGGGGCTAGAAACTCACTCGTGTCCTGTTCTTATTTGAGTTAATGGTAACACCCTTTCTTAGCTGTGCACGACTAACTGTGTAATAAATTTAAGTGTTAATTAACTAACTCTAACCTTATCATACTTCTATGTTAGTGAAACCTCTAGCTACGGGGGTCCTTGGGCAGCGCCCCTGGCAGCGAGGTTTTGGGGCAGCAACCCCTAGCAGGGTCCAAGGGGCAGAGCCCCTAGCTGGGGTCGAATGAGAAAATAGTCCTTTACAAAAAATTTCATTAGTAGTCCTTTACAAAAATTTCATCAGAAAAATTGAGTTTGAACTAATATAATGGAATTCTAATCGAATGAGTGAAATTCTAATTGAATGAGAATTCTATTCAAATGGAAATTCTAATGGAAGGGAAATTCTAATCGAACGAGAATTCTAATCTAATGGAAATTCTAATCTAATGAGTATTTGATTCGATTACTTTGTCATTCGATTCGATTACTTATCAACTCGATTCGATTACTTCTCAACTCGATTCGATTACTTTACTGAATCAGGTTTCTCAAGGACTCGATTCATATATGGTTTCCATTCTTATCACTTTCCAGCCTTTATTTCCGACTTGTTTTGCCCGTCTTGCATAAGGAACGAGCCTTGCTCTATAACGATATCGTTTTCTTCCAATGACTCGGTCCAAACGTTACCCGTTTTTCCCTTTTCATTCTAAAACACATCGTTTATGTCCAAGTTCATATTTTTCTTTCATAAAAATTCCCAATTTGCCATAGTATCAAATCTTAGGGCAAATCGACCTTAAAAACGTAACCTTTAATCTAAAATGTACCTTTTTGGGTTTACTTCTAGCAACATTTTAGCTCGATACGTTAGTATGGAAGTTTTCCTTGTTTGTATGATGAAGATCTAGCATAAACCCTTCTTGGTTCGGATTCAAATCTAATCCGAAATGGAGAGGAGTGTTTGTGTGTGTTTTTGAGTGTGTATGGAGGCTAGAAGATGGAAATGAGGGTTTTAGGGTTTTAGGGAGGTTTAAAGGGTTTATATACCCTTAAGCCCATGGACTTAAGGCACATCACCATCCCTTATTCCATATTTTATTGGCCAGCCCTACACTCTATTATTTTATTTAACTTAACTTAGTATTAACACACCCTTAAAGAAACAAAATTTCTTTTATTTATTATTATTAAAAGTAGGATGTTACAAATGGAAACTGAAAGGGATAGTTTATCACATGTGTTGGTCAACCTAAAGAAGCCAAATATGAAGAACATACTACACATAACGTTCACATTGCAAAAACCAATTTGAAGTGGACTGGGCGTCCACGGTCACTTGGATCGATCGTGAAACGACCGTAGGGAGTTCAGTCCCTTTAGAGTTGTCTCTCACATACTTGGCTATAAATAGTTATTCAAATTAATTCTTCGAACCTTTGTTCTACAACATTTCCACACACACACTTCAAGGTTAATCTCTTTGATATTCAAGTCTAGTCAAGCCTTAACTATCCAGAGGAGAGATTAAAGTCTAGAGCAAAAAGAAGAGTGTTTTCAAAGATATCATCCAACGATTATTACTTGTATTTTATCGAGTCAATACTAGAGTATGTTCTAGTTTTTTACAGGGGAGGAATCATCAATTTGTTGATAATTTGAGAGGGGAACACACACTATCTTATCATAGTGTTGTCTTGTATTGGTTTGAGAACTCTATCTTGATATATAGTTGTTTAGTTATTAGATGAAGACACACTATCTTGATATAGTGAGATTATAAGAATTGTAAAGCTAAATACTTTGCGTACTTTGTGAAGTAGGTGATCACTTCCTTTAAAAAGTGAGACATTTATATTGGTGATCCCTGTCATTTTAGGAAAATGACGAGTGAAGAAAACTATTGGTCAAGAAATCAAGGAGAGGACATGGGGAATATTAGTTAACATCCACTTCAACCACTATAAATCCGGTTGTGTTTTATTTAAGCCTTAACTTTTTACTTATTTGTGTTTAATTTTATAAGTTGTAAATATAGTTTAACAAAGTTATTAGCTCATTAAAATCGGATTAAAACCCAAGAAACCCCCCCCCCCCCCCACCCATTCTACTTTTGTAGAGAGACCAAGGTCAAAACTTGAATTCGAGATGATAAAATGAAAGTGGAAATTATGGTGAAGGGTTTTCTTGTTAAAAGAATAAGATATTTACAGTAATGATGTCCCACCTTGACGTGGGAGCGATGCCTAGGAAGGGGGCATACATGACCAAATTAAAACCAATATTAGAATAAGTATTTTAGTCTAAATATTATTCCGGGTCGTACACAGTCAGCATCTTGTTAACAAGACAACTTTTAACATATTTGTGGAATTTAGCGTTGGCTACGCCTCGTGCCGGTAGGGCATAGCCCATGCCCGGTCTACGAATTAAGCCTATAAAATGAAGTTCCTCTAAACATTGCATCAAGTTGCTCGAGTCGAGTTCTTGTGTGCATATTTTAGAGAAAATCCCGTTGTTGTTAGACGATGAATGCTGTTGGTATTGTAATATATCTTTAAAAAAGACTTTACCATGTGTTGATTAACTTTGTTTATTCTTTAACTATTGTTTAAATTGTGTGATTTGTTGATTTGGAAACACTTATGACCAAATTAAATAATCAATTATATATTATGCTGCAAAACAAGCAACAATATAAGGTATTAGCTAACTGAGGTTGTCTGATCATTGAGCCTCACGATATACTAGAAAACTTATTTTCAGTGTGGATTTTTGATACCGAATCCACGGCTTTACTCAAATGACTCTAGAACAATTGATTATAATCAAAATAACCTGAATCGAAATACTGGGTAGACAAGCTTAAAGCTTACAAATTCTATATTAAAAACAATCCCTCCCTAAACAAAAGACCTAACAACTTATTTATAAATAAAAAAAAAACAATTAGCCGGGTCAACTTAATGGGTCGAATGCTCCTGGATCATAGCCAGTGATGCAGTTTCGGTAGCGATCAATGGCTCGAGAGACTCATGATTAACAAAGACGATAAAAACGAACCAAAGGTTCCAAGAACAATGTTCTTTTTATATTAACTTAAACAAAAACTGAATAACAAAGAAACCCTAGCACCATATTTATACTAAAAGAAAAGGAGATAAACATGAAAACGAGATAAACGTAAAATAATAAAATATAAAGTAATTATAAAAAAGATTATCCGATGCTCCTGCATGATACTCCCAGTCTTCGAAAAAAACTCGTTCTCGAGTTTTGTCTTCGGACCAAAGCCGCCTAGGTCGAAAGGAACATCAACACGGTTCCTATCCATTATAACCATGACCCGCCCAAACCATTTAACTTCACGGGTCATCTCACTCGTTATCTCACCCGGATCTAAATTCGTACCACTCAGATCTATTGGGTTCCCGGGTTTCTTAACCTCATTCTCCCAGTCTTCGAAAAAAACTCGTTCTCGAGTCTTGAGAACGCCCAAAAGATTATTGACAACCCGAGATAAAAAACCAACTCCTTTATTCTTTTTTATGGACAACTTGAAAATCTTTAAAGAAAACCTTGAAAATTTCAAAGGCAAGCCATCATGTTCAAACGGAATATTAACTCGTCTCTTGCTCACTTTTGAAATTTTCTTGGAAGCAATAGTAGACGCTTCTCGCATTAGGCATGGAATAGTAGGCTTTTCACTTTGAAAATTGCCACCCGGGTAAAAGGGATTACCATTTGGACTAACATACAACTTTTCAAATGGACTGTGAACATTTACGATCTCTTCTAGAGTGGCACTAGCTTTTTCATTCCCAACACACTCTATATTCATTTGTTTTTCATACAGTGGTAATGGTTCACGTGGGCTTTCAAGCAAAGGATGCATGGACCCAAAGTTGCCAGATAATATATTCTTATCAAAATTACATTCAAACTCGTTATCAATTTGAGTGAAGGCCACCATTGGATCTTCCGAGATTAATGGCTCTCCACGTGAAACACCATTAATATTTGGAGAAAGTATATCTTCATTTTTCGAATAACCATTCTTTAACTTATTTTTTGACTTTTGATTCGTAGAAGATATCACAATATTCAAACCTTCCTCAATTATTGCCGAACCTAATGGAGCTTCCAAATCAACATAATTCTCAATGCCACAAGTAGCCAACCTATTACATCCGGTAGTCACCACCGTAGAGATAACCACCGACGAAGTTTGAAACCCGATGCCAGCCTCTACACCATTTAGGACCACCGTATAAACACTATCTTCAGCCACCGTACCGCCGTTAATAAGCTTTTGCACAAATGAATATTCTTTTTCATCGAAATCAATCCCGTCTTCATCAAATCTGGGTTTGTCTTCCGATAAACACTCTTCTTGATTGATCGGTTCATAGAACCGGGGTGGGTGACGGCCAAACGAATGCTTCTCTCCGTCGCCACCTTCGTCCCAGACGACGGTGCTCGACTCGGTTTCCGCCTTACGCATATCCCGTTGTAACTCGAGATCACGAACTTGTTTTAGGAGCCGTTCACTCTCTTCAAGATCGCGGACTCGTTGTCGGAGTCGTTTGATCTTCTTAAGATCCCGTGGGTCGGAACAAATTCCACCGCTGTCTCGGTCGGCGACTCTGCGAGCAGGATGTTGATCTTCTTCACGAGCACATGAATAGAAACCCCTCATTTCGTTGCCTCTGTCAGCGAATCTACGAGCAAGAAAGTATTCATCTCCATGTTGAGCCATTTGAGAACCAAAAGCTCTGATACCATGATACCAACTGATGCAGTTTCGGTAGCGATCAGTGGCTCGAGAGACTCATGATTAACAAAGACGATAAAAACGAACCAGAGGTTCCAAGAACAATATTATTTTATATAACTTAAACAAAAACTGAATAACAAAGAAATCTTAACACCCTATTTATACTAAAAGAAAAGGAGATAAACATGAAAACGAGATAAATATAAAATAATAAAAGATGAACTAATAATAAAAAAATTATCCGATACTCCTGCATCAATTTTAATCAGCGTTACTTACATGGTAATACTTATCGGAAATACTTACATGGTCAATGTGAGATTACTAATGATATCCTAAACTAGAAAATAGATATTCATTGACGAATTTTACCGATAGATTTATTAATGACAAACAATTACCAATTAGGATAGTTATATACGCTTTTAATGATGAATTCCGCATATAGATATTTTTATGTATATCGATAAATTGTTATATTGTAAAAAAGCATGACCAAATCCTAAAGACCAATTATTTTGACTTTTGAGCTTTCAAATAAGCCAGGTTTTACTCCCTTTTAGAGCATCTTCAACCGGGCACCACATTCTGAGGTCCAAATGCACGCATATATAATTTATATATACAATGATTTTTAATAGTGTTTGTAGATGCCCGGCCGGTGTTGTAAAAAAGTGAATGTTTTTTTAATAAACTTTATAATATGATGCAGCTGTTTGAGAATATGTTTGAGATGCTCTTGTAGTCGGAAATTGGTCATTGTTGGCCTGAACTTAAAACATAGCTATAAAAATAAATTTCTTTTATTCTCCAAGAATGTTTATATTTTTGTAAACGAGATTAATAAAAAAAGACAAAAGCTAATGATCAAAGTGTTAGATTAAATATGATATCGGAATCCAAATTATTATTTTATATTGCATTTATCCATATTATTATAATCTAACTAGATGATAAACTTTATTCCAATTAAAGACCTAAAATCCTTTCAGCATCACCTGTTTAAACACACTTGCATGCAACACTTCTACGTGACATGTTTAGATAAACTTCAATTATTAACCCTAATTAAGAGGGTCGACCTTGACTGGGTACCGACCAAAGCAGTCGGACCATGCTTCGCCCGTACAACCACCTGGTGGAATAGACTTCAACGCTCTCCAAACCACACTGTTAGCCTTAAAACCCGACCCTAATGCAATCTGCCAAACACGATCCCCCTTCGAAACTTGACCTTTAGCCTCCATGTAACCCAACTCATACCAACAGGAACTACTTGACGTGTTTCCAAACCGATGTAACGTCATCCTAGATGGTTCCATGTCCCACTCCGTTAGATTCAAATTCTTCTGAATCGCGTTCAACACCGCCTTACCACCCGCGTGCACACAAAAATGGTCAAAAGCAAGCTTGAAATTGGGTACGTATGGTTTCACTTTCATCCTGAGTACCTTCTTTTTCACTAGAGTCATAAGAATAATAACTGCTCGGAAAATGGTAGCACCAAAGGTCCTAAAGTTTTTATATTTGTCTTTAGGGCGTCTCCGGCAACCCTCATTAGGTCCCGAGAAAGTGAAGCTCCGAGAATACCCTTGTCATCTTCTATGTGTTGCGCGCTTTTGTAACTATTATCATCCGCTCCTTTATGTGTTCGGATCGTATGGACTAACTCGTATTTGGATAGGGCTCGATCTTGGTTCTTGTTGGAGAGCATCACCGCTGCACCGCCCATCCGGAAAAGGCAGTTTCCTAAAATCATGGAGCGTTCATTGCCAACACAACAGCATACATGTCAAGGTGAGTCTTGAGGAGATTTTGGGCTAAGTCGATAGAAATAAGACCCGCACTACAACCCATTCCACTCAAGTTGTAGGCCAAGATATCAGGTTTGAGGTTATAATGGTTAACGACCATGGAGGTTAAAGACGGGTTAGGGTTGAAGCCACTACAGTTCACAATCAGAATACCAATATCTTGTGGTGTGATTCTAGTCTTTCGAAATAAAGAGTCGAGTGCCCATACATGACCATCTCGGCCTCAGCTAGAGTTGCCTCCCAATTTAATACCGGGGGCTGACTCGCAGGCCCTGGGGGGATGTATGTCTCGTCCCCTAATCCCGAATTGGTCATGACGCGTTCTTGAAAATAAATCGTGTCTTGATTGAAAAGTCCGATGTTTTTGGAGCCTTTCAAGATGCTTTCAATGGACATTTTAAGGTGGTCTTCGGGCTTAAAGCAAGTGAAGTCAACGAGGTAGGTTGGTCTCGAACGTTTTGCAAAGTAAACTCGTGAAATAATAAAGACGGTGGTGATGATTGATAAATGGTGGAGTTTGAAGTGAAGGATATAGAGAGCGATATGAATGAGAACTAATGGGAGCAAAAGTGAATAGCCATGGGTAAGTTTCATGTATTTGAGCTCTAAAAATCTTGTAAGAAACTAGTTACTTTTTTATGGAATTTGCTGCTAACATTGGCCATTAAGAGAAGAAAGGCTAAACAAGTGAGATGCATGAGGGGAGGAGTTCACTTATAAAGGGAAAGAAAATTAAAGTTGGAGGTGATAAAGGAAGTCTATCCTAAACTATCAATGCTAATTTATTGATCTAATGCCCAATCTATAAAGAAAAAACTAGTGTTGGAAAAGTAATTGTCTTTCACTCAATCATTCCATACAAATGATTGATATATCCGGGTTAATTGAAAAAAAATGTATGTGAAGGAAGTTAATTTAGGTTCGTCAAAATGTCTTTTAGAAAAAAAAATTATAATGAACTGATTAAACAAAAAATATTAAAATAAACGATGTTTGTAAATATATTGCATGGTTAGGTGGATATGGTGTTGAGGAAGTAAAGATTACGAGCTTTCTATGAATTAAAAATTTGGGAAAGAGGAGAGACCCCACTTGGGAAAATTGACGACGGTTTAACATGTAGTTTTGTTTTTGGTTGTTGTGATAGGTGTTTGAGGTCTTTGTTGTGTTGGTGTTCTTTGTGGTGTTTGATGTAAGTTTTGTTTCTAGTGTCTTGCTAGCTAGTCGTTCAAAAAAAAGGTGGATATGGTAAAACCATCGTGATTTTTAGATATTGTGTTAAAACATGCACAAAAGTCACAACAAGGGTGCAAAATTTCAACAATTCGTATGTAATCAATCTCAAGTAGAATTAACATTGTTAATACTTTGAAATTCATGCACTCGTTATGTGCGGCTGAGAGCCCCACCCATTTTAGATGCATTGTGCGGGGAGGGATCTTTGATTGTAGATAGTTTGCTCAAGGCTATTTGTGTGATGGATAACTTTGGGGGGGGAGGTATCCTAGGGTGTTAGCAGAGTTTGTTGTGTTTATCCCTCTTACTCCATTGCTTAAACCGGACAATGGGATTAGACCTATTGCCGTATGGTTCATTTTGAGGAGGTTGGTCCCTTAGGTGGCTATAAGGGATGTCGGGATGGAGATTGCTAAATACTATGTGACTTTCAATTTAGGGTGGGAGTCCCTAGTGGGGCCGAGGCTGTGCTCCATAGAGTGAACATGTTTCTAAATCAGTTTCACTTGGACGGGTCATTGGCTATGCTTACTGCTGATTTTTCTAATGCCTTCTACTTAGTCCATAGGACGGCCCTTTACAGGAGGTTCGAAGTTCATGTCCTTCTATTTCTCTATGGGTGGATTTTGTATATGGTCCGTCGACTAGGTGTGGGTGATGCTTACATTAAGTCCACCATTGGGGTTCAACAAGGGGACCCTCTTGGGCCTCTCCTTTTTGCCCTGGTTTTGCATTCACTTGTTCACCAAATCAGAGATCGTTGCAAGCTTCTCTTCCATACTTGGTACTTGGATGGTAAGGTTATCGGGGACACTAGAGAGGTGGCTAAATCATTAGATATTACCATGTCCAAGGGGAATTGTTTGGGTCTTTAATTTAACGTTAAGAAAACAAAGTTATTTTGGCCAACGTGTAATGGGGTGAAGATGCATTAGAGTTGTTCCCTTGTGGGATTGGAAGGACTGATCTTGGTGTGAAACTCCTTAGGGGAGTTATAAGTCGAGATGCCAGGTTTATCAGTAGTTTGGCTATGAAAAGTGCATCTAGCGTTGTGGAGCTGATGAGTTGTCTCCCAAGGCTTCGGGATCCTCAATGCCAGCTTCTTTTGTTTCGCTCACGTTTGGGAGTCGTAAAGTTATTTTTCGGTCTGAGAACGTGCCAACCTATGTTTATGGGGGAACCTGTTTTTATTTTTGACAATGGGCTTTCGAGGGGCAATTAAGAGCATCGTTGTTTGCGGGGGTCTGTTCTGCGGGGGTCTCCAATGGAGGTTGTCATAACTTTTGACCCCTTTTGGGGGGTTGGGTCTATGTTCAGCCGAGGATGTATCTACATATGCATGTGTGGCTTCGAGAGCACAAACATGGAGTTTGAGGACCATATTCTTCGGGGTTGTGATATTTATGGGTTGGACTTTGATTATGGGTGTGAGATGGATCGTTTACGTACTCCACTTCCCAATTTTGATCTTAACGGGTTCTCTAATAACGACACCCCCCCCCCCCCAAAGCCCATCATACTTTGGCGAGTGCCTTATTTGGTGAAATCGTCTAGAGTTTAGAAATGAAGTTTGATCTATCCCTTTGCCAAAAGGCGGTGTATGAATGAATATAATCAGGTGACGATACGATTAATGAATTACGTTAAGGAAGTGTGTGTGTGAGTGAACAATTGGGCACAATGACGATATCTCGCAAATAATACAACACTTAGATAAATAGAGAACATAATACATCTATATATAGAAGACGACCCCATTCGTTACACATTACATGACAAAGGGGGGGGGGGGGCATTCTTCATCATTCCCTATCTATACTTTAAGCAACAACGAATGACTCATTCGTTAAACATGCTTAATGAACGACATAATAACTTAGCGAATAGGCTCATTCGTTATATATTCCATAATGAATGGCCCTTACATTCACGGGTGGACACATTCGTTATACATAATGTAATGAATGGTACATAACGAATAGACATATGAAATCCCACAAAATGCCCTTTACATTAATAATAAATAACTACAATAGATAAACAAAGATCAAGACGACAAATCCACGTACTAACAAACTCCCCTTGTCTCGTTCTCTTTGTCTTCGATTACATGAATCTTTTCGTCTTCCAATCAGCGCAGCTATGAACTCCAAACGCGTGGCAAAATTGCAACGCACGTTGAAGTTGCATAGCAAGATCGTAATCCTTCATGTCAGCCCATCGGATCTCGTTGTTGAATAAAGCATCATTATCCGATTCTGGTAAGTTAACCAAGCACATCGGGTCGATTACACTAATTAACTGCGTCTTCAAACCCGTATCAAAGTAAGATGACGGCTTCACCGGTGTGGTTTGTCGTCGCCACCACCGATTTAGAGTCTTGTGAAGACATTGTGGAAACGTCTGCACAAGCACTCGCTTCAACATTCGCGGCGTCTTTACCTTTAACACGAGTTTCCTCCAACCATTCCATTGATCAATCTCGTCAATATATTTGCGCGTCGGGACCTGAGGTTTAAAGAATTTGAAACCATGATGTATCTCATACTACAAGTGTTGATAGAACCAATCCACCATCTCGCTTTTACCACGATTAACGAACGACCTATTTGCCAACATATGCACGTCCCACCTCAGCAAAGTAAGAACATCGGCAATATGTTGATAATATTGTACACCGTGTTCCCACTTGATGATGCATACTTTAAGCTCAGAGTCATAGATCCAAGAAACAATATCACATTTGACGGTCTTCGAGGCTTTAAACATAGTCATTTGGTGAGCAGTGGCACAAGATTTAATCTGCCTATCATCTTCTTACTCCCCAAACATCCATTCAAATACATTACCAGCTTGATTCTTTGAACCCGAACTAGCTTCACTTACTATAACCCTTTTCTTTTTCTTTCCCAGACGTTCTATAGCTGCTTGCACATGTTCAGTTCTAAAGAATGGAATTTCTTAATCAGTGTTCGTATGTGTGTACATATCATGTTTTCCACAATTTTCATGTCTTCCACCTCTACCTCGTCATAATTAAACGATGTATCCCGAGATGGGATACTCGTATCAAACCTGACTTCATCATCATCAATCACCTCAACGTCTTCCTCATTCTCCAACTTGTCTAATTCCTCATCATTCAACCCTTGTAGTAACGTGATCTGCTCTCTGGATAATGATTGATCAATGAATTCTCCTTCACTGATCTCGTCAGCGTTTAGCATACTCATAACAACCCTTTTCTCGTTATCCATAAATAAAACTGTATTGCCTTCACAGACTCAACATGTTTCACATTAGTAGTGTCACGATACACAACTAATTGCTTATCACCACCCTCAACCTCAACACCAACAGAGCTACCAGACGCACCAGTCTTAGGTTGCTGCTCACTACTACCAGCACCTGCATCAGGGTCTTTCTCAGAATCGAGTAATTCTCAGTTGCTTTAGAGATAAAAACACGTTTCTACAAAAGTTGAAGTCGATATTTTAAGGCTCATATTAAATATATAAATATCATTCAATCGTGGAGATCGCATGACAACCATATCCTCAGGAATTACATAGCCCGGTTTGAGGGTTATACACTGCTCGTCGGTGAATACGGTGGCGTACATTTTATCACAAATCTGAGATACACTAAGAAAGTTGTGCCTTGTCACAATAATTTACTTTCTCAAACGTAATACTTATGTTTGAGACATCTCCTTCCTTGGTTATCATTCCGCCTTGATAACCAGCAAAAGCCACAAAACCCCCTTGAATATTTTTGACATTTGATAGAATGTTAAGGTTGCCGGTGATGTCTAAAGAGCATCCACTATCCATAATCCACTTGTCTCTCGAGATAGTCATGGATGAACTCTTCACAATCAAGAAACATAATTAGACCAAAAAGACAGCCAAGGCCTTAGTCTTGGGCACCTATTTCATTTTATCTTGAATTTTCACCACATCAGACTAAAATTGTGATCTATGCACTTGTGAATAAGTCACATGTCTATTCTAATTTCGTCTAAGATACGCATCTTTGATAACATTTGTGTCATAATTCTTGCAGATTGGTTGTGTAGGCACAAACATTTTGGTCTTTAATTTAAGAATGTTGTCATTAACATGAACCACCTTGCGTGGATTCACATCATGAAACATAGTGTTAGTCTCGACAAGTTTAACTTGAGACGGTTGTCTCTTCAGAATTTCCTTAACCACATGAACCTTTGATGGTTGTTCCTTGGTTACCATCTTTACATTTTTAAGTCCCCTCATTCCACATTTTCTAGTAATGTGACCACGCTCTCCACACGAGATACAACTTCTCATATCAACGAAAGTGCGTTGTGGTCTAACAGTTGAATGTGGAACATCGATTTGAAAAGATTCACTTGAGATTTTCACCTCATCCAAATTATCAAACATGACAGCCTTCTTTTTCTTTTAAAAGTCAAAATTAGAACAGTTAGAGAAACTTTGTAAAGTATCAGTTCCAGTCGAAATGACAAACTTCACCGTTTAACAGATTTTACTTGTTTCAAACTTGGTTTTAACGACATACTTGTTTAATAATTTGGATCTTGCGAAAGCTCGTTCAAGGTCATTTGAAGTTGAGTTTTTATTCTGAAAGACACTCTTGATCAGTTCTGGTTTAATCAAGTGTAACGGAATGTCTTTCTCCTCAAATACCTTGTTTACACCTTTTAACTTAAACACTCTTCTGCTGTTTACTTTACCAATTGAAGGATTAATAAACTTCATTAGATCCTCATCAGAAGTTGTGGGTTTATCTGATTTCTTGGTTTTGATAATTGAGTTGTTAATGTTGGATATATTTGAACCATACACCACCTCCTCAAATTCATAAGGTTCACATAAAATGTAATTAGAACGTGGAATATTCTTTTTTTTTGTATGTTTTGTGGTTCAAACACGTCCTCGATTACAACCTCCTCAAAAGTCTCAACAAATACTTTATTACTCTGAATATGAGGTCCTTGAGTCGATGAAGTATAAGTTTCTTTTTATTGATTAACGTGATTTGGTTTCTCCACATTAATAACCGATTCAACCGTTTTAGAAGAAACAACATTTGAAGAATAGTTATTAATAACATTTTCTTCTTTCCTAGAAAATGGTTTGTTTGAATAGTCCTTATGAAATGGTGGAGGCACCTCAACAAAGCCTAAACCAGTTTCGATCCTTTTTGCTTACCAGAAACTTCAAATATTTCGTTTAGAAGAAAAGATGAATTTTAAACTTTCCCAACTTATTCTACAACTCAAGAATTTCATTTTCAAGTTCAGTTATTTTTATTCTTGATTTGAGTATCTCTTGAAACTGTTTATCTATTATAATTAACTTTCTTGAAAGTTCTGCTTTCAAATCGTGATTACTGTTTGACAATCCCTCAATTTTATATTTTGATCTTTTTTAAGTAACGTTTCATTATGAGCATTATTTAAGTCAAACTTGGACGTTTATTCCTCACAATAAGCACACAAAACATTTTCAGCTACTTTAACTGATTCATCCGATTTTCGGACACAACCGAAACAGAATTAGAACTAACCTCGTCTGACAATCCCTCAATTTTATCTTTTGATCTTTTTCAGTAACGTTTCATTATGAGCATTATTTAAGTCAAACTTGGACGTTTATTCCTCACAATAAGCACACAAAACATTTTCAGCTACTTTAACTGATTCATCCGATTTTCGAACACAACCGAAACAGAATTAGAACTAACCTTGTCAATTTTAGCCATGTTGGAAAAAGAACATGGATGCATTTGGCTTGAGGTATCAAAATCAGGTTTGTTTCTGATTAACTTTCGATAGTTAATCATTCGCCTCTTGCATCTTTAAAATGCTCAAAAGACACAAACATACAAAATTTGCTTGATTACCATTTCCATTTCTGCAATCTCTGGTTCCAGTCTATTCCATTAGTAGTGAGCAGTGCTTGTGAACCAACATGCTTGACACAGTCACCCCTAGAAGTCTTTCCTTTAGATTAGTAAACTTCTTTCTTGAACTTATGTCTTGGTTTCGGGGTCTTGTGTATTACTTTTTGGGTTTATCACATTCTTTTGCGATGTGACCAAAGTCTTGACAGTTATAGCATCACACTTTTAATTTATCAAATTCAACTCTTTTGTTTAGAGTCGGCAAATCCTTCCCTCTTTTCTGCATAAACCGCTTGACCCTTCTAACAATCATTGCCATGTTCCACTTTAAATCCATGAGTTCCAAATCATCTGGATCAATTTGGTCGTAATCTTCATCAGTTAGCTAACTTGAGGCAATTTTACCACCTACCAATTGCTCGTAAGATCTCATATAAGCACTAAGGAAAACAAAGTGTTGTTTAGCTTCCTTCATATTGACATTTGGTGGTTGATCTGAAGATGAATTACCAACAGTAGCAAATTAAATGCTTGACCCACCAGTATTTTTGTTGGATCCAGAAGCCATGAAACAGACATTTGGCATAGGCTCATAAAATGATTGTGGAATCTCTTGAAAAGTTTGCTGCTATTTAATGGTAATGACTCACCATATAATGTAGGATCTTGATTATCCTTTGAAGAGTACTGATATTTAATGTCATATTCTCTCTCCTCTATCTTTTGCATGAATTCTAGTGTAGTCAAATCATCATTCACGAAGAAACCATTTTCTTTCAACACAAGTAAAAAGGTTGAATATGACTTCGGTAGTGAATTCTTAACCATGTCAATTTGATTAAATTGAGTGGTTCCATATTTTGTTTGATCATTTTAACAATCAAATGATTGAATCTTGTCAGCATCTCTTCAACTATCTCCCTTAAATAAACAAAAGTTCGGTATTGAAACTTTAGCATAACCTTCTTACTCTCTAGTGTGACACCCAACCATGTTTCTCATTCTAATGTGTTGGAATAAAGAAGCACAAATTACTAATGCTTCCAACCTGGTGGAAAATAATATCGGGCAAAGCCATAGTTAAAGTAGAATATGGGTTTTAACTTCCAAAGCCTTCTTCTCATCTTGAGTATAAGACTCATATGGTTTTTGCTTAATAATTGGTACATTATCAGGATGCACAGATCTTAGATGAGCTCTAAACCTTGGCTCCCATTTAGAAAAATCTTTTAACTTCATAACCCGTGGACATTTTGAATGTGAACTAATTTCTTCATCCATATAAGCATCTGTTGCATCATCATATTCTAACTAGCTAATGCATAGTAGTTAGCCAATTTTTAGTAATATGTGGTCAAAAAATCAAATTTGAAAGTTATGGGTAAAAAATGTCCAATAATAAAAGTTATGGATCAAATTTGTAATGAATGAGTAATAATATTGATGATTGAGGTTTAGGTTCTGGTAACAAATGACTAACGAATGATTCAAAACTATAACGAATGGTTATAGAGAATGGATGTGGTTTTTGGTAACGAATGGTTAAATAAGTATCATGAATAGGTTACTGTTGAAACGAATAACCACATGTAACGAATGACAGTCACAAGTGATCAGACGAATCAGCAGACGAATGGCATGATGAATAGCATAACGAACGCGTATACCAATGATTGTATCACGAATGAGGTTTGTATGATGAATGGGAAACTATAGCGAATTATCAGTTATAACAAACTGACACGTGACATAAACGGTTACCATTGTTTATGCGAGAGCACTTACAATGTAACGAATGAGCATTCAAAAGAACAAGTGGATTCTTTAAACCTTCAAACGATTTCCAGATTTTCATATATTCCATATCCAAACACCAAATTAAACAATCTTTAGACTTGGATTTTCAGATATGAACCAAATTCAACACTTAAACTAGAGGTGCACAGAATACCCAGTTTTGGGTCGTACCCGACCCAGAACCGATTCCTACCTGTATCCGACCCGCGGGTATGACTTGCGGGAACTGGTTCCACTTTTATTTGGTCAAATACCAATACCAGACTATGCCCAACCCGCTTTTAACTTTTGTTGACCATACCTGAAGCCGGTTCTACCTAGTTCCGAATCCTGAAAATACCCAGTTGTATACCTCTAACTTAAACTATTAATCATCGAACAAACCCTAACCATTCCAGACTACCAATTCCAAACCAAACTCATCTAATATCACTCAAAACCAGTCCTAAAACGACTGCTCCCACCAAAACACAATTACAATATCAATTCCATTGAATTGATGAACAATAATCCAATAAACACAAACGAAGCTGATGAATCTAATTACGAACTGCTAACACCTTAAATTGTCATCAATTAAGAGCCAAATACCAAGTAATTGAAGAAACTATAAGCCGTACAGTTTCATATATCATAAACATGCAATTAACACTTAAATCAACATCAATGGATGCCAATTAAGCTCAATATCACATGATTAATCGAACAATAGCTCTGATACCTCTTGAGAAACCATGGTGTAAACGATTTATTTCAGTTTATACTTTACGATCTAGTTCTTGATATAATCAGGTGATGGTATGGTTAATGAATTACGTTAAGGAAGTGTGTGTGAATGAACAATTGGGCAGAGTAACGAGATCTCACAAATACTAATAACACTTAGATAAATATGGAATATGGTACATCTATATATATATATATATATATATATATATATATATATATATATATATGACGACCCCATTCGTTATACATACATGACGAATGGGGACAATTTGTATTCATACCCTATCTATACTTTTAGCAACAATGAATGACTCATCCGTTGTGCCTCATTCGTTAAACATGCTTAACGAATGGTGTAATAACTTAGCGAATGGGCTCATTCGATATACATTCCATAACGAATGGCCCCTACATTAACGAATGGACACATTCGTTATACATAATATAACGAATGCTCTAATTACATAACGAATAGACATATGAAATCCCCAAAATGCCCTTTATATTAATAATAAATAATTAAAATAGATAAACAAAGATCGAGATGACAAAACCATGTACTAACACTATGTATGTGGGAGAAGTTGTTTGTATTTTTGACAATGGCATTCGAGGGGAAATTAAGGACATCGTGGTTTGTCATAATTTCCAACCCTATTGTGGGGTTGGGTCTATTTTTTTCCGAGTATGTATCCACATAATCATGTGTGGCTTCGAGAGCACAATATGGAAGTTTGAGGACCATATTCTTTGGGTTTGTGATATTATTGGTTGGACTCTGATTTAGAGGTGCACAAATCGGTTTTTTTAAAAAAACCGGTTCGGTTATTAACCGGACCGGTTTTTTTCGTCCAGGAAAAAAACCGGTTCGGTTAATAACCGGACCGGTTAATAACCGGTTTTTGTGTAAGAAAACCATAACCGGTCAAACCGGTTAGGACCGGTTTGGGAACCGGTTAGAACCGGTTAATAAACCGGTTTTTTTATTAACCGGTTTTTTAATAACCGGTCTAACCGGTTAACCGGTTTTTTTTTTTTTTTTTTTTTTTTAAATAACCATTATTTTTTCACAGTATAAACAAACCGGTAACTACAAGGCAAACCGGTAACTACAAGCATTAAATCGTTATCGCATATTCGTAACTCAAAAATACATAACTTTCATTTATAGCTTTTACATTAAAAATACAAACATTAAATCGTTATCGCATATTCGTAACTCAAAAATACAAACATTAAAGAATGCTTAGACACGATTACATTAACAACTTGCTGTTTCTTACTCATTATTTTCATCGCTACCCGATCCCGAGCTATTCCTTAGGTAATCGTCGTACGCGGCTTCTTCATCGGTCATTGGTTGAGTGTGTCCTTGATTGACCTCTTCTTCATACAAGCCCGCCTCATAGTCCATTTCCCCCTCGAGTGAGCGTTGATGTTGTGCCCTATCTAAAGAGTCCAAGTAATCCTTGTAGCAAATAGACATCTCTACAGCTGGTGGAGTGAGTCGAGTCCTCCTAATCGATATAACCCTGCCAGAAACAGAAAAAGCAGACTCCGAAGCTACCGTGGAAGCTTGGACCGTTAGTAAATCTTTGGCCATGGCGGCGAGGATCGGAAACTCATCCTCCTTACCTCTCCACCAAGCCAGCAAATCAAGACTTCTAAATTCATCTGGAGTCATGTGTTTCACAAAGTTGGTACCACCATACCTTCCAAGTTCACTGCTTGGGGTGTTTACCTTTTGACGTTTACCGGCGTCTTCCCAAATCATGTAGTACATCCCCATTTCAAGGTCGGTTTGGGATTGGGATTGGGCAACAGCTCTTAACGAGTCATGAATTTGTGAAGACGACCCGTATTTTGTAAGGTAAACATCATACATGTTAGACAAGGTGGTGTTGAAAGCATTCTTTAAAGTTTGGTTATAATAGGGGTTTTGATCGTTGTTTAACTCTAGCTCATCACAAATTTTTTCTATTAAAGCTTCAACACCACCAACATTTATGCAAGGGTTTAACGCAGCAGCACATGTCAAAACAGCGGGTAGTTGTTGAAAATATTTTCTAAATTTTTCTTTCATTTTTACACCCATATCAAAATAAGGTGCACCCCTACAATGAAGTTCACTCAACTTTGTGTACATGACAGCAATTTTTGGTAAAGCAATGGGGCTTGTTGGATAGTAAACCCCGGATAAACTAGTTGTGCAAGATTTAAAAATTTGAAGGACCTCCGTAACGATCTCAATCAATAACCAGTTTCTAGGATCGTACGGTGCACATTTACCCCTACTTGATATTATTTGATGAAACGCAATTAGTGATTCTTTTTGTTGGATGGCTTTCTCAAACATATCACAAGTCGAGTTCCATCTTGTTGGACAATCCCAATTGGGCCCCAACCATTGACAATTAGCTTCATCACAAAATTTTTTGTATCTTGAAAATGTTTTATTGTTGCTAAAAACATCTCGTAACATTCTTTTAAAATTGTTTCTTTGCGTTTCGATCACGTTTAACCCATCTTGCACGGCCAAGTTGATAATATGTGCAATGCATCGGCTATGAAAAAACACTCCATCACAAATAGGTTTATACTTTAATTTTAAATGGCCTACCGCGGCCGTATTGTTGGACGCGTTATCAAACGAAATTGAAAAGATTTTATATTCAATCTTGTATTGTCGAATGACTTTATCCAAGAGTTTAAAAATATTTCTACCCGTGTGCGGGTAATCAAACAATTGAAACGCAACGGTTCGTTTCATCATTTGCCACGACCCGGGGTCAACCCAATGAGCCGTCACACAAATGTATGAGTCGGGCGAACCATTAGGTACCGACCACACATCCGTTGTTAAGTTTACACCAGTTTGTAAGTTTGAAAAGTATGAAATTAGTTCGGATTTAGCGTTTTTCCAAGCTTTAAGACAATCTCTTCTAAGGGTCGAACGACTTACGTGTTGGTAGCGTGGTTGAACATACTTTTGCATCATCTCCGTGAATTGAGGGTTGTCGAAGTGGTTGAAAGGAAGTGTATTTTGAATCACAAAGTTTGAAAACTTTTGACGTACCGCTTCAAGGTCGTACGTAAACACCGTTCCTTGATTCGTCATCTCCGGCTGCGAACTACTTCCCGATTCGTCCTTCAAGGCCTTGCAAAAGGGCCTTTGTACATGCGCTCTTAAAGTGGAGTTTGCATCTTTGCCATAAAACTTCAAACAATGTTTGCATCGAGCTTTTTGGGTACCGTTAGACATTTCGCATAGGTCGAAATGTTGCCAAACATCTTGGTTTCGTTTCGTGGGGATGACCCGAACGACCGTTTCTCCCGTGTTCGAGGCACCCATGTTGACGGATGAAGTAGCACTTTGGGAGGCCATGATAATCGACTACGAAATAAGAGCGTATGGAGTGGTAATGTGGTATAATTGAGCGTGAGATAACAAAATAATCGCGTATGTAATAAACGTTTAGAGCGTTTGGAGTTGTATAATCGAGTGTGATCTAACCAATACCCAACCTAAGCTATATATAGATGTTTGTGGGGGTAAAATGGGGAAAAAAAAAAACGGTCAAAAATTATAAAAAACGGCTATATGGCCGTTACTCAAAGGGAAAAAACCGGTTTTTAACCGGTTAACCGGTTTTTTTATAACGGTCAAAAACCGGTTTATAAAAAAACCGGTTAACCGGTTTTTTAAAAAACCGGTTATTAAAAAAACCGGTTTTTTAATAACCGGTTATTAAAAAAAACCGGTTTTTTTTTTATAACCGGTTATAAAACCGGTTTTGGCTCCAAATTGTGTAACCGATATATAAACCACCGATTTGTAAACCGGTCAAACCGGTTTACAAAAAACCGGTTTTCTTAAAAACCGGTTTCCGGTTTAAACCGGCAAACCGGTTCGAGGACCGGTTTTTTTGACCACCTCTACTCTGATTATGGGTGTGCAATGAATCGTTTACATACTTCACTTCCCAATTTTGATCTTATCGGGTTCTCTAATAACGACACCCCCACCCCGAAATCCCAACATGCTTGGCGAGTTCCTTATTTTGTGGAATCGTCTAAAGTTTAGAAGTGAAGTTTGATCTATATCCTCGCCAAAAGGTGGTGTTTGAATGACTTCGGGCTCCTCGGGCTCAGGATTTTCTAACGGCCATCCCCATTGAAGGATACCAGTTAATGATCCATATTTTTCTGACTGATGAACCTTGCACAGTTTTTCGCAAGGTTTGTTTGGATTCTTTTGGAGACCATGTGGTGAATTTCAAAGAATTATCTGACTTTAAATACATACATGATTTGATTAAGGAAGTTATGTGTGATTGATGTGCTAAAAGTAGTCAAATAATTTATTAACTAAAATATACTAATCTAGACACTAATTAATAATTCTACACTCTTAAAGTTTACTTCAACTACTAATCGGCAAGTGAACCGATCGACTCAAGTACAGCTAAGTAAGTCCGGATATCGAACCCATGAGACTCTACCAATTACGAAACTAGCAAACAAGACTCAACTACAAGACACGATTACTTATTAATAATATTTGAGGGGGAATTATTAAACGAATTAAATAAAAACTTTAATTATTATTAACTAATTATTACTTAATTAAACTAATTATTAAAATAATATTAAACTAATCAAACCCTAACCCTAATTTATATAATAATAGTAAAACATAATCATTACTCTTAAACTAATTAATTTAATAATAAACCTTTAACCTAATTAAATTAACTAATAAACAATTAAGAACACTTAGATTGATTCAGATGATTAAGATAACTACCTAAGTTAGAATCCCCAGAGTTACGTTTATTAATTAAAAGGAAAACTTACGTTATGGAACCGGGATCATAAAATCAACCCTTGACAGAAAAACCCGAACAGGACCTTTGAACCTCAAGAAGACGCCTATGGATTTCTAACAAGTTTTAAGACTCACCAGTTTTAATAATTAAACTTCCTTACGGTAATTTAATAATTTATGTATAAGTATCTTTATGGCGAAATCCTACCTTACAGCGCGGAAATCAAAGATAGATAAGTAGACTTAATTAACTTAATAGACTAAGTTGATAATCAAACCTAGACGAACTCCTTACGAAGAAAATAAATCTAGCAATCCTGACAAACAAAGATCTTTCAATAGCCTATCACCTTACAACTTTCTAGGCTAGCAGCTCACTTTTATCTGTTTAATTGATTTGATTGTTTATATGATTTTAATCGATATCAATCACAAACTAATCAAGAACACACAATAAATGACCTAAAAAACCCTATCCTATGAAACAATCAACAAGGGCAATGTGAAACAATAAATCCAAGTATACAAAACCAAGCAATCAAACGCATCAATTAACTCAAACTTAATAATTTACTTAGAACATAAAATCCATAACGAACAAAATCCAAACAAAATCAAACCGATCTAAGGTTCATCACGACCTAGGGAGTTTATGGAGTTTAGTCTAGCATCATAAAGTCTAAATCAAATAAAACAAATGAAACTGAAAACATGGTGAAAATCTAATAAACGAAAGATTAAAGGCGATAAAACCCGTAATCACCAAACGTGAATGTGTAACTCTTCACCAGCTGTTCTCTTGCCTTCAAATTCACCACGAAACACGAAAGTATACTCTCAAGAACTCCAAATTCGTTTGGTGGCTTTAGGGTATTGTCAGGTTTTAAGTAAAAGAGAAGTGATAAAAAACGAAATAAAAATCCTCCAGCACCCTCTAGGCGCCGCGCGACCAGGATGTGGGTACCTAGCTGCGCGACGCGGCGTGTCCCACCAAGGAGGCTGGTCAGACTGGCCCGGTCTGGTCGGTTCTATGTTATGGTTTCTTCCTGATGCGGTCCGGATCTCCGTTTTGGTTCTTTTTAGCTCATTTTTCGCCATTTTTGATCACGATCAACTCCCAGAACCTACGAAACATCAAAGTGTTAGTAGTATACAAATCTTGACTAAAAACGAACAAAAACTATTAAAATATTAAATAAACTATACACTGGAAACATAAATATTTAGCATTATATCAAATATCCCCACAATTATTCTTTTTTCGTCCATGAAAAAGTTTGATGCAGTTGGATCAGAATCGGAAAATACAGTCTTAAAAACATATAGTTTAATTTTTAAAGCTCAGAAAAATGCAAAAACCGCGATCACCGATATTGTTGTCCACTTAAACCCATGCCTTAATCTTTACCGGGATAAATAAGATCCAACAATAATATTACTCTGTGGTTTACACAATTAAGACCCACATATTTTCAGCTTTTACCGGATCAGACCATCCCAAATTGACTTAAAACTCAAAATTAGCAGAATTAAAACTTTTGTTACTCTATTTTTTTCATAAATAGTTAAAATGATCAAGGGTATTGTTTATCCACCTAAACTTAAGCATCAAAGTCTACCAAGAAGCCATTAGATACGATTAAGGTACAATTAATTAATAGCTAGTGTTCCCCACAACATGACATACCCCCTTTATCAAGCAATACCCGAAACCCATCACCAAAGGTGTGCATGCAAAATTTCATCTGTAGGGATTACATGTAGCGTGTCCCTTGTGGTCCGTTTCTTAATGGTAATGAGACGCGAACAAGGGAACCCCACATGGCTAACAGCGTGGATGATCAAGTCTGTAGTGTATTTGTACTTTTGTACTTTTGTGATCATGTTTAAGACTTATAAGGGCTTGCACTTTTTAGCTTTATTTAAATATCCGCAACCCCACTTAGGAATTGTGAATACCCAGATGAATAGATTGCATACAAACCCATGGTCTCCGGACCCGAGGTATCCCATCAATACAAGATTTAAGGTTATAAAACCATACGCCAATGAGGTGTAAAACACTAAATAATCTAACGTTAAACCTACCCAAGCATCATATGATAACGTATTCAGATTTTAAAACTCATAATATTTCCACTTTTTCATACCAAAAATTGAGGCTTGGGTATGGCCTGACCTTTCATTACTTATCTTCCACGGACAAAACGTTTTACCCACAAAAGATTTCCGTTTTAACCATTTTTATCAAATTGCCCTTTCACTTTCAAGGCTGAGACTACCGACACATCCCAAGTTAAGTGTGTTTTCTTTTATATTATCTCATATTATTAGTAGTTTGAAAAACCAATTTCCGGTATATATCATCATCTCCCACTTTAACGCAAAAACTAGATTAAAGGGACATTTTTTAAAACATTTTTCAATTTTTTTAACTCATTAAAAACTCAAATACGAAAACGAAACTAAAATTAGTTGAAACACTTGTGTCCCATCCCCACACATAAATTTTGCATTATCCTCAATGCGGGCACGGGAAACACGACCCGAAAAATTTAAAAACAAAAGATAAAATTATAAAAATAAAAACACAAAAACAAAAACCTAAAAAAGATAAAAACAAGAACATAAAAATAAAAACATAAAAACAAAATACAAAGGAAAAGACTTAGCTGGTAATACGCGAGACTGTCAATGTGCCAGTCTATTTTCATGGGTGATCTCCTTACCAACCGCTCAACATGATTTAGCAACTCATTCTCTCTTTCTGAACGGACAAGGCCACTCCTCTCGACAAACCTAAGTAACATCAAACACAATATCTAAAAATAAAGGTTACTTATAAGTCTTAACATCCATCGAACTCCAACCCTCCAAACCCGACCAAAAAGTCTAGAATAATATATCAGTACAGACCAAATAGAAATAAAAACATCATAAAAATAAAAACATCCTAAAAGATACGAACTCCCATGCTGACTCGTCATCCCAAGCTCAATCCTCATCCTCCTCCTCTTCTGACTCCTACTCAAAATATTGAAATGGCTCAGCATTATCGAATTCCGGATCACCGGGCCGATAAATCGGCCCTCCATAACCATACCCCGAACCACTCGGGGAATTCGACCCGCTCGAACCCGCAATATTCGGCTGTCGGAGCGAAGCAGGCAAACTATTCCTCAAACCAGTCATCAAATACCTCATATGATCATCTTGCCTTCTCTGGTTCACCATCATCATCTACTGCTGTTCTCGCATCATTTGTGTCAACTCATCACGCTGCTCAGTCACATAACCCCTAATCTGATCAAAACCGGACTCCATCCGGTCAAACAATGACTCTATAGTAATAGTCTTGGGGCGAGGCTCTCTGGCCGAAAACTGAACACACGGTCTCTCGGATCTGTGTAGTGGCCTCTGATGACGTGTCGGTAGACCGGCTCGCATAGCCGCAACAACGTGTGTGTTCGGCAGTGGATGAACTAGTGGACCCATCTTAACATCCTCCCACGCTAACGGGTCACTCATCTTTAAAACCGCATTTCTCAAATCTTTAACTCCCACAAACTCTCTTCCCGGTCCCAATCTCATGTATTTCCGTTGAAACTTCTCAAGAACACCTAAATTTCGAGCAATGACTGTGATGTATGGGTCCATGTCAAGATTTAACCTATTTTTACTTCCACCATGTCTCGTCCGATGGAAAGAACATGCCAAAATACTCACGTAATAACTGGGACCTTCTCTACCATCGCCAACAAACATAAAAAAGATCCAACCAGTTAACCTTGTTACCACCCGAACCACGACCAATCAACTTGTTTACCAAAATCCTATGAATAAAACGAAGCACTGGATCCCGAATATCCAAGCTCACCATCGATCCCGAGAACGAATTTATAGCAATCTTATCCCAAAACGCATCCAATTCTTCGTGACCAAAACTCACCTTTTGCTTACTCATGAACGTACCTCGAATACTCGTCAGAAAACCTGGCTTCTTCACCTCTTCCTCCGTATAAAACCCGCTCACTACCACAAACTTCGCGATAGTCATATCATACAATCTTCTTCCCAATGCAAACGACATCGCATCCGATTGATCAAAATTACCATCTTTATATTGAAACGTGCTTAAAAATTCTAAAGTCAACTCGTGATATTGCGGTTTGTTAAGACATAGAATAGCCATAAACTTCGGGCCCAATAACTCCTCCAATCTCTCTTTTTGACCAATCACATTCAACAAATACCAATCGATAGATTTAAAAGTGAGAAGATCCGAACTGATGAGCTTACACAATCGACCATATTCTTGCGAACTCTCCTCAAACTTAAACAACGAACTATCAATAAGGTTTGGAGATCTTCTTCTTGCCACGATCGGCCCATCTTGGTATTCAATCACACGAGAACTCGGCTCCATAAAAATCACCGGGTCTGGCTCGTCTCGCGGTCTCGGATCCGGTCCTCTTTTCCGTTTACCCGCCTCTTTTGACATGCTAAAACAATTAAACAAGCAAACAAACAATAGGAGTAAGTAAAAAAAACTAAAAAAAAACAAAATATTTTTGAATTTTTGGATTTTTTTTAATTTTATATTTTATTAAAAACTGAAAATAAAATAAATTTGGAAATCCGGGTTACAAAACATTTTAAACCGACTCATTTAAATGAAAATTGATTGCGTGCGAGCGGTTTATATTTTTCATAAAAAGCTAACGGAAAACCAACATTTTAAGACTTTTACTAGTTTGCAAACCCGAAACCATTCATACCGACTCAATATATATCACCTCCTCTCAGCACTTTAATTATCCCAATTAAACCCAAGTTCCAACACAACGAAAAATTGAGTCGAAAACGAGCGGAAATACGTTACTTTGGTAAAATATATATTGCATAAAAAATGTTTTCCGTCTCGTTTTAACCACTAAAAACATCAAAGTCCAACATCCCAACACTAGATACACTCGGTATAATCCCAAACCGACCCTACCGCAACCGCGAGAAATAAATTTTCAACAAATTCCAACCCAACCAACCGCACCCAACATCTCAAATAAACTACTAAACCATACCAAACCGCACCCAAAAACTAACTTATACAACTTACTTGAGCAAAACCCGACACAAAGTAACCAAACTAGAGTAAAACCTAACACTAAAACTACATAAAAATTACAAAAATTACAAGAAATCATACCTTGGAGTGGTGTAAAATCTGGGTAAAAACTTGCAAAAAAAGTATGAAACTAGGTGTGTGCAAGTGAGAGGATTAGTGAATATTTGGTTAAAATTGATGGTGGGTTATGATATTAGGTTGATATTAGGGTAATTTTGAGGTTTAATTTAAAGAAGAATGGTGAAAAATTGATGGATTTGGTGAAGATTAGTTGTAGGGTACGTGGGTTTTGTTATAGGTGAAAGGGGTTTTTGAAAAAAAAAAATGAGAGAGATTTGATATAATATGGTGAAGAGCTAAAAGAAAATTCTATAATAACCCCTACGCGCCGCGCGACCAGGGGATGTGGGCCTGCCCGCGCAGCGTGGCGCCCTCCTACGGTCACAATTGGTCCGCGCTGTGCGGAGAAGAAAGAAGAACCACGTCGCTTTTTCGACGGGCACTTTTAACAGAACGTTATGACGATTTTTGAAGCCTTTTTGCCTTAGAAATTATTTAAAAAAATTACCAACTCATTGTTATGCCCATTTTATGTCATTTTTACGTGCAAAACTTACCTAGGATCCTTTGAATTCTCGTACAATCCTCTCGTTATAATGGTGATGATTTCTTGAAACGACTCAACGACGCAACGAAACTACAAAAACTAAAGTTAGTGACTCAAAGAAACGAAAATAAAATAAAGAAATTAAACAAACTCTACACTTGAGTTTTCGCTCAAGAACCCTGTTGATGATTTAATTCGATGGATCGAGGGGAGTTTCCTCCACCTCGATTGAATACTCCGGCCCTCCAAGATAATGCTTTAAACGATGACCATTTACTTTCCACGAAGTTCCATTGTACCGATTCTCTAACTCCATCGCTCCATACGGGAATACTTCTTTCACCAAATATGGTCCCGTCCACTTGGATTTCAATTTACCTGCAAACAACTTCAAACGAGAGTTAAATAACAATACTTTATCACCTTTATTGAAGTCTTTACCTCCCTTTAAACGTCGATCATGCAACACTTTTGTCTTTTCCTTGATATCCAACGATTGAAAATACCTCTTCCTAGCGGCCTCGGTAAGATCAACACTAACCGTATTCAACACCCAAAACGCCCGGTTCTCTAACTCAACGAGAAGATGGCATGCTTTACCGTAAACTAACATAAATGGTGTAGTACCCAACGGTGTCTTGTACGGAGTTCTGAATGCCCATAGTGCATCATCCAACTTCTCTGACCAATCTTTCCGACTTATTCACACCGTCTTTTCCAAAATTCTCTTCACCCCTATATTAACATTCTCGACTTGACCATTTGTTTGCGGATGGTAAGCAGTAGAGGTGCGATGAGTAACTCCATAATGAGCTAATGCTTTCTCCATGACGGAATAACAGAAATGAGTACTCCAAAAATGAGTACCCGAACCAAGTGAACAACTTCTTTAAAAACTTCACAACAACTCTAGCATCATTCGTGGCCAATACTTGACTTGGAAACATAATCTATCGCCACTAAAATATACTTGTGACCACCGGAAACGGGAAATGGTCCCATAAAGTCGATGCACCAAACATCAAAAATTTCAAGAGTTTGTATGGGGTTTTGAGGCATCTCGTTTTTCGATGATATATTTCCGGTGCGTTGACAAGCATCACACGTCTTAACAAATTCCACCGCATCTTTTACAACCGACGGAAAATAAAAGCCACTATCAAATACCTTCTGAGCCATGGCATGCGCACCATGATGACCTCCCGTTAAACCTTCATGAACATGCTTTAGAATATTCAACCCTTCTTATTTCGACACACATCTTCTAAGAATTCGGTCACCACCAATCTTGAAAAGAAAAGGATCGTCCCAAACATACCGAGTAACATCCCGGAAAAATTTCTTCTTTTGTTGCGTAGTCATGCCTTTCAACACAAGACCGGTAGATAAATAATTTGCAAAATCGGTGAACCATGGCAAACCTTGCTTCGCGGCTGCAACAAAATCAATCGACTCATGCGGGAATCTATCACCAATCTCTTCCTCATGAATATCTTCTCTTTTCGAATCCTCTAAACGGGAAAGATGATCCGCCGCAACATTTTCTGCCCCTTCTTGTCTTTAATCTGTATATTAAACTCGAAAAGTAAAAGAATCCACCATATGAGATGGGACTTCGCGTCTTTCTTGTGAAAGAGGAAACACAAAGCTGCATGATCGGTAAAAAGGGTGATCTTAGAAAGCACGAGATAAGACCGGAACTTGTCAAATGCAAACACAACGGCTAAAAGTTCCTTTTCAGTGGTGGTGTAGTTTACTTGGGCATCATTCAACGTCTTGTTTGCATAATAAATAGGGTGAAAATGTTTCTCACGCCTTTTCCCCAAAACCTCTCCAACCGCATAATCGCTCGTGTCACACATGAGTTCAAATGGTAAATTCCAATCCGTTGACACGAGAATAGGAGCACTTATGAGTTGATCTTTCCAAAATTTGAATGCCTTCAAACACTCATCATCGAACACAAAAGGGACATCTTTCTCTAATAATCGAGTCATCGGGTGGGTAACTTTGGAAAAGTCTTTAATAAACCGCCTGTAGAAACCCGCGTGACTAAGAAAACTTCTTATAGCTTTGACCTTGGTCGGTGGAGGAAGCCTACTAATTGTGTCAATCTTCGCCCGATCCACCTCTGTGCCATATCTTGAAATTTTACGACCCAACACTATCCCTTCTGTCACCATAAAATGACACTTTTCCCAATTCAATATCAACTTCGTCTCGATGCACCTCTTCAACATCCTCTCAAGATTACCCAAACAATGATCGAAAGAATTACCGTACACCGAAAACTCATCTATAAAAACCACCATGGAACTCTCTATCATATCCTGAAAAATTGCCACCATACAACGCTGAAAGGTGGCCGGAACATTACACAACCCAAACGACATGCGACGGTATGCATATGTGCCATACGGACAGGTAAAAGTCGTCTTCTCTTGGTCTTCCGGTGCGATTGGAATATGAAAATAACCTAAATAACCATCAAGAAAAGAATATGCTGACCTACGAGACGCTCGAACATTTGATCGATAAACGACAACGGGAAATGGTCTTTTCGAGTAGCATCATTCAACCTCCGGTAGTCAATACACACCCGCCAACCGGTATCCGTACGCGAAGGGATAAGTTCATTCTTTTCGTTCATGACAACCGTCATCCCCCGTTTCTTTGGAACAACTTTGGTCGGACTTACCCATGGAGAATCTGAAATCGAATAAATTACTCAGGCATCCAACAACTTAAGGACCTTTTTCTTGACAACCTCTTGCATATTTGGATTTAAACGCCTTTGGGGTTGAACCACCGGTTTATACTCATCTTCCATCAAAATCCGGTGGGTACAATAAGCGGGGCTAATACCTTGAATATCCGAAAGTCTCCATGCAATTGCCCCTTTATTCATCTTCAACACCTCTATCAACTTTAACTTCTCTTCATCCGTAAACTTAGAAGAAACAATAACGGGTAAATTCGAGCCCTCTTCAAGATACACATACTCTAAATGTGACGAGAGAACCTTTAATTCCAACGGAGCGGGTTTGTCCACCTCTTTATTACAAATAACCTCACTAACCTCCATAATCTTCACCAAACAAGAAACGTCATCTATCACTTCTTCCTCACTATCCTCCATAATTTCCGTCAACTCTTTCTCCTCATCCATCCCAACTAAATCGGCTCCACAAATATAATCAAGACATGTATCCAAACCCGGAATAAAAGAATTAAGAAAATATACTGAATGGCATGGACCACTGAAATCATCATTATCACCCGGGTGCTTCATCGACTTAGCAATATCATAAGTAACATTGTCATCACCAACCCAAAGTGTGATCCTTCCCTCATACACATCAATAAGAGCCTTAGTCGTTCTTAAAAACGGCCGACCAAGAAAAATGGGAACCTTCTCGTCGGCCTCCATGTCAAGTATCACAAAATCAACCGGGAACACAAACTTGTCAACTTTCACTAGCAAATTCTTAATAATACCTCGCGGATACTTAGCCGAACGATCCGCCAATGAAAACGACATACGAGTCGGTGTAAGCTCACCCACCTCCAACTTCTCATACAAAGAATATGGCATAAGATTAATACTCGCACCCAAATCCGCCAATGCTTGACACATCATATCACTTCTGAACGTACACGGGATTGTAAACACACCCGGATCCGATAACTTTTCTGGGACCCGATTCAAGACTACCGCCGAACAATCCCCGCTATGTGGAATAGACGAAACCTCTCCCAACCGATCTTTTCTCTTGAGCAAGTAAGAATTTCACATACTTTGGCAAGTGTTGGAGGGCTTCAACAAACGGAAGATTAAAATTTAATTGTTGGAACATATCCAGAAAGTGCCCGTATTCCCTCGTGTTCTTTTGATTCTTGAGACGAGCGGGGTAAGAAACATGGGCAATATTAATATCGGGTGGTGGTCGAAATACAACCGGCTTTTTCTCAACTTGTGGCTCAATAATTGGTGTTTTAACTTGTGACTTACCCAGAGCCTCCATCTCAATCTCTTCATCTACCACTTCCTCTTCTTCAAATTCAACCCTTTCTTTAAAAATTTCGGGACCCAAAACCCTTCCGCTACGAGTAGTAATTGCTTTCAATTGAGCGGCCGGATATGGCTGAGTTGTAGGTCAAGCAAAGAAGATTGTTGATTCTTGAAGAGAAAATTGTATTCGGCAAACTTTTTCTGTGTAACTTGATCCCTCTCCAAGATTTGCTTCATCAACTCCTTAGACGTCCCATTCCTCCATTAGAATCATGCACATTATTTTGAACATTAGTACAATTGTTATTATTATTGTACTGACCTTGTCCTTGATTATAAGAATTTTGGAAACCGGATGGTGCGCCCGCGGGACGCCGGTTGGAGTTGTTCTGATTAAGGTTCTTGTAGGTGTTCCAATTCTGATTGTTGTTGTTGTAATTATTGGGAAACCTATTCTGACCACCAACAAAAATGACTTGTTGATTCATCACCGGGCACTCCAACGTACCATGTCCACCTCTACAAAACTCACACTTGTCCACCTTCGTCTTAAGCTCCTTCACCTCTCTAGTTAGCGATTTCAAAGCAGCAGCCACAGAAGTATCCAGATTAACCTGGTGTACACCTAGAGAAGATGAGGATGTACAGCTAACGGGAGTGGAATTCCCGCAAGGTGGCGCTTTCGCAAAATCAGATTGAGCAAAGCTTTCAAACATCTCATTGCATTCGGTGACATTCTTCCTTGCTATTAAATTTCCTCCCGCAGCCGTGTCGAAACGAACTTAGGTTTCGTAGTTAAGCCCATTGTAAAATTTCTCCACGAGAGCCCATGGTGTGAGACCATTCAGTGAGCAACAAGCTAGCATGTTCTGGAAACTCTCCCAAGCATGGCAATACTGTTCATCCGGCTCCATATGAAACGAGTGAATCTGATCACGAAGAATAGCCGCTTTAGCAGGTGGGAAGTATCTTTTGATAAAAGCTGAGCGCAGTGCTTCCCAAGTAGTGAACGTTCCAGGTGGCTGAGTGTCAAGCCAAAGATCCCCTTTCCTTGCCAGTGAAAAAGGAAAAAGATGTAATAAAATGGCATCGTCAGTTGCACCTTGTAAATTAAAAGTTTTCAAAATGCGGTATAGCCGGTTAATTTGTGCCGGTGCATCCTTGTCATCACACCCATGAAACTGATTAGTTAGAACGATATTGTTCATGACGTATGACGAAATCTGCCACGAGATGGGATTGTCGATCTCGGGGGGTGACGATGTATGATCGGTTTCCGTTTAAGCCATCGAAGACTTGAGCAGCAATGGTTCTATTGTCGGCCATTTCGACATCTGGTTGACTTCTCGGACTTTCCGATGGTGAATTGTGCGGTGACGATTTTGGTGTAGAACTAGCTTCTGACGGTGGTTACTTTGCTGATGAGCTAGCCTCGGTTTTGAACAGAGAAAAATCTAGATTATCTAGCGGTGGTCCTTGCGAACGAAGATGTGGTATATACCTGAAAAACGCAACAAACCAAGTAAGTAGACTAAAAAAATAAATAAATAAATAAAAATTAAAACAAAAATAAACTAAAATTCAATTAGACTCCTACGACTCAAACGAAAATAAAACAAATAGTACGTATGTAGCAAATAAGTCCAATTAAAGCAAATTACGCAATCGCCAAGAATCTCCGGCAACGGTGCCAAAAACTTGATGTGCTAAAAGTAGTCAAATAATTTATTAACTAATATGCTAATCTAGACACTAAGTAAGAATTCTAGACTCTTAAACTTAACTTAAACTACTAACCGACAAGTGACCGATCGACTCTATTACAACTAAGTAAGTCCGGATATCGAACCCGCGAGACTCTATAAATTACGAATCTAGCAAACAAGACTCAACTACAAGACACGACTACTTATTAATAATATTTGAGGGGGAATTATTAAACTAATTAAATAAAAGCCTTAAATAATGATTAACTAACGATTACTTAATTAAACTAATTATTAAAATAATATTAAACTAATTAAACCCTAACCCTAATTTATATAATAATAATAAAACATAATCATTACTCTTAAACTAATTAATTTAGTAATAAACCTTTAACCTAATTAAATTAACTAATAAACAATTAAGAACACTTAGATTGATTTAGATGATTAAGATAACTATCTAGGATAGAATCCACAAAGTTACGGTTATTAATTAAATGGAAAACTTACGTTATGGAACCGGGATCATAAAATAGACCCTTGACAGAAAACCCGAATATGACCCTTGAACCTCAAGATGACGCCTATGCATTTCTAACAAGTTTTAAGACTCACCAGTTTTAATAATTAAACTTCCTTACGTTTATTTAATAATTAAGTATCTTTATGACGAAATCCTACCTTACAGCGCGGAAATCAAAGATAGCTAAGTAGACTTAATTAACTTAATAGACTAAGCTGAGAATCAAACTAGACGGACTCCTTACGAAGAACTAAATCTAGCAATCCTGTCAAACAAAGATCTATTAATTGCCTATCACCTTACAGCTTTCTACACTACCAGCTCACTTTTATCTGTTTAATTGATTTTATTGTTTCTATGATTTTAATCAATATCAGTCACAAACTAATCAACAACACACTGTAAATGACCTAACAAAACTCTATCCTATGAAACAATTAACAAGGCCAATGTGAAAAAATAAATCTAAGTAAACAAAACCTAGCAATCAAACGCATCAATTAACTCAAACTTAATAATTTACTTAGAACATAAAATCCATAACGAAAAATATCCAAACAAAATCAAACCGAACTAAGGTTCATCACGACCTAGGTAGATTATGGAGTTTATCCTAGTATAATAAAGTCTAAATCAAACAAAACAAATAAAACTGAAAACATGGTGAAAAACTAATGAACAAAAGATTAAAGGCGATAAAACCCGTAATCTCCACACGTGAACGTGTAACTCTTCACCGGCGGGTCTCTCTTGCCTTCAAAATCACCACGAAACTCGAAAGTATGCTCTCAAGAACTCCAAATTCGTCTAGTGGCTTCAGGGTATTGTCAGGTTTAAGTTAAAGATGTTTAAATACCAAAAACAAGGCCCAACAAGTGATAAAAAACGAAATAAAAATCCTCCAGCACCCTCTAGGCACCGCAAGACAAGGATGTGAGTACCTGGCAGCCCGGCGCGGCGTGTCCCACCAAGGAGGCTGGTTAGACCGGCCCGGTCTGATCGGTTCTCTGTTCCGGTTCCTTCCTGACGCGTTCCGGATCTCCATTTTGGCTCTTTTTAGCTCATTTTTCGCCCTTTTTATCATGATCAACTCCCGGAACCTACGAAACATCAAAGTGTTAGTAGTATACAAATCTCGACTAAAAACGAACAAAAACTATTAAAATATTAAATAAACTATACACGGGAAACATAAATATTTAGCATTATATTAGTGATGTTCTTAATTAAGTAGAGAATTCTATTAAAAAGGAGACCCGTGTTAACTTTTTACAGAACCACTTGGACAGAGGTCTACTTTACGACAAGCTGATATTCTTGTGTTCGGGTGGGCAAGGGGAAAACACGCATGTG
Source organism: Bidens hawaiensis (assembly GCF_021521415.1). Taxonomy (NCBI): domain Eukaryota; kingdom Viridiplantae; phylum Streptophyta; class Magnoliopsida; order Asterales; family Asteraceae; genus Bidens; species Bidens hawaiensis. The sequence goes on from NW_027491641.1 coordinate 305,283, forward strand.
TGGATCTTACATGTGTGTCTCCTCTCATTGTGGATAAGGCTGTGTTGAAGCCTGAATCAGGCAAAATTGTTAAATACGAGAAAGCTGGTTTACGGAACCAACATGTGTTTCTCCTACTTACTTTTGACACATTTACTCCTCTGGCCCAGAGACTTTAAATTTTTCGAGTATGGTGCATCATGTCGTGCATGGCACTCTTTCGGCTCCTAAGTCCCAAAGCTTCGTTTTAGTATGATTGGATTTGCTATTCAAAAGAGTGATGCGGGGCAACTTGTTGCCCATCTGTCTGCCACTTTTTTGTAATCGTTTTGAGTCTAATGAGAAATATAATAATTTGATAAAAAAATATTTTTAAAAATTTTTTTTTTTAATGTTTCACCCTTCTTATTACTTTCATGAAGACACATCAAAATCCATTTCCATTTGACTTACCTATTTAATTTCTACTAGAGATTAAAAAAATCACATAGAAATTACCACAGTATTGTCAAATTACCTAACCATACAAAAATATCATGATTTTAGTGAATAAATAATTAATGAAAAAAAGTATTAAAGTATATATTGTTAAAAAATATATATATCTACACAACTTATGATTTCAAAAGCGGTCGGCAAGGTGGAAAGCAAAGAAGCTTTCAATTGGAGGGAGGGTAACAATTATAAAAAATATGTTAAATTCCGTACCTACGTATTACTTTCCTTTATATAAATCCCCGGAAGAAGTATTGGAAAAATTAGAGAAACTAAGACCTCTTTATTTCTAGGGTGGGATTGATGAGGAGAGTAAAATAAATTGGATTGCATGAACAAGGGTAATTGCTCTGGTTAAAAGAGGGGGTATAGTGTTGGGCTCCTTATGAGATGCCAACTTGGCAATGCTTGCAAAATGGTGGTGGAGGTTCAAAATAGAGAACAGTGGGTTGTGGAGAAATGCAATATGGGCTATCCATCCCTTGGATAGGTCATTGTCTTGTATTCCGGCAAAGGTTTCATTCCCGGGTCGTTGGAAACAAATTATAAATAATTCAAGGGAGTTAGACAAACTTGGATTCGATCTATGTAACGCTATGAGGCTCGAAGTTGTAAACGAGAAGAATACACTATTTTGAATTGAAAATTGGTGTGGCGAAGTTCCGTTCCAGATGTGTTTCCCATGGTTTTTCCAACTCGAGAAAAAGAAGGGATGCGAGGTTGCGGAGAGGTTGTTCATGCATATGGGAGAAATATGTGGTAGATGGAATTGGCACCGAGTTCTGCTCTTGAGGGACAGGTAGAAATACAAGAGCTAAGGATCTTTTGTAAGCTTGCCGGCCCGTTAGTTTATACTCAGGTGAAAACTGGTTAATTTGGGATCTCGATGTTGGGAATGTTTTTTCAGTTAAGAGTATAAAAGCCGAATTGATTTCGGAAGATGGTGACGAGCAAAACTACATGTTCAAGTGGAATAATTGTGTTCCAAGAAAGCTTGGAATATTCTCATGGAGGGCTGAAATAGAAATAATTCCAGTCTTGGTTGCATTTGTTTGGTGTAAGATACCACTCGAATCGCTTTGGTGCCCAGTGTGTGGTGACGGGAGGAAACGTCAGAACAATTAGTTGCCTCGTTTAGTTTTGCTCAAGCATTGTGGAATGGTATAACAATTTGGTGTAAAGTACCCAAATTTTTTTGCCTTTTCTATAAGGGATGTTTGGATCTTAATTAACAATACGGATTACCAAAAAAGCAAGCAATAGTTTTTTACGCGGTTTGTCTAATGATGTTTTGGTGCCTTTGGAAGACGAGGAACTGGGTGGCATTCGGCGACATACCGATGAATGTTCAAAACGTTTTAGGCGAATAAAGGCTTTAAGTTTTTTGTGGGTTAGAAATAGATCGAAGAATTTGGGATTAACATGGGAGAGATGGAGGGTGCTTGACATTGATATTTTGTAATGTGGTTTGGGTGGGTTGGGAGGATATATATGTAATAAGGTGTGTTATGGTGTTGGTTTTAGCGGTCTCAGGTCTTCTACTTTAATAATAAATTTCTTTGATCGGTCGTGAGAAAAATAAACACTAATTTAGTACTAATAGTCATAACCGGGGTGCAAATTTCAACACTTCAAATGTAATCAACCTCTTGTAGTATTGGCTTTTGTTAATACTTTGTAATTCAATCACTCATTATGAGCAGCTTATCTTTTTGTAACTTTTCTCAAAAGTGTCACCCTTGTTGTGACTTTCATGAAGGCAAGTCAAAACCCATCTCCCCTTGTAAATTACATATTTAATTACTACTAGAGATATAAAAAAACTCACATAGAAATTACGATGGTATTATCAAATCACCTAACCGTGTAAAAATCGTGATTTGATTGAATAAATAATGAAAAAAAGTACTAGAGTATATATATATATATATATATATATATATATATATATATATATATTAAAAGATATCTTTCACTACACTAGTTATGGAAGTATCTTTAAGCATGATGATGCGGATACCCTTACCCACCTACAAGCTTAATAATAGAAAAGCAACTCACATGCAAGGGAAGCTTATGAACTAAAGAACAACAAGCATAAGCTACCAAATGGGGAAGCTTGACACTTTCCTAGCAAGTCTCCTAAGTTAAATATGAATGTTATGCTATAGTAACTTCAGAAAAAGTCACCACTGTTAAAAAGCTGACACCTACCATAAAGTAAAAGTTACAAGACAAAATAAGTGCAAGTTACACGAAAATGGCATATGCCTAGTCTTCACCAGCTGAAAGTATAGCTGACCTTTTCTACTTAAGAAGCTTCAGATTCCCCGGAGAAGCTTCTAAACTGCCTATAAATAGAACATTTCACCAAAAATATTTTCTCATTCTTATTCACCCTATTCTCTCTAAACTATCTCTTTACATACTTCTACTATATCTATCGTATCATATCACTAATTCTCATGCCGGAGGTTGATCGTAGGAGACCCCCTTCAGTGGCGAGACTAATGGTTGTGTTTTCTTTTATTCTTAGCAGGTTAGGAAGCTTCGATAGGAATATACTCTTGAACTTCCATACTTATTTTGTGTGCTATATCCGTTGTAGCAACAAGTGGTGCCCACCGTGGGGCTAGCGCTACATACAACAACAATCCTAGTAGTCTTAGCTCCATTTTTCTCATTTATTTTCTTTTTATGACTGAAAAGAGTAGTCTTAATCAAGGCGTTCCTACGGACGATGATCGTCTAGAAAACGAATCCTCGCCGGAGGAAAACGTTGGTCGTGTATCACCGGAAATGAGCAGGCCTTTGATCACGTCATCACGATCCTTTGAGTTCCAAACACCACCCTCGTCTAGAAGTGGAACATTCTCCCCAATGAGTGATTTTCTCCTTCCGGTGGAAAGAATAGATATGATGCCAGAGGGTGTTAAATGGAACTTCCTTCAGCTCTGTGAGCTGATGAATAATTATGCTCAGAAGCAAGCTAAGGGGATAAAGATAAGGTCAGATTATAATGAAGAACCTGAAGTCACGCTCTCCCCCATGCCTCGTCTGTTAAAAAAACATGCCTTCTCCAGCGAGAAGAAACGCTCAAGGACCTAGCAGATCAAAGATAGGGAAGTACGAAACCACAAGCTCCCCTTGGGAAATAGTAAGTCTCACAACTTCACCCATAACCTCTAGTGGAACGGGAGAATTCACAACAGAATAGCTTTTTCAAATCTCACCTGCTGTGGTACCTCCCCCAACAAGCACCTCACTGGCAGAAACTTTAATGTCATTACCTCTAGCAAGAAGCATGATAACAATACCATGGTAGAAGCTACACGCTCCATGCCTCAATCTTACCTGCAACCAGGCTTCATGTTGCCCGGTATGACATACCCTCAGATGGCCGCCTTGATGATGTCCCAATATGGACAACCAGGGCCCGAAAGCTTACATTAGCAAGCTTATCAAGGCTTCCTAGCCATCAACCATCAGTGGTAATCCAAGCTCCGAACATCATCGCCACTAACATAGGCAACCTGACACACTTGGAACCTTACCAACCTTATAAGCCATCAACCTTTTCATGCTTCTCGGAACAAATAGCAAAGTTTGTGTTCCAAAAGAAAATCACGATACCGGGTAATGTTAAAACCTATGATGGAAAGGAAGATCCCGAAGATCACCTTCAGATATTCACGGGAGAAGCTACTATGGAAAGATGGAACAATGCGGATGTTGTCACATGTTCAGACTTTGGTTTAACAACCTTTCACCAAGAAGCATAACTTCCTACAATGATTTATATCAAAGTGTCATGGTCAACTTTACTCAACAAAGAAGGTGCACCAAAGACGCAGCTGTCCTACACCAAATTAGACAACAAGAACACGAAGATCTCAGAGTCTTCATGGATAGATACAAGAAAGAATGCTTGAATTATAGTGGTTCTTCAGAAAATATATGTGTATCCGGCTACATGAACGCCATAAAGGCCAAGAAGCTATTAAGAAGGTTCCACGAGAAGATTCCCGAACCATGAAAGAAGCTTTCAAAAGAACATAAGCTAACCTTCGAGGAGATGAAGACCTAGATAATCAAACATAAGGAAACGCCGCCAGAGAAACTAGAGAAGCTATCCCTCAAAAGTGAAGAAGACTCGTTTCCATCCCTTCATTGAGAAGCACCCTTAGAAATACCACAAGCATAGAAGGTCATATGACAAAAGCCACCATTCTCCAAACCAGGAACCACAAGAGAAGGACAAGCTGATCTTCTCCATGCTAACTAAAACTCCACAAGAGATATTGGCCTCCAAGGAGATCAAACATAACTTTCTCCCTCCCCGTCCGTTTATTAAACCAACAAAGAAGCGAACTGAAGATGTAGTTCAAAGTGGTGATTTAGCTAACCTACTCAAGGATCAAATAGAAGGTAAACGGGGTGGATAGAAGGTGCTCGGAATAAACATGATTCAGATTTGCAAAAGGCAATGAACACATGCATGGAACCAACAGTGCATACGCTCCCTCCGACCAACCCTCACAACAAAGTCACAACTCCGGTCATTGTAGAAGCTGAGCTTAATGTCATCCCTATAGAAGGATCTTACATGGACTGTGGGGTAACAACGAAGGTTATGTATGAAAGATGTTTCTTAAAGCTCCCCTAAGAAACCAAAAATCAACTCCAACAAACCAACAACTCTCTTAAAAGTTTCAATGGAGGGAAGGTAGTTCCCCTTGGGAAGCTCACCTTAGACGTTCGGTTGAGAGAAAGAGACCTCTCTCGAGTTGAGAAGCTTACCTTCACAGTGGTCAGCTAGCCATCTAACTACAATATACTCATCGGAAGGACTGTAATTGCAACTTTCTATGCAGTAGTATACACTGCCCATGGCATGATGAAATTCCCCACCATGGGAGGAATAGCTACAATGGTACCAACACAAGAAGCTTTACTTATAGCTTCCGCAGAAGAATCATGGGAGCTCAATGAAGACATGGAAGATGATCTTGTCCAAGAAATAAGCATCAATCCAGCTTACCCTAAACAAACCATCAAAGTCAATAGTAAGCTTCCCTCTCAGACCATGAGTAAGCTAATAATTTTATTATATAAGATTAAAGATGTTTATGCATGGTGTCCAAATGACAAGACAGGGGTTCCAAGGGAATATGCTGAACATTCCTTGAACATTTCACCCACACGTAAACCATTCACTCAAAAGAAGAGAAGCCTGGCTGCTGAAAGAAGCTTAGTTGCATGTAAAGAGGTGGACAAGCTTGTTAGAGCCAATATACTCCCAGAGGTAAAATATCATTCTTGGATTTCTAACCCCGTTATGGTTAAAAAATCTGATGTATCTTGGTGAGTGTGTGTGGATTTCAAGGATCTTAACAAAGTTTGGCCCAAGGATAGCTACCCCATACCTGAGATTGACTAGAAGGTAGATTCCCTTACAGGCTTCCGATTTAAATGCTTACTGGATGCTTACAAGGGCTACCACTAGATCTTGATGAAGGTTGAAGATGAGGAAAAGACCACATTTCACACTGATAAAGGAATCTTCTTCTACAAAAAGATGCCTTTTGGCTTGAAGAATGCCAGAGCTACATACCAACGTTTGATTTATAACACCTTTTCGAACCAAATTGGGAAGAACAAGGAAGCTTATGTTGACGACTTGGTCATAAAAAGAAAAAGTGAGAAAGACATACTTAATGACACTAAAGAAATTTTCCAAAATCTTAGAAGCATCAACATGAAGCTCAATCCAGACAAATGCTCATTTGGATTCAAAGAAGGTAAATTGTTGGGTCATTTAATTGGCAAAAAAGCATAAAAGTTAACACAAGTAAGGTAAAAGTTGTCCTTAAGTTACACTCTCCAAAAACAAAGAATGAGTTTCAAAGCATCAGTGGTATGATCGTTGCACTTAAACGATTTCTTTTAATATCAGCAAAAAATTCTTTACGCTTCTTTAAAACTTTGAAGAATTGTAATGGCAAAAAAGATTTTCAATGGACTACTGAGGCAGAAGCTGCTCTAGACCTGAAGCGGCATCTAGCTTCCTTGCCTACGCTCAAGAAAGTGAAGTAATTACAGTATACCTTTCTTCATGGTGGGAATCTATCAGCTCAATGCTCATCTTGGAATGTGATAAAGTTCAAGTGCCAATCTATTTCATCAGTAGAGCATTACAATAAGCTGAACTCAGTTACACACTGATCGAAAATATGATCCTAGCACTCATTCACACAACCAAAAGGTTAAGAAGATACTTCCAAGCTCATCAGGTGAAGGTGGTCACAGACACGCCTATAAGTTCCATCTTGGAAAGATCATAAATAGCTGGAAGGTTAGCGAAATAGGCAATCGGCTTAGGTGAACACAACATAGCATACGAGCCTAGAAAGGCAAGAAAGGCTCAAGTTTTACCTAATTTTCTAATTGGAACACCAGAAAAGCCTATGGAGGTGAACGAGTTGGAAGAAGGTGAACCTGCTATTTCCTTGGGGAAGTAGACACTCTACACTGATGGAGCTTCGAGTATAGAAGGTTCCGGAGCTTTTCTAATAATTACAGACCCGCAAGGAACTGATTATGTGCTCCAACTAGTGTTTCCTTGTACAAACAATGAAGCTAAATATGAAGCTTTAATCGCAGGGCTTCACCTAGTAAAGGTGATGAAGATTCAAGAACTAAGTGCCTTTATTGATTAAAGGTTAGTGGCAAGCCAATTAAATAATGAATTCATAGCAAGAGAACATTCGATGTTGAAGTATAAGCAGAAGGTCAAAGAGCTCTTGAAAGAATTCAAAAGTTGTAGCTTAACTCAAGTATCTAGAACTCGAAACAAGCAAGCTAATGCCCTCAATAAGCTGGCTTCCCTGACCGTCACTCACTTAACAAGGAAAGTACTAGTGGAAGTTTTGAAGTACCCATCAATCGAGGAACTAGAGGTACAAGACATCATTGAAGAAGAGGGTACCACTTGGATGACCCCATAATTGAGTTCCTCAAAGAAAGGGAACATCCCACCAACGAAGGAGAAATTCCTATTAGTAGTTGTTGACAATTTTACCAAGTTGCTAGAAGTTAAGCCCCTAGCTTCCATCAAAGGGAAGCAGGTAATAAACTTCGTATGGGAAAACATAATATGTAGATATGGGATGCCCGGTGAAATAGTGACGGATAATGGGAAGAAATTTGCTGAGAAACCATTCAACCTTTGGTGCAATGAGCTACAAATAAAGCAAGTGTTTAGCTCAGTAGGATACCCCAATCTAACGACCAAGTTAAATAAATGAACCGTAGCATCATGTCATCAAAGAAGCTCAAAGGGGAGGATGTTGCATTTTAATAGTTGTTTTGGTGCAACAATATTATAAAGATCAATGAATGATTTTGCATTTTGAGTAACAAACTTGTTTATTATCCTATCTAAGGGTGAGCCCCTCCAAGCTAGGCTCCATGAGGTCCGGCATAGTTCCTACTAATGTAAAGGGTTGAGCTCTTAGGCCATATCGCGCAACAGGTAACAAGACGCTATCTCTTCTTGTATACAGGGTGAGTCCCTAAAATAATATGACTTCATGAAACACTTAAAAATATATTATATCCATGAGACGAGACCGAGCATCTCTTACCAATTAATAAACACTTAGTAACAAACTTAGCTCCTCAAGTACTAAACGCTTAGAAGCTTATCAAGCTGACAAGCTCATGAAACTTAGGACTTGTGTAACAATATACCACAAAATGAGTTAAATAAATTCTTGTGGATTGACAAGCAGATAGGATAAACTTTGCATCGGTTCTTAGTTACCAAGCTAAGGAAGGGTGTCTGCAGCATCCTTCCTTAACGAAGTTTCTAAGACATTGCAAACATGACAAACAATCATAAAAGTTAAGTAGATAAAATAAACTACATAACTAGCATATAAAACATTTAAAGGCACCATGCTAAGGTGCAACGTACATCACAAGCATAAGGTACTAATTTTCTATGCCAACAAAGGCTTACATAACCAAAACATTAAGAAAGTTCACACAAGAAACTTAAAGATAGTAAATTTTTAATGCCAACAAAGGCTTACAGAACAAACATACAAAAAAAGCTTCAGAAATGAAGCTTGACAAATACAAAGCTACTCATCAGTAGTAGCATCTTCACCATCACCACCGGAAGTGCTCATTGCATCATCAACGTCATCATAAGAAGCTTCATTGGTGGCACGAGAAGAAATATGCTCAAATTCTCACAACGGGGAAGGGGTCCGCTCAGAGACATCAACTTGGGAAGGAGTAACCTCAACCTCCTCTTCATCTTTGTCAGCTGTCTGGTCAGCTGGATCTTTGAACTCAACATGAGCTATTTTAAATTCAATATTTTAACTCACTAAAAATGAAATATAACGTAGACACAATTTTTTTTCTAAAGTAATAAGATTATGTACTAAGGTTTTAATTTTGTAACAATGTTAGGTCATAACTTTAACTTTCATTAAATGTTAACCAAAAAGTGCAAAAAGGCTTAGGGCATTATTTTTATTACACATTCTCGCTAAAAAGTTTGGCATATTTGTGTTTTGGAATATTTTGGAATTTCTTGTTCTGGTTAGTATGGAAACTAGTGATTTACCCATGCATTGTGCGTCGAATTCAGTCAGTAAAATAAGGCATTGTGAGTCAAGATGAATTCGGTTTTATTGACTATGTTCGTTGTAGTATCGGAACTAAACCTAAAAAATAAATCTATCAAACTATCACACTAAAAACAAAAAATCAAAAAAGCATTAAAACAATCAGTGGTACTCATATAGCGTGTTTTTTTTTGAAATTACCATATTTAAGACAATATTTATTCGGTCGGTGAAACCAGGGATTGTGTTACGATGACGAGTTGACGTATATTAAAATAAGTTGGTAGTGGAATGATAAGAGATAGATTTGATGTTTAAAGTAACTCATGTTTGATCATGCTCTCATTATTTAATTTCAGCGGCACTTGGTGAAGATGGGATACTAAATAGTAGGTGGTGACGTAGATAAAGGTACTTTGATAAAATTCCAAATATCGATTTATTGAATTGACATATAAAAAAATGTCGGATCATTTTTTACTAAACTCAATCAATGAACACAATAAACACACCAATAGAACAATAGTTATCAAAGTAAATGTTGGCATCTTTTGAACAAATTAGTATCATATTATTGGATCTCATAATGAATTATGAATCATTTATTATTATCAAAGTAAATTTACAGTGGAAATTAACAAGCTATTGAAGTTTTCAAATGGTAGAACAACTTTTCATTAATTATAACCTAAAGATTAGGTGAATGCATGAAGTGTAAAGTGTTAATGAAGAAGAGACTCTCTTCTTCATTTTATACAAGTGTTAAACTACATATGAGCATAAAGGTGAAAGCGACATCTAGCCAATTCTGCTAGAAACTACTAATGAACTAATCTATAATCTAAACAACTAATTATTAAATAATCCTATGAAAACTACTAATCTTGTTATAACAACTTTCATCAGCCTTTTGGATCTTCAATAGTTTTGATAAAGAGTTGTTCTGTCTTCAGTTATTTATATTAGCAATTTGTCTTGATCAGATATTTGAGTATTAGTTTGACAAAACTATAATCAGTGTTGTAAAAATCGGATTCCAATGTCTTGGAATCGGCGATTCCAAGGTCCTCGGACATCAATCTTGCCACCCTTTCCCAACTCGGCCATTATTATTCGCCAAGGTCCAACTCGGTCAAAAGTAGGAATACTCCGGAATACTCGGCCTCCAACGTCAACTCGACCACCATTTTTTTAGTAAAATAATAAAAATAACAAAACATGAATTTTTTGAATTAAGCTTTTTTTTCTTCATCTGAATTATGCTTATTTTGACGTGAATTGGGCTTGTCTTAACATATATATAATATCCAATAATTATTTTATGTTATGTTTATCATTTCCGAGTACAAGCCGAGTCTCTTCGAGTACTCTGAGTACTACCTACAAGGGGGTCGACCGCCTAGTGAGTTTTACAACATTGGTCTTAAAATATATAGATAATATCCAATAATTATTTTATGTTATATTTATCATGTCCGAGTACTCCCCGAGTACTCTGAGTACTCCCTACAAGGATGTCGGCCTCCTAGGGACTACCTAGCGAGTTTTACAACATTGACCATATTGGAGAACAAATGATGTTTGACCCATCGATTGTTTGGTTTATGGCAATCAGTTCCTTGATATGTTTAACAATCTCCACCTGAACTGATGATGCCAAAATCATTTATTTTTTGCTCCACTAATTTATTTTTACATTCTTCTTCTCGTTGAATCTTGAATGCATTTCTAAAATTCAGCACCTAGACTCTCATTATCTTCCTTATGCAACTAAAGATTTATTAGCATATTCAAGTCTTCTACATCCAACATGGGTACATCTTGAAGATCTGCCCTTTTGAGACACCATTATCAAGTTCTAAGGTTACGAATGAGCGATTTTTCAATTTACTCCATTTGATTATCATTGACTGGCTTTGATCTTTAGTTGTTTCAGCAGAAGATGTTGTTAGAGGAGTTGATGAGGGCAAGTTCTGAATATCATAGAAAAACCCAAGTTTGGCTTCTTTGTGAATATCCTTAATTGATTGTAATTCCTCATCATCTGTCTTTCTCCTCCTTTTGGCTTGCAAAGCTAAATTTCTTGCTTTAATCCCTTTAGCGGTACTTGAAGTGACCAAGGCAGCACTTTGGGTCTTTCTTTGCCTCTTGGGAATTTTGATTGTTGATAAAGCTTTTAGTTTAGGATACTTATAACCTGGATTTTTATTTCGTGCCTGCACAAGATATCTGTAATTTAACCTCAGTTTATCAATTCCCCATTTAGCAATTTCTTCTAGAATGGAACATAGCTTCAGCTAGTTCCACTTTCATCTTGAGGATTTATATTTCTTTCCCCTCATTCAATCTTTCTTTTAAAATTTTCCAATAAGGTTCAAGATGATCCTGATTAGGGTATTTCTGAAGAAACTTTTCTATCCTCCCACATATCAGTCTGTACCTCTTCATATGTTTATCCTCTGATCTTGTAAGGAGCTACTTTCTACTTAGAATGCTCTTGAAGCTAAATAATTGTTGACTTCTTCGCTTATGTTAGTAAAATTTATTAGAAAATGGTCTTCCAGACATAGCCAAGCTTCTTTCATAAGCTTCTTGTTCATGATATTTTATTATTGATACACTCTTCTAGCTTCTTCATCATACATGATTCTAGTTGCCTCTACTAATGCCTTTACAGCTTCTTTCGCTTGATAAGAGATAAGGTATTCAACATTTTTAAGTTTGAATTTCGTAGAAGGAGGATATTGTGGTGAATTATCTTCATTTAGCAGAATCACTTCCTTCTTTTTAAACTACTATCATAAGTCTTTTGAATACTATGGAATACTGTGACATTCGTCATGTTCGGTTCGATTTGTATTTGTTTCTGTAATGTAAACCTGGCCCGTTTTGGCTTTCGAATATTTGAATATTTATAAAACAAAGAATTTTATGTTATAATCATGTTTCATAATTGTTGTTTCGTATCAAAGTCTTTAACTGTGTTTAAAACGTTTATTTTGTGCTCAAAACGACCTAAAACGAACTACAGGGACTAAAATTGGCAAAAAAAAATAAAGTTTGGGCAAGAACCCCACCTAACGTGGCGTGTAAGGCTGGCCACGGCCCACTGCGCAGCAGCCAACGTTGCGGCTCAGCAATAAACAAAGTAGTGTTTTTACGTTTTCGGTCCATTTAAGCTCATTTAAAGCCCGAACTCATGTTTTTACCATCCAAACCGGCCAAGACTCAACCCAATATTATTCTAGAACCCTCCAAACTTGATATTATCGATATAATTTATTTAACTTAAAACACATTTTAACTTATTTTTAAATAAAGAATTAAAGTGTACACGTTACCCATTGGATAAAGGTTTTATCCAACCCCTCAAATCCTAATCCTTCCCCATAAATACTCACTCATCTCAGCCAATTTTCCCTACCCATTTTCACCCTCTCTCCCAATTTTTTTGAAGTTGCAAGTTGTTCTAGATATTTTTGCTTAAGTTCGACTTTAAAAGTCGACGAAACCGAATCTTGCATTCCAATTCGTTTCAGTATATTTTTTGTAACTTTCAGTTGTTGTAAGTTAATTTATGTTAAGAAAACCATTTCCATCTTTTTTTAAGGTTTTTAGACCTTCAAACACTTATGTTTGGATTTTAGGCCCGTTTGGGTCGTTTTCGAGAAGTTTACTCGCTTAACTTTTTTGTTTGAGTTTAGGTAAGGAAAATTTACTTTCTTATTAGTTCTATGGTTTCGGACATATGGTAACCATCCTTGGTGTCATACCTATTCAAGGACCCAACCAAAACTGAACACTCGTTTAAACACTTTTATTAACTTTTGAACAACCATGTTGCATGAAAACATTATAGATATGAGTTTTCATTTATATTTTAGTTATATGGTGTTGGACATTTGGTAACCATCCTCGGTTTCATACCGAGTCAAGGACCGAACCAAAACTAAACACTCGTTTAAGCACTTTGTTTAACTTTTAAACAAAGATATTGTATGAAACACTTTAGATCTGAGTTTTTTCTTCATATTTTAGCTATTATATGGTCGATATAGAAGTGTAGAACAAACCTTGGCTTGAACCCATGTTTCGGGTAAAAACCGAGTAAAATCGAACACTTGTTTTAACAAGTTAGTCAATGTTCAAACCACCAAAAGTTCAACCTATCTTTTTGGTTGGTTGGCCTCATCCTCAATAAGTATGATCATACGCTCCTCCTTATAGTTTGGTATTTTTACCTATATGAAAGGAGCCTCATTTATTTATGATTTATATACCGCAATTGTTGTTATTATTTATGGTTTCACATAAGAATTTTGGATTTTGCCTCATATTATATATAAAAAAATCATAGAATTGCTTACCAACATTCGTGTTGACAAAAATTATTTTATGCAAATGTTACAGGTTTGATTATCGGTTGAATGAATATTTGAAGACGTTATTTTTTTATTTTGGACTGTTAGGTTATTAGTTAAATGAAACTATTTATTATCTTGTACTTCGTTTTATTTGTAATGAACAAGTTGTGTTATATTTGATGATTGAATGAAATGAATGAGTTGATTAAATATTGTCACTTTAATAGTGTCACTGTGTTCTTTAGCAATACATCGTGCCCCGGCATGTTCCACCGCCTTTGGTCGGGGTGTGACAATAGTAACAACAATGTTAGATCTAGAAATATAAAACATAAACTATGAATGAAGAAGGTACAGACACACACCACCATTGAAGGAGGTCATTATATATTTATAGTACATGATTCATAAACCCTAACTTCTATTAAACAACTAATGCAAATCAACTCATTAAAATAGTAGTTTGTTTTTTCCATCCGTTGCGGTTGGGTCTTGAGTCTGAGAATGCCTAAATCGATCTCAGATCTATGTTTACTTTAATCGATTATACAGAACTAGTTCATGATACTATTGATTATATGTTCTATGTTATTATTAGTATTCGTTATATATATGTGTATGTATAATATTAAGATTTCATACGTTAGTGAAGATTGAGAGAGAGAATCGGGCAGAGGTTTGTTAGTTACCTCTCCAAAACTTACATTAAAGTGTGAACAGGGTTCACTATAAATAGACGATGGAGTTAGTTCGTTAACATCCCCTAACGAACTAACATCCAATTCGTTACATACATTAAATAGACAATAGCTTAACGAATCACCCCCTGATTCGTTAAACATCCTTAACGAATCAGGAGGGAAATAACTTAGATCTAGTTCGCTAAACATCCTTAGCGAACTAGACTCTTACATTAACGAACTACACATAAATTAATAATTTATTACATAAATAGAACGACAATTACATTAACTTTAAATACAAAGACTCGAGACGCAAAACCGTGCACTAATAGACACCCCCTCATCCTGAGCTCTTTGTCTTTTCTTTACTTGAAATGCTTGGACTGCCAGTCTCTGCAACTATGAATTCCATTTTCATAACATACACGCACAACGCGTTGGAACTGCATATCCAGGTCATAGTCTTCATTGCGCTCAATTAGAATCTTGTTCTTGTGCAGCACGTCATTATCGGTCTCGGTTAAATTAATCAGCCACATCGGGTCGATGATCTTGATCAGCTCAGTCTTCGAACCCTTTCCCAACACAATGACGGCCTCGCCGGTTTTGTTGTCGTAGTACCAGCGGTTGAAAGATAACCAATTGTGTTGGTTCATCATTTTCACTGGCACACGCTTCATTGTCTTCGGCGGTTTAACATTAAGAACCAATTTCTTCCAACCTATCCTTGGGTCAATCTCATTGAGACGCTTTCGGATGGGAATCTATGCTTTAAAGAATTTGAAACCGTGGTCCACCTCAAACAGCAGATGTTGATGAAACCAACTTGCATGTTTATCCCCACCTCGATTAATAAATGGACGATACGCCAGAGTACGTACCTCCCATCTTGGTAATGAGAGATGGTCAGACATCCTTTCGTAGTACTGGACGCCCTTCTCCCATTTAACAATACATACTTTCAATTTAGAATCATAAAGCCAAGAAATGATATCACCTTGAACTTTCGACACGGCCTTGAAAGTAGTCTTTTGATTGGCTTTGGCGCGTGTGATGGCTTCTAGCGATTCTTTATCAACGTACCTGTGAGTATTGATAATCTTACCAACCCTGTTGTCTTGATGAGCAAACCAGCTATGAATCTCAGCCAAGGATGGATCAGCCCTAGGATCAACACTTGCCTCAATGACATTCTTTCCCTTGGAAGACTTCTCAAGATGGTCTTCTGCTTCTTTAACCGTTTCTTCATTAAATACTGGAGAGCCTTGATCAACGTTTGTGTGTTGAAACAAGTCAGAATACTCCTCAGCAATCACATCCTCCACCTCGACCTCCTCATCTTCATAAATATAATCCGTACTCATCTCAACAGTAGAATCATTTAAGATCTCATCATCATTAATCACCTCAACATCGGGCTCAGCCTCTAACACGGTCAACTCGTCTTAATTCATATCAAGGAAGATCGCAATCTACTCTCGTGTCAGCGACTTATCAACAAACTGCCCCACAGCTATCTCGTCAGCATTAACCATACTTCAAATCACCCCCTTTCCATCCATAAAAATAACCGTATCAGCCTCAATCATCTCAATAGATTTGGCAGCCGAATGGTCATGATAAACAATGATCTGTTTGCCCGAATCATCAACATAACTCGTACCCGCACCATAAGCTGGGTCTTGAGTTTGTTTAGTCTCACCACCAGCACCAGACTCATCTGTATCCTCATCATCATTCTTGAGCTTTCTCAGTGCATCATCTTTACATGTTAGCTGCAGAATAAGTTCCTCTTGTTCTTTAAGTTGAATCCCCTGAGACTCAACAATCTCACGAAGGGCTTTTGTTTCCTTTTGACAAAAAGAAACATAACTGATCAACTTCTTCTGGTTCTGCATCAGACGAACTTGATTTAAACGGTCAGAAGACATTTGATTTTCATACAAATGAAGAAGATTCAAAAGCATATCAGTCTGTCGAATCGGTGGCATAACATACAACGATGGATGAATTGGTTGGATTGGTCCCTGAGGCCTTGTAAGTCTAATAAATGAGATATCACTAGGTGGACGAGGCCCCATGGACGGTGTTGGAGGAACAATAGAAAGTGTAGCAGAAGGCATTGGTATTTCAGCTAAGGCCGATTGTGGAGTCATACCAAGCCTTTCATGAGGAACCATCGTCGTCGTCAAAGTCATCTCCGTAGTGCTAGTAGTAAGCGGTACTACCGGGCGTTGAGGAGTTGCAGGACGAGACGGTGGAACACCAAAAGAAACTCCAGCTCCAGCTGATACACGTCTTTTTGCTGAGCTTTCAGAAGCTGGTGCTTTACCCTTTCGTTTACGTTCACGTTGAGCTGCAATAGTAGCAGCCAACGCAGCTTCAACTGCAGCCTGTTTCTCTCTAAGAGATGCATCACCATTACCACCATCGTCACCATCATTACCATCATCATCTCCATCGTTCCCACCTTCTCCTCCCTCACGCTCGGAATCCGAGTCATCATGGATCCAGCGATCCTCGGGAGGACATACATAATCAGGATTAATAATATGACCAATCATATGTTTGTCCTGTGGCCTCTCTTTATGATAAATCGTCATTCTACGCACAATATCGGCCTTCATGTGTTCAAAGGGAAGCACATCATCCACCAAAGTTTGATCGATAACCAAGTTGGGTATCAAATCGTGAATAATCAGTTGAATAAATCTTGGATACATTAAGAACTTCTTCTTCTGAACTGTTTGTTGAACTTGCTCTTTGAAATGATAGAACAACATTTCTGAGAAGTTAAACGGTTTATTTAGGACGAGTGCCACAAAAGCCTACTGCAACATGATTCGGCATTCATCGAAACCTCCTTTATGACCTCCTAAACAATGAATCAGCACATGTAATAAATACTTGTAGGGTGGACATAGTTCATTCTTGTTATACTGAGAGTCTCCGATGTCTCCACCATAACGTACACGTCAAAACAAACCCTTGATTAAATTCTTGTCAAACTCACATGGGTTATCGACAGTGTCACCAAAGGTAGTACACGCCTAATCACTTCAACATCCACTGTGATAGGAGTTTGATTGATTGTGGCTTGAATGTGGTTTTCTTCTTCAACAAACTCCGCAGTATTCCAGAACTGCCTAATAATGCTCAGATAACAGTGGGTCGAGCAGTTATGGCATAGTGGATCACTGATCGACGTAAGAAGGCCAACATAGGCCCAAAAAGAACTTCGTCAGCAACGTTTGGATCAACGTAAGCACAGATGTTGTGTTTCTCGTCATACGGTAACAAGAGCAGTTCCTCTTGTTCTTGTTGTTCTTGTGGAGCAGCAGGCGGGTCTTGATCCATTTGATCGGCCATTATACTGAATAAATATAGACGAATATAAGTAATGTGAAAGTTTGATATACTTTAAGCACTTATATATATCTATCAATAGACAATGTTTTTAATATTAGATTTCGTGTGTAATTGATGTATCGACGCGTTAAGACCCTTGAAATATTGTATTAATTTACAATATTAAGTTACATTAATTAAATAATTAATTTTGAAATGTCATTCGTTATCAAAACAGTCTGATTCGTTACAGAAGTATAATGAATCGACTGATTCGCTATCAAGTAAAATTTTAACGAAGAAGAACTTAGCGAATTAACTATTAATAATACGAACTAACTCCTAGTTCGTTTCAAATGAAGAATCCATATCTGATTCGCTAAGTGAATGAATCGTTGTTCTAGTTCGTGTAAAATCCTTACCGAATTGGACATGGAAGAGTTCCAATTCGCTAAGGTTAACGAATGCTCAATAATTAGACTTAATCTTTGACTCTCATAGTCAAAGTCAAAATTAACATGAACACATATGGTCAAAGGAGCAAATCGAAGATCAATTATTCCATAATTTACGATGAGTAGCCGAACAAATGACTCTATAAGTCTTGAAAACTCATTGCGAAGCCAATAATACCGTTTACGAGGTTCTAAACCAACAGATAGTTCAAGTGATGAACAAAGCTGAAACGTCCAAAACTACCAATAACTGTACACCCGGCAATCAGCCAATCAAGTTGCGATTAAAGATCACCAGGGGTGTCGGAACTCTATTTTGATCAAAATACTATTAAATCTAAGTCCATTAACATAGTAATATATCGATTAAGCAAGGTTTCAAAAACCGTAAAACCCTGATATCAAAATCACATAATTAACATATCAAAACTATATTATTTTTGACGAAAATCACAAATAAATAACCATCTATACCTTACGAACACAATGGTATATTCAAAAGTTCGAATTTCGAAGGTCGAAAAATCAGAAAAAATTTGAACAGGGTAACTTTGGTTGTAAGGAAGATGAGTGAATAGTGTAGGACTATTCATTTCACGCCGTCCTTTATACAATGTCCTTACACGCTTCCCAATGTACGAATCAGTCTAATTCGTTTGAAATTTGAAATAATGAATTAGCTGATTCGTTACTTGAACTGAACACGTGGTATAGAGAATTAGGTTTGATTCGTGAACTGATTCGTGAAATATGCATAACGAACTAAAAGTGTTTCGTTATAGAGTGCGGAAGCGAATTAGTTGAACGAACTAGAGTGTAGTTCGTTAAAAACACTCTAATTCGTTATCCATAATTAAAGAATTAAACATAATTTATTTTTATCTTTTAAATTAAATAAAAAATAAATAAACAAATTTAAATCAAATAAATTAAACTAATAATATATTAAATTATTAATAAATTTAAATGCGTTCTCGAGAACCTTTATCTTGATAATCGAATAATTTAAAACGTTTCACGTTTTCAAAACATAACTTAAAAAAAATTAAATAATATGTAAAGCTAAAATGAAAAAAAATATTTTTGGTATTTTGAAATTTTTTAAAGAATGTATTTACTTGAAAAGAATCCGAAATGAGAAATATAAAATCTTTTTGTATTTTATATGATTTTAAAAAGCAGTACATATTTTTGTATTTTTGTTGAGTTTGAGTAGAAAATCATATTGACTAAATTGCCCTTTCATCACAGTTTTATTTTTCGTCGATATTATGACTGGTGTTAAGTCAGTCATTGGTATTGTTATCCACTTAAACTTAATAACAAACTTTCAAGTGTTTTCGTGATATGATTAACGGTTCAATTAGAGCACAGAATATCAGATACTATCAGCCTCTAATCTCAGTTCAAGCTTATTTTGATTTTTGCCATATCACCCCAACTTGACTTAAACCATTATATTGTTGATCAAAATTTGATTTTTATAGAATTTTAGGAGCAATGCATTGAGTTTCTTTTACTATGAGTGAATATGCATGAGTCCATCTGTCGGCTTACATACATTGTATCCCCTGGGGTCCATTTCTTAAGGGTATTAAGACGTACGCAAGGGAGGAACCATGTATGACTAACAACGGATTTTGATCAAGTCGGTAATTTAGATTTGTACGAAGTACATCAGTGATCAAGTTTAATGACTTTTGGTTTGCTCTAAAAGTGTGTGAAATATTCATGCATATGAATACCCAGATGATTAAGCCGCATAAAGACTCACAGTGTCCAGAACCTCAAAGCTTGTTATTTGCTTTATTATAATTTTGGTGATCAAACAATTATAAGGCTTGAGTATGACAGGTTATTATATTTCTGTCATCCTCACCGAGACTTGTGCTAGGGACTAACACCTCTTCAATTTGACGTTTCTTTATGTTTATATCACATACGTTACTCTACTTGTTTGTTTTAAGATCTACCAATGCACCAATGATTAAGCACATAGTCTTTAAAGTTTACTTCTTGTTGGACTTGGAGTCAAAATAGTCAATGTACTATCATTTTCTCTTTTTGCTTCAAAAACTCAAATTTTTGAAGGAGCAGAAAACAAAAACAAAGATAAATTTAATAGCCTCAGTTAACTTAAATCTATAAATAAATGGCTAACCTATCAATTCAACAAGTGAATAATAGGACCAAAACATGCAAGCAGGCTTCACAAACTTAAATAACTGACATAATTTTCAGCGAGAAAATAATCTAAAAACGCATAACGAACGCCCCAACTAATTTCCATTATCAGGTAAATAGCTATCCTGAAGATTTACAAGTAAATATCATGACCAAACATATAAGAATATATGTCCTTCAAAAGTAGGTAATTGACATAATTTTCAGCGAACGTATGCAAAAATCTTTTTGGTTTTTCTCTTTACATACTTTAAAAACACAATCTTTTTGTCTTTTTCAATTTTCTTATAAACAAATTTAACTTCACAATCTTTTTGAATTTTCGGATTTTTCTGTATAAACTGAAATCACAATCTTTTTGAATTTTCGTATTTTTTTGTACAAACTGAATTCACAATCTTTTTGGATTTTCAAATTTTAAAATGATTTTGGTTTTTCAAAATATTTTAAAGGAAAAACATTAAAGAAAAGAAATCACAATCATTTTGGATTTTAAGAATTTTTAATTTTTTTGGGTTTTATATATACAAACGAAAAAGCATAATATTTTTGTATTTTCTAGTTTTTCACCCCCTAAAACCAAAATAAATTTTAAAAGAGAGATAACAGAAAATAAAGATAGTCATCCTTGTTTAAGGATATTAGCAAGAGTCTTCAATCCAGTTAAACCAAGCAAAAATTGAAAACGCGTTTTATCAAAAGCTTTGGTAAATAGATCGGCTTTCTGAAAGTCAGTATGTACTTTCTCAAGGTCAGTCAACTTCTTCTCAAAGCAATCCCAAATAAAATGATATCGAATTTCGATATGTTTTGTTTTTGAATGTTGTACGGGATTCTTTTTGATAGAAATTGCAGTAGAATTATCAATCAAAATAGGAGTAGTAAGAAACTTCAAACCGTAATCCCAAAGATGTTGTTGTATCCATAAAACCTGGGAACAGCAACTCGAGGCTGCAACATACTCAGCTTTGGCGGTTGAAGTGGAGACCGTTGTATGCTTCTTACACTGCCAGGAAACAAGCCGGTTTCCTAAAAATTGATTTGAAGTTGATCTTCCAACCTCCATAGTACGAGTCTGAATAAGCAGTAAGATAGAAAGTATCATCCTTGGAGTCCCACAAACCGATGTCTATATTTCCCCTCAGATACTGAAGTATTCTCTAAACCGCAGTTAGGTGAGTCACTAGGGGACTTGATTGAAACCTAGCACAAAGACAAACAGCAAACATAATGTCAGGGCGAGAAGCCGTTAGATACATTAAAGAACCGATCATGGCACGATAGAGGGTAGGATCAACGGTCCGGTGATAAATTGTGACCCACGGGGAAAGGAGTAGAAGGGATTTTTCCGGCAGATATCTTGAATCGGCTCAAGACATCATTCACATACTTGGTCTGGTGAATAAAGATTCCATTTGCAGACTGGTGAACTTGCAACCCTAAAAAGAAATTCATCTCTCCCATCGAGCTCATCTCGAACTTCGTTTGCATGGACTTCTCAAACTCCTTACACAACATGTCGTTTGTAGACCCAAAGATAATGTCGTCGACATAAATCTGAACTAGGAGAAGATCATCACCAACAGTCTTATGAAATAAAGTTCAGTCGACAGTCCCTCGCTTGAAGCCGTTATCAGTCAGATGGTCAACGAGCGTGCCATACCAAGCTCTCGGGGCTTGATGGAGACCATACAGGGCCTTGTTTAATCGGTAAACACAGTCCGGATAATCAGGATCTTCAAAACAAGGAGGCTGTAAAACAAACACTTCCTCGTGTAGTTCACCATTGAGAAAAGCACTTTTAACATCCATTTGATAGACCTTGATATTCTTATAAGCAGCATATGCCAGAAAGATTCGAATCGACTCTAATATTGCAACTGGAGCATATACTTCTGTGTAATCAATACCCTCTTGCTGATGAAAACCTTGCACCACTAATCGTGCTTTGTTTCTGACAATCACCCCTCGATCGTCTTTGTTACACTTAAATACCCACTGTGTCGGAATAGCTTTCTTGACTCTATCAGGTTTATCGATTAAGACTCAAACAGCCAAACGTGCAAATTGCTGTAATTCTTCTTGCACAGCTTCTACCCAAGAAGGAACTTGAAGAGCCATACGAGGCGTTGTTAGCTCAACTTGAGATAGAAAGCAAGTGAATTTAGCAACATTTACAATTCCAGAGGAATGTAAGTCATCATAGGCACACAATATGTTATTTTCACTTGACGAGGCAACTTGATGACGTGTTTGTACACCCACATCAAGTTCTCCAATGATGTTTTCCTATGGATGATATCCATGAATCCGAAGAGTGGGATTTTCAGGAACAACAACATTATCAAATAAATTAGTGTAATGTTCACCAAGTTCAGGAGATGAAACATTATCACTGTCAAGTTTAATAACTTGATCATCAGCTTGATCATCTTCAGAAGAAGAAGATAAATTATCAACATTAACTGGAGAAGCAACATGTTGTTCTTCAGTTGAAGTATCAGGTCGAGCTTCAACCTCATTAGAACTTGAAAATCTTGGAATGGCCAAATGATCTTCAAAGTATGCTCGTACCAGATCCTCATCGATGTGTTCAGTTGAAGGAGTAAATGAATTAAATAAGCCATCATAGTCAAACATCCAGTCGGGACCTTTCCCTTGAGGAGGAGTGGTGTACTTTTGACAGTCCACATGATACCATTCCTCAACACAACCAGACGTGAAGTTAAATACCCGTTTCTTAGGAGATGCATATCCCAAGAAATAACCTTCAATAGTTTTTTTTTTTTCAAATTTACCCGCATCCTTCTTCAACATTGTACACGGACACCCAAATGGTTCCAGGTACTTTAAGTTAGGCTTTCGATTGTTCAAAAGCTCGTAACTTGTCTTCTTGATTCGTTTAATAGTTAAAACCCGATTAAGCGTATAGCAAGCTGTATTCACCGCCTCAATCCAGAATTGGACGGGAAGCTTAGAATCAGCAAGCATAGTTCTTGCAGCTTCAATCAAAGTTCTATTCTTTCGTTCAGAAACGCCATTTTGTTGAGGTACATAAGGTGCACTATATTCTCGGTGAATTCCTTTTTTAATACAAAAGAAATCCAATATAGTGTTTTTGAATTCAGTTCCATTATTACTTCAAATTCTCCTCACCTTTTGTTTGTATAGTGATTCGATCTTAGTGATAAGGTTTTGTACCAAAACAGGCCTTTGATCTTTCGAACTCATAAATAACACCCATGAGTATCTTGAATAATCATCGGTTACCACAAGACAATACCAATCCCTAGAAATACTCGCACGATTCACATGACCAAACAAATCCATATGAGGTCGTTCAAGAGGAGTATCAATGGAATTCAATAGCTTAGAGGGATGAGACTTTTCTTCTGCTTTCCCTTCTTGCATGCAATGCATTGATCAAATAACTTAAAGTTCTTCAACGAGACACCCTCAACTAAGTCATTGGCCATTAAATAATTCATCTTTCGAACATGAATGTGACCCATTCTACGATGCCAAAGAATAGAGTCCTTCTCGGTTGCTTTGGAGAAAAAACATGTTTCGATAGACGTTGATACTTTAGAACTCATATTTAAGACATAAATATCATTTGATCGTGGTGATCGCATGACAACCATGTCCTCGAGAATCACGTATCCCGGTTTCAAGATAAGACACTCTTTATCAGTAAATACGGTGGTGTACTTCTTATCGCAAATTTGCGATACACTTAATAAATTATGATCCACCTTGTCACAGTAGTTAACTTTCTCAAATGTAATATGACCATTTGAAACTTCACCCTCTTGTGTGATCATGCCCCCAGAATTCCTAGCAAACGCTACATAAACTTCTTGAATATTTCTCACATTTGTCAATAGGTTGATATTTCCAGTGATATGACGAGAACATCCACTATCCATAATCCAGTTCTCACCAGACACAGTCTTGGATGTACCCTATACACAAAGTAAAAGTGATTAGTTCAAAAAGGCAGCCCAGGCCTCAGTCTTGGGCACCCTTTGAGTTTCTCTTTGATCATTAATTTGAACAGACTTCAACTATTGTTCAGCAACTTGAGAATATGTTGCCGGCTTTCTAGACTTTCTTCTTAGATAAGCAGTTTGAACAATATTTGAATTCGTGTTCCTACATATGGGCTCAGTTGGAACGAATTTTGGTTTCACTTGACCATGAGTTTCATTCACATGAATTACCTTACGAGGATGCACGTTTGAAAACATGATATGTGTATCATCCTCACAAGACACATGTCGTTTCAAGATCTCCTTTATCACAGGAACCAGTTTCGAATGGTCCTTGACAAAACGATGGAGATTTTAAGTTTTCTGTTGACCACTGTTTCTCACCACATGACCTTGTTGACCACACAAAAAGCAACTTCGCATGTCAACATGACCATGTTGAGGTCTGGCAGAAACATATGTAACTGAAGGTTGATAACTTACATCAACAGTGAATTGTTAGGCCAAATCATCAGAAGTGACAGACTTCTTTTTCATAAAAAAGTCAAGGTTAGAACAATTGGAAAAACTTTTCAATGTATCTGTTCCAGTTGATTTGACAATCTGAACCTTTTTAGCTTGTTTTAACAATTGTTTTGCTTTCAATACTAGGTCTGATGACTTTGATGTTTTGGCACAAACATATTGACGTTCCAAATATTTCAACTTGTCAGTTTTATTGTAAAAGACGCTCTCAATTAGTTCTGGTTTAATGATACTAATCGGGATATCTTTTTCAGTGAACATCGTGTCCATACCCTTTAACTTAAAAACTCTAGCAGATGATAGCTTAGAACTAGGAGGATTAATGAAACGCATCAATTCCTCATCATAAATATTTGGTTTCTCTGATTTCTTTGCCTTCACAGGTTTAACTTTCACTTGTTCTGCCTTTGTCACATGAGGCTTTTGTGAACCATACACAACTTTCTCAAATTCATGATGCTTGCAAAGAATATGATTAGAACTAGGAATGTTCTTATTCTTGTGTATAACCTCTGGTTCAAACACATCCTCAATAATTACTTTGTCAACATTCTCAACAAAGACTTTGTTGCTTTCAATATGAGGTTTTGGAGGAGCAAATTGGGTTCTAACACTTTCAGATTTAACAGGTTTAGGGTTTTCTGAAATTATAGGTTTAACTTTCACAATTACCTCTTCTTCCTTTTCAGCAAAATGGTTAATTTTATAATCATTGTGAAATGGTGGAGGAATTTCAACAAAACCTACCCATTTCTTTGAATCTTTTTGTTTTCCAGACACTTCAATAATTTCATTCAACAGAAAAGAAGAATTTCGAAATTTACCAAATTTGTTCTCCAATTTAAGAACCTCATTCTCAAGTTCAGTTATCTTTTATCTATGTTTCAGGATTTCTTGAAAATTTTGATCATTAATAGTCATTTTCACAGATAACTCAGCCTTGAGATCATGGTTACTTGTCGACAATGCTTCAATCTTTTCTCGAGATCTCATTTGATAGAAGCAATTTCTCTTACTAGATTATCATTATGATTCTTTAAAGATTCTAACTTAGATTTGTTAGATTCACATTCAACACAATGTTACTTTAACAGATGAAGTAGCAGAGATAGAATGACTAACCTCATTGATCTTTGCCACGCAAACAAACACAGTTGGAGGCTTGTCACAAGAGTCTTCAGAATCAGATCCAAAATCATTGTCAGAGGACAGCACACTTCCACTTGTATCTTGAAAGTCTTTTGTCAGCCCAAACATAGCTAAATTAGCTTGAGTATCATTACACAGCAGTCTTTGTGACCAATCATTCCCATCAGCTAACAATGCTGGTGACCCAGAAGTAGATGGTTTCTTTTCAGCATCATTACCTCGTGATTTAGAAGAATTTTGATTTTGACCAAGAGGACCAGTATACTCTTTTCTCGGTTTGTCACATTCTTTAGCAAAATGCCCGAACTCTTGACAATTATAGCATTTCACTTTTAACTTGTCAAATCCCAATTTCTTGTTCAAGGCAGGAAGATCTTTGCCAGTCCTTTGCATGAATCTCTTAACCTTACGAACAATCATAGCCATGTTCCACTTTAAATCCATAATCTCTAAGTCATCGGGATCAAATTGATCATAATCTTGATCAGTTAGATCACTTGTGGCTATCTTGCTACTCACCAAATTTTCATATGACGACATGAAAGCTGTCAGAAAAGCAAAGTTTTGCTCAGCTTCCTTCATGTTAACAATTGGTGGTGGTGAAGCAAATGGATTTGTAGAAGATGAATTCCCAGATCCACCATAAACACCAGGTGATCCAGAATTACTAGCAGTGTAAAAACATGCTCTTGGATCATTAAAGATAGTTGATTCTTTTTCACTTGCAGCTTGAGTAAGGAAAGCAGTTATCGGAGAGATAGTTGAACTTAGAGGCATACTTCCACCATTGAAAGCAGGATCTTGACTTTCCTTGGAAGATTTCTGACATTTAAGATCATATTCTCTTGCTTCAATCTTTTGCAAGAATTCAAGTGCAGTCAAGTCTTCATTCAAGAAATAGTTATTCTCTTTCAGAACCATTAAAAATGTTCAATAAGAACTTGGTAGAACACTCTTAATAGTGTCAATCATATCAGTCTCAGAAATTTCCCTTTTTATTTTGTCCATTTCAGCAAATTAAATGATTAAACCTTGTAGTCATCTCTTCAACTGTTTCACCCTTCAACAAATTAAAGTTTTGAAATTTAAACTTAAGCATCACCTTCTTACTCTCAACTGTATTTCCCATACTTCTCATACGAAGATGTTGAAATAAGGAAGCACAAATCTTTATACTACCTACTTGATGAAAAATATTTTCGGGTAACGCCATAGTAAGAGTAGAATAAGCCTTTATCTCGATCTCTAATTCTTTCTTCTCTACTTGTGAATATTGAGAAATAGCTTTACGAGTAAAACCAATAGTGTCATCACCAATCATTGGTGCAATATATACCTCATCTAGGCAATATGAGAAATCAGGATGAACAGAACCCAAATGAGCACGAAAACGGGGTTCCCATTTAGCAAAATCGCCAAATTTCATCAAATGTGGACATTTTGAATGTTAACCAATCTCGGTGTCCAGTTGTAACATTTTTTGCATCAATATGTTTTGAGAAGCTAGTGCATACATACCAGCCATTTTTGTAAAAGTTTCAAACTTTGAGGATTAAAATTTAAAATTTGTTAACGAACTGTAAACAGTGTAACGAATTGTGAACAGTTATTAGCGAATCACAATTTAACGAAGTAAAGTGTGATCATGTAACGAATTGGAAATGGTTTTGACGAATCAGATGTGTAACGAATTAGATGGTCAACAAACAAGTCAACTAGTGAATTGACTAAGCAAATCACGAAGTGCAAGCTTAGCGAATTAGAAAGTTTCCTGTAATGAATCACTAAGAGATACTTAGCGAATTAGATAACGAACAAGCTACAGTTGATTAACGAATCAACTTATAGCGAATCAGGTTGTTACAACCGTTTGTAACAAACACTGACACAGAATGACACGTGGCAATGGTTGTTATATCACAAATTCCAAGATAGACGTGTGTCAAACGAATCAGTTTGACACGAATCGGATTGAGTAGCGAATTGGTTAATGAATCAACCAAAATTCATAACGAATTAGTGTAACAATTAACGAATCTGATAACGACTCGGGTGAACACTGTTAACGAATTGACCAAAAGATCAACGAATAAACGAATCTTCAAATTTGTTTGAAGATCTTCAAATATTCAAATGTGATTTCCAGAAACTGGAAATCATATGAACACAAAATCCAGAACCAAATCCGTAATATTACCTCGTTTCTTAACCAAATCGCTCAAATAAACAACCAAAATACTTGCAAACCAAATGCGAATCCACTCATATCAATCCCATAACACAATTACCCTTAACACATATCCAATTTGACCACAAACAATCCCCTGTTTCTCAGCCAAACTCAAATCCAACCAAAAAAATCCAGTCAATCACACCTATCCAACACCTTAACAACCTCAGACCAATCCAATTGAGCTATAATCAATCCATATCAAGCTCAAATTGAATTAAATTCAAACCGTATTCAAACTTATACCAAAATTAACCCTAACTCAGTCCAAATTACAATTAAACACACGAATCAAGAGCAATCGAACGACCGAAGGCTCTGATACCACTTGAGAACGCCTAAATCGATCTCAGATCTATGTTTACTTTAATCAATTATACGGATCTAGTTCATGATGCTATTGATTATATGTTCTATGTTATTATTAGTATTAGTTACATATGTGTATGTTTAATATTAAGATTGAATACGTTAGTGAAGATTGAGAGAGAGAGTCGGGCAGAGGTTTGTTAATTAACTCTCCAAAACTTACATTAAAGTGTGAAAAGGGTTCACTATAAATAGAAGATGGAATTAGTTCGTTAACATCCCCTAATGAACTAACATCCAATTCGTTACATACATTAAATAGACAATAGCTTAACGAATCACCCCCTGATTCGTTAAACATCCTTAACGAATCAGGAGGGAAATAACTTAGATCTAGTTCGCTAAACATCCTTTTCGAACTAGACTCTTACATTAACAAACTACACATAAATTAATAATTTATTACATAAATAAAACGAAAATTACATTAACTTTAAATACAAAGACTCGAGACGCAAAACCATGCACTAACAGAGTCTTCATCCTTCATGGTCTTGTTAACAATGGCTTGTTTGAATGGTATTGACAATCATTTTCATCTTTCCAAATCTATGTCGACATTGGGATAACTCAATTTCCAACAAATTAAAGATTAACATACAAAAAAATAAAATATTTAAAATAATGTTTATTTGGTCGGTAGAAATCATATGCTGGTAAAAGCCGAGCATTGAAGCCTGGGCATTGGTAAACCTGAGCGTTACGCCTACGAGTGTGACACAAATTTTGTTCTCTTTTAAACCTTAGTACCCAAACTTGTTATTTTAGAGAAATGTCAGAGAGTAACTCAATAATCGTGTCTATAATGTATTTTATTTTTTCAAGTGGGTGGTTAAAGATTTTGGAGTCAGAAATAGTATTCATTATGTGCTGGTGTAAGGCTGGTAAGAGTCATCCTACTCCAATCCCACATCCGCACCACTTTTTTCAAACACTATCTCATCCAAGTAAGAGTCAAATCAAAAACATTCCACGGTTATCCTAATTCATCCATAAACCTTTGCAGCTATCCCATAATCATTTCAATCCATCTTTCAGCCAATTTAGTTTTTTCATTTACACTACGTGAATATCGCTTTTTAGCCACACATGTGGTCTGAGCGATTTGCCACACTTCGGCTTAAACGTGTGGCTAAAAGGTCTTTGACCATGTTTGAAAAACCTTCCAGAATGTTTTGGTCACACATGTTATTCTTCATGTGACCATTCTATACCTACTCAGGTACTTTTTGCCACACTTTGAAAAAAACTGTGACAAAATCTAGCCACATTATAAAAACGTGTGGCAAAATGTGACCTACAGTCATAGTTTGTTTGATCTTTGATACATGTGACCAAAAACACTTGCATTAGCCACAAACTGTGACATTTAACTAGCCAAATGTTTTAATAGTGTGGCCAAATGTGACGAACGGCTACTGTATTGATAAGAGATGTTTCTAAAAGGTAAAAGATATAGCCAATTATATTACGTTGTGTGACCTAATGTCACATTTGCTAGCCACATTTTTAATAATGTGGCGAAATATGACGAACAACCATTGTATTTATTAGTAATGTGGCTTAAACGCTTAAAATTTATGGCCACTTATACGAGGTTGTATGACCAAAGAGTAGTTTACTTTTATTTTTCCTGAGTTTTTTATTGTCACGGATACATTTATTACGTGTGGCTACAAGTGATAAATGGTCACACTTAAATATTTTTTAAGTGTGTCCAAATGTAATTAATGGCCACTTATACGAGGTACGTTTTAAGCTTAAAGGTTACATTTTTATGAACGTTTTGCCATGAAACATGACCCTAGAGTAGATCGGGTCTAGGTGTTTCATAAAAATACAAACTTGATGATTAAAATGGACTCATTGGAATAAATGGTTCATAAAGGAAACCCTAGATCTAGTCTAGAACGTTTTAACCCCATAAAGGTTTAAGCTTTATGTCTAAAACGGGTTAGATCTTGAAGCCGTGATGGTAATGGGTGTAAAACAGTTATGAATGATGGTGAAAAGGGGTTAAAAGCTCATGATTTGAACCTTAGATGATAGAAACATAAAAATGGAATGATGAGCTGAACTGGGTGTTCTCGGCCAAGATTGAGGGTTCTCGGCCAACCCATGTCCTCGGCCAGATACGAGATCTCGGTCAACGGGTGTCCTCGGTCAACGAGAGTTCTCGGTGACCTGGGTTCTCAGTCAACGTGAGATCTCGGTCAAACCTGAGTTCTCGGTCAGACCATAGTTCTCGGTCATGAGCTGGTTTTCGGCTGGCCCTGAATCCAGATAGTGAACAGTTGTGCTTGAATTAACTAAATCCACAAATGTTAAGCCCATTATCTTAGGCTTAGTAAATAAGCCCAACTTAGAAGATAACTTAAAATGTTAATGGAAAATGTGTTAAGACAGTTAATGGAAATAAAGTTTTTCCAAGCTGACCTGGCAACTTAACCCGCTGCCAGGGGCGCTGCCCCTAGACCCCCGTTCGTTGTGTGTTTTATAAAGATAGAAATACAATATGAGTAGCAATAGTTAATTGATATATGTAAATATTATACGGTTAGCCGTACACAGCTCAAGAAGGGAATAACTATTAACGGTGAATGTAACCGCATTCAGGTGAGTTTCTAGCTCCATTTTCTTGTTATGTTTTCGGGGATGTGTGCATACTCTATGTGATAGTTAATACACTTACCTTAAAAGGTAAGTGTATGCCTTGTATGATTTATGTGATAGATATATGTCATGATTATGAATGAAAGCTTGTCGGTACGCGAACGATCTTCGGATATTGCGCGTATAGACAAGGGAGGTATGTATATGAAAGATGAATGTGTATGATATATAAATATATATGTACAACATATGAATATGTATGAATGACTAAATAAAGTATATGTATGTTATGGGTATGTAATGACAGTATGTACGAAGATGAAGAAAGAGGGATCATACCCTAATAATATCTGAGATAGAGAAGAAAGGGATCAGACCCTAATAATATTTGACATAGCTAAGTAAAAAGAGATCAGACCCTAATAATATCTGAGATAGACAAGAAAGGGATAAGACCCTAATAATATCTGAGATAGACAAAGAAAAGAGGGATCAGACCCTAATAATATCTGAGTTAGAATGAACAATAATTATATAGTATGAAAGTAATATAAAGTATGAACGTACGTATGAAATTATGTAATGAAAGTAAATGAGTAAAGAAATTATTATGTATCTTCGGATGCGTAATTGAAGGTAAGTAAAGAAATTACTATCGCGAATTGAACAAGCTTACGGTAAAGAATAGATATCCTTTGCCAAGGATTGATGATTTGTTTGACCAACTACAAGGTTCAAGTTGGTTCTCACGAATAGATCTCAGATCAGGCTATCATCAGTTGAAGGTGAAGGAGGCAGACATCCCTAAGACAGCGTTTCTGACGCGGTATGGACACTACGAGTTCCTCGTAATGTCATTCGGTCTAACGAATGCTCTCGCAAGATTTATGGACATGATGAATAGGGTGTGTCGACCAATGTTGGATAAGTCAGTTATCGTCTTCATCGATGATATATTGATTTATTCTAGAAGCGAGTCTGAGCATGCTGAGCATCTGAGAGAGGCATTGGAGACTCTAAATAAAGAGAATTTGTATGCTAAGTTTTCAAAATGTGCATTCTGGTTACGAGAAGTACAATTCTTAGGTCACGTGATTAATCCAGAAGGGATTACCGTGGACCCAACTAATATTGAAGCGATAACCAATTGGAAGACTCCGCAGAATCCTACTGATATAAGAAGCTTCCTAGGGTTAGCTGGATACTATGGGAGATTCATCGAAGGTTTCTCCAAGATAGCCGCACCGTCGACCGGTATGACCCTAAAGTCGATAGTATTCAGTTGGGGGTAAGTTTCAAGAATAAGCTTTTCAGGAGTTAAAGAAGAGACTCACGCAAGCTCCAATCTTTGCTTTACCCAATGGTGACGAGGACCTGGTTGTTTGTACCGATGCTTCTCATCGCGGGTTAGGTTGCAAGTTGATGCAACTAGGAAAAGTGATAGCCTATGCGTCTAGACAGTTGAAAGTCCATGAGAGTACTTACCCGACGCATGATTTGGAGCTAGCAGCAGTAGTGCACGTTCTTAAGATTTTGAGACATTATCTGTATGGTACTAAGTGTACCATCTATACCTATCATAAAAGTTTAAAGTACTTCTTCGAGCAGAAAGAGCTGAACATGAGGCAGAGAAGATGGCTGGAGTTGATTAAGGATTACGACTGTGATATTCAGTACTATCCTGGTAAAGCTAACGTTGTCGCCGACGTGCTAAGTCGTAAGAATGAGGAATTCCTTGCAACAGTAAATTCATACCAGCTGATTATAAATTCAAGTCTTTTCGAAGAAATCATCAAAGTACAGTCAGAGGTGTTAGTAGATGAAGGGTTAGTGAAGAAAGAGAGAGTTTATGGCCAGCAAGATGAGTTGATGGAAAACACTCATGGCGTTAAGACTAGATTTGACCGTATGTGGATTCCATGCCATGGAGATCTTAGAGGTCGAATCTTAGATGAAGCTCATAAGTCAAGATACTCGATTCATCCTGGAGCTATAAAGATGTACCAAGATCTGAAAAGTGACTACTGGTGGCCAGGAATGAAGAATGACGTGGTGAGTTATGTTAGTAAGTGCTTAACTTGTTTATAAGTCAAAGCTAAACATCAGAAGCCTTATGGGAAGATGCAGCCTTTAGAGATACCTGAATGGAAATGGGAACACATCACCATGGATTTCATAACTAAGCTACCTCATACAGCTAAGCATCATGATACCATCTGGGTAATTGTAGACCGTTTGACCAAGAGTGCTCACTTTCTGCCTATACGAGAGGCTATCTCGTCAGAAATGTTAGCAAGCTTGTTCATAAAAGAGGTTGTGTCTAAGCACGGTGTACCGTTGTCGATCGTGTCAGATAGAGATACACGGTTTACTTCTAGGTTTTGGAAGAAGTTCGATGAAACTATGGGAACGAGATTAAACATCAGTACAGCGTATCATCCTCAAACGATGGGCAGTCTGAAAGGACGATCCAAACCCTTGAGGATATGCTACGTGCTTGTGTTTTAAACTTTGGTGGAAGTTGGGATGATCATCTGCATCTAGCAGAGTTCTCCTATAACAATAATTACCATTCAAGTATTGGTATGCCACCGTTTGAAATGCTTTATGGTAGACGATGTAGAACCCTTGTGTGTTGGGGTGAGATTAGACAGAAAGAAATGGGAAGCCTAGAAGTTGTTCAAGAAACGTCTTCAAAGTTCGATCATATTAAGGCTAGAATGAAAGCTGCTCAAGATAGGCAGAAGTCGTATGCTGATAAGCGGCGACGACCAATCGAGTTTAACGTTGGTGACAATGTGATGCTCAAGGTCTCGCCTTGGAAAGGAATCATTCATTTCAGGAAGAGGGGAAAGTTGAGCCCAAGGTACATTGGACCCTTTAAGATTTTAGATCGTGTGGGTGAAGTAGCCTATAAGTTGTATTTGCCCGAAGAGCTAGAAGGAATTCATTCAACCTTCCATGTTTCTCATCTGAGAAAATGCCTAGCTGATGACACGTCCCACGTGCCACTGATGGACATTGAGGTTGATGAACAGCTGAACTACATGGAGCAAGCGATAGAGATTGTCGATCGCAAGGAGAAGCAACTTCGTCACAAGGTTATACCCTTAGTGAAGGTGATTTGGAAGCATCGTAAGGGATCAGATGCTACTTGGGTAGCTGAGGATGAGATGCCCAAGTTTTACCCTAATCTGTTTATGTAATAATTAGGTTTTGGGGACGAACCCTCTTTAAGGAGGGAAGACTTGTAACATCCTAAAGTTTCAATAAATAATATTTTATATATTATCTCTATTGATGGACAAGTTTACTTAAGATGGTAAATAAAATAATAATAAAGGATGGTAAGATAAGTAAGCTAATTAAAGGGAATTAATCATGGACTAAAATGGAAAGATGGACCTTAGGTCCATGGGCTTAAGGGAGTATAAATACCCCCTTACACCCTAAATCTTTCCATTTCCATCCATTCTTATCCATATTACACCTTAAAAACACACACTTAAGCCAAACAATCCCTCTTTAGCCGCCGGCCACCATCCGAACCCAAAACCAAGCTTTGTAATATTGGATCTTCGATCATACAAGTAAGCTAAGAAGTCCTAGATCACGTACCAAGCACAACACGGTTCGGAGAGAATTCTAAAGGTTCGTTTTAAGCTTAAAGGTTACATTTTTATGAACGTTTTGCCATGAAACTTGACCCTAGAGTAGATCGGGTCTAAATGTTTCATAAAAATACAAACTTGATGATTAAAATGGACTCATTGGTATAAACGGTTCATAAAGGAAGCCCTAGATCTAGCCTAGAACGTTTTAACCCCATAAAGGTTTAAGCTTTATGTCTAAAACGGGTTAGATCTTGATGCCGTGATGGTAATGGGTGTAAAACAGTTATGAATGATGGTGAAAAGGGGTTAAAAGCTCATGATTTGAACCTTAGAATAGTAACTGAGCCTGATAGAAACATAAAAATGGAATGATGAGCTGAACTGGGTGTTCTCGGACAAGATTGAGGGTTCTCGGCCAACCCATGTCCTCGGCCAGATACGAGATCTCGGTCAAAGGAAGTCCTCGTTCAATGAGAGTTCTCGGTGACTGGGGTTCTCGGTCAACGCGAGATCTCGGTCAAATCTGAGTTCTTGGTCAGACCATAGTTCTCGGTCATGAGCTGGTTCTCGGCTGGCCAGTTCTCAGTTGGGTTTTGGGCCTGAATCCAGTTGGGCCAGATGGACAGTTGGGCTTGAATTAACTAAATCCACAAATGTTAAGCCCATTATCTTAGGCTTAGTAAATAAGCCCAACTTAGAAGATAACTTAAAATGTTAATGGAAAATGTGTTAAGACAGTTAATGGAAATAAAATTTTTCCAAGCTGACCTGGCAGCTTAACCCGCTGCCAGGGGCTCTGCTTCTTGGCCCCCACTAGGGGCTACCGCCCCTAGAACCCCGCTGCCAGGGGTGCTGCCCCTAGACCCCCGTTCGTTGTGGGTTTTATAAAGATAGAAATACAATATGAGTAGCAATAATTAATTGATACATGTAAATATTATACAGTTAGCCGTGCACAGCTCAATAAGGGAATAACTAGTAACGGTGAATGTAATCGCATTCAGGTGAGTTTCTAGCCCCATTTTCTTGTTATGTTTTCGGGGATGTGTGCATACTCGATGTGATAGTTAATACACTTACCTTAAATGGTAAGTGTATGCCTTGTATGATTTATGTGATAGATACATGTCATGATTATGAATGAAAACTTGTCGGTACGCGAACGATCTTTGGATATTACGCGTATAGACAAGGAAGGTATGTATATCAAAGATGAATGTGTATGATATATAAATATATATGTACAACATATGAATATGTATGAATGACTAAATAAAGTATATGTATGTTATGGGTATGTAATGACAGTATGTACGAAGATGAAGAAAGAGGCATCAGACCCTAATAATATCTTAGATAGAGAAGAAAGGGATCAGACCCTAATAATATTTGACTTAGAGAAGTACAAAGAGATCAGGCCTTAATAATATCTGAGATAGACAAGAAAAGCATCAGAACCTAATAATATCTGAGATAGACAAAGGAAAGAGGGATCAGACCCTAATAATATCTTAGATAGACAAAGGAAAGAGGGATCAGACCCTAATAATATCTGAGATAGAATGAACAGTAATTATATAGTATGAAAGTAATATAAAGTATGAACGTATGTATGAAATTATGTAATGAAAGTAAATGAGTAAAGAAATTATTATGTATCTTGGATGCGTAATTAAAGGTAAGTAAATGTATTGCATGATGTATGATTAACTAGAACTCACTCTGCGTAGCTGACTTTTAGTATGCACGCAGGCGAGTAGGATGCGACAGCTGGCGTGAGCGGGACACATGGCAGAAGGATAGAAGCCTGGCATCTGAAGATCTGTCATGTTTTAGAAGTTATGTTTTGATTTTGAAAGACAAGAAGAATGTTTTAAGACATGTTTATGATTTTATATGTAATGTTTTATGAAAGTTTTATGTTCCGCGTAAGGTTTTAATTAACTCTGATATAAAGAACTGTGTTTATGAGTAAATCCAACGTCCAATGTGAGGCGCCGGTAACGGGGCCTTACAAGCAGAAGCCACATCAATCACCTTCACGTCAACACTAAATGTCACAGCAGTAGTAGAAACCTCAGTAGCATCTTATTCTAAGGGAGGATTATTATTCTCCAAGTATTTTTCCATCTTATTAAGAGTAGTTGTTGTTATGTAGTTGACTGCAGGCGTTGTGACGGGAGTCCCAAATGGACCATATTTTTTCTTGTATTCATGCGTGTAAAGCATCACAAGGAAAGTGATCGGACTGTTGTATTGACTGTTGATATCTCTCCATTCTTCCTTTGTCATTTTCAAGTTTTCAATAAGATAGCTGCACCAGTCCATATTTGGAATATCCGAGGTTTTATCAATTGCGGTGATGAATCGTTGATAGACTGTTGTTGATTTTGTCACAAATCCTATACAGGTGTTGAACAACACAAGAAATTTAATCTTAAACAGTTCACCAACTCCTTGATCCGTGGCCAATTTGTCTTTCACATGCTTTATATTTATTCTTGAATTTGTCAGGAATTTCTTTTTGAAGAAATCTGTAGTAACATCTTCCCCCAATCTTGGTCTACTCTTGTCTAAAACAGGAATCTTACCCACTGGTATCCCCAACACTTCATATACTTTTTGTGGTGTTATCTTAATAACACCACTCCCAATGTTCAATTCATTTATGTAACAACTTGGGTTCTCCAAATCTATACTACCCGACCCGTTTTCATTTTCAGGAAATGTTAATTAATAAACGTCACCTTTATCGAGTTAATATTATTTTATTATATATATTTAATTTAACTATAATAGCTTTCAAGTATATATTAAAATGACCCTAAACAATAGTTTTGACCCTATATGTTTCCAACTTCATACAACAAGGACTAAACTGCAATTTTGAAACATTATAACCCATTTTCCTCCTAACCCGTTTTCCTTGAAGACACGTATCCTGATCCAAACCCTAAACTGCAACCCGGTTATCAATTGGTTTTTCTTGGACCTTAAATCAAGCATCTATTTTGGAAATTGAATCAAGAAACGCGTTATGCCTTCCATATTCGGCCTACCGACAATCTTATTTTGGTTAATCAATCAAATATAATTCGTTTTCTAATTATAACTCGGTCGACATCAAACTCAACCGTGTATACATCTTTACGAACAATATAACTCAATTGAAGCTGCAGAAATCATCTTCATACTCTCGTCTACTAAACCCTTATAACTAATTAGATTACATCGAGCTTCTGATATCAGTTCTTCATCGCGTTTTTTATGGCAACTAGTGTATCAATTAGACCAGTGTTTAATCATTGTGTAAGGTAATTACATATATGTTTAAGATCGTATTTAACAGCTAATCATAAACCCTAACATCTATTAAACAATTTTATGGCAGTTTAATCAATTCAATTTCTCAGGTTCATATGGTTTTGGGGGTTTCGTTTTCGTTGTGTCTGTATATAGCTATTTGTTTCCAGTTTAAAACCGATAAAATTGTTGGCTCAGTGGGTTGCGTGGTGTGTGTTTATTTGCTAAGCCGGCCAGGGACACAGGTTCGAGCCCTGGCCAGCCCAGTTTTGGGTAAATTATTTTTTTCTCAATTAATTAAAAGGATTAAACAATTATTATATTAATATTAACAATAAATAAAGCCCGGTTTTATTAAACCGACATACTAAAGTTTACGTTTTTGTCATTAAATCTTGTTAAGCTTTCGTGTTTATATATGTATAGATGTGTATATATGTGTATCTATATAATTATATATTGTATGTATATGTAATAGTTTATTAAAGGTTTTTAATATTTAAAAGGAATTTTAATGTATATTTAAAATTTATCTCTTCATTCACGTGTTAAAAATATAGCGTAATTGTTATAGAGAAATCATGTTTTATATAAATATTAATATATATATATATACTATTTATTAGTTATTATTTATTATTTACAACATTAATTTAGCATAAGTCTTTGTTAATAATAAAAATATGTATTAAAAGCATTTTTAAGTTTCAAATAACTATTTAAAACAAATCCCTTTATGTAATCCATCCATAAATATTATAAATATTTATTTAAGTATTTTAAGCGTTTTATATAATTAAATCCTATTATAAAACTTTGAGAATAAAATTAATAATAAATCTTTGTAATGTATAACCTTCGCAAGAACGCACCCGATCATCAAATCCCGAACGTCTATCTAGTTTAAGATTCATCGTTGAAATCATAAGTTATTTATTTTCGTTTCCGTAATTATTCGTTAATAGGACATCTCGTCATTATTCCTTGAAGAGTTGGATCTATCATACACATACTTATTTTGTTGTTTTTCCCGTTTGCTTGTCTAGTCAGGTGAGTACCACATTCCCCTGTTTTTACTTGTTTTCTCACGTTTTGGGGACATATGCGTAAATTATATTTCTCATATATACTTATACACAAAACTGCAACTACTGTCTTATATGTTAACAACTTATACCTTACTTGTTTATGTGCTTACATGCTTTTCGTGAACCGCATTCGGAGAGGTCCAACATAATCTCATAATAGTATGATCATACGCCAGTCATTAGCCTTTGTGTTTCTCGACATCTCAGTTATACTTGCTTATTTGGTTAATTTGTTATTCTCATATGACTTGTTGCAGCTACATATTTTGTTATATATACTATATGTACAACTAAACTGGTGTGTTGCTCACCCAACATGTGTTGTTGATAAAATTTTATTTTAAACGCATATGCAGATTATCGTAGAAATTTAATGCAGGTTGGTGAAGACTTAGTGAAGAATTTAAGTTAGAATTGATACGATCAAGAATTTAAATTTGTAATTGTTGTTTGTTTAATAAGTTGTATTTGTGCTTGAATTATTTGAAATTATTAAATAGATATTGAAACTTATATTGTGCATGATACTAACCTTGAGAGCTGTGACAATCAGTTCGCGCCTCGGCATTTCCGTCGTAGGTTGGGGTGTGACAGATTGGTATCAGAGTCGAAGGTTTAAGATAGGTCGTTAGAAATTTCCTTAGACACATGTTTAGGACCCCTATACGTGCCTATCTGTTTACCTGATGTGTTCTATTTGATTGTTTACAGCTTATGTAATTACTTGCTAGATTAAATACTTATTTAACTGTTTATTTAATTGTTTATTTTATTTTTCATGCACACACACACAACTCCGAAGCTATGCTTCACTCTCAAAATATTTTATTACTCCGAGACCATGTATCATCCTCAAAATATTTTTATAACTCTGAGGCTACGCCTCAACCTCAAAATATTTCTATTTAATTTTATTAAATTGTTTTTATATATTTATTTATTTATTATCGGAAATTTTCTTGAGAATTTCATAGCTTTGTTTTTGCTCCTACTTTAAGCGTTCAACGTAATCAGCTGAACGGTTACACCTTTTATTGCTTTTTATTGTTTTCAAAATGTGTAGTCGAGTGTAAAACCCATGGGATGCCATGGACACGCCAACTATGCATTTGCACAATTCGTTATACTTGCGATATTTTGTTGGAAAATTATCATCCGTTATGATACACAAGGTGTTTAAACTACTTATGTTTGAGTTCGTTTATTCGTTATTTAGTTTGGTAGGTTAAATTGCCATGTAACGCTCATGGGTTGTCCAACTCAGTTGTTTTCTCGTTAGTTCGTTGGGCCATTCAAATTACCATGTAACGCTCATGGGAAGCCAACTTACACGTTTGTTTTGGTTTTGGTATGCTAAAAAGTCGGGGAAACAAAATGCCAAGGAAAGCTCATGGAAACCTAACACATCAAAGAACATTCGTTATTTGTTTATTTGTTTGTTTATTTGATTTTATACGAAATGATTTATGACTTGATTTAATTACTCAATTATTCTATTATTCAATTATACAATTTATCAATTCCTTACTTACTAAATCATTTTTTATCAAGATCTATTGATTCGATCTATTCATATACTCAACATTTTTATTCTCCTGATCGGATACAAATTCTCCATTTATCAAAACCCAGTTATCATAAGCCAATCAAAACAATTTACACTCTATCGATTTTCACATATTCATCTGATCACGTGATTATAATATCAATACCTCAAGTGATTTAAATAATATAGCACAATTTAATACTCATGATATCATATACATAAACCATTAAGCATATTTTAAGCATTCAACCTCAAATTCTAATTCGTTAAAAACATATTAAACTTTGATAAAACTTTTGTCTCATCAAATCAACTCATCGATTATCGATTTAAATTCTAACTTATCCTTAAGTTATAAATAAAAATCAACATAACATATCTAAGTTTCGTTTTACACAATAACTCATATGAAATCTAAACAATTATCCAATTTCCTCATTAAATCACATCTTTATTAATCATAGAATGTTTTTTTTTCAACATCAGACAACATCAATTATTTATTCTCTATAACCGCCTCATGACCACATATTTAGTCAAGGAGATCGCTCTTGCTATCTCTAAAATATAAACTCAATTTCTAACACGTAAATACAATCAATTAAATCTTGTTCATTAAACTAAATTGTTGGTAATTTTGATCCATTTACCCCTACTCATTCTTATGATAATAATAATAACAAACGCAAGTCTAAACATAAACTATGTGCCATTAATCAAATTAGCAACCAATCTCAACAAAATCATAGCGTCTCAAACTGGAAACTTTACGTCAAAATTCACTCGGTATTCTTCACTTACTATCACAGTTCAATTCAATCCTCATATCGTTTTGTACCTAAAGTAATCATTTGATTATCTTGTTAATACTTGCCACGACTATGAAAATCCTAATCACCAACGCCATGTGTGTTCCCTACTCAATCATATTCATCAAGCTCAAAATTTCCAAACTTACTCTATTAAATCCTACTTTCTAACCTAATCAGAATATTCCAGTTCAATCAACTTCAATTATTCAAAAATTTTACAGATTTAATTATTCAAGTTATTCATAACTAAGTTTATTAAAGAAGATGTTTTTGTCACTTTTATCTAAACATACTTTACCTTTCTCAATCGTACATTATAATTAATCTTTACTCGATTTTTGTATTTACACAATTTCAATTCTAATAATTTATAAATATGTTCACCCAACACAATTTATCTTTTCAAAGACAACTGGTTGCAGCACTA
This sequence comes from Bidens hawaiensis, assembly GCF_021521415.1. Classification (NCBI taxonomy): domain Eukaryota; kingdom Viridiplantae; phylum Streptophyta; class Magnoliopsida; order Asterales; family Asteraceae; genus Bidens; species Bidens hawaiensis. The sequence goes on from NW_027491641.1 coordinate 347,101, forward strand.
TACTTTCAAAGGATGTTTGAATATTTTAATATTTTATTTAAAACAACTCAAAAAAATAATAAAATAATAAAATCAATTCATTTTTTTAGCAATATTTTACGCAATGTACCCCCCCCCCCCTCATCTTATAAACTTTTACTTTTAATCCTCATGACGCAATTCCTCACTTGTTAAGAAAACAGTATTATTTTCACATCGTCAGACATTTTACTATTCTTATGATTCCCCAGTTTATCCCTCATCTTATAAACCCTCATTTTTTGTCCTCATAAAATGTCTCATTCAAGAAACCACCATCATCCTCGACGTCAATCGTTTGATTCTCACGACCACTGTATGGCTGCCTGTATCGCCAAAGAGATAGCTGCTACGATCCCTCGGATAGTGACCCGAATTCAGGACATCAATGCATCCGATTCAACTTTTCTCACAAATTCCTTCACTGGTGACTACAAACCATTTACCTCCACTCATCCTCACAACAAGAAACGTAAGAACCTTGCTGCTACAAACCCTACCCATTCGCAAGTCTCCTCAAACAAGAAACCTTACCTCGGTCCTTTTTCCGTAATGCTCCATTTGTAATCATCATCACTCGGTTAAATCCCTATGTCGTTGCTGCATCCAATGTAACCGTTATGGCTATTTTGCTAACACATGTTGTGTCCCGCCTATTGCACAAGATGTTCCGCAAAAACCAACCCCTCATGCTCAACCTGACGTTCTTAATACCCGTGTTTGCTACCATTGTAAGAACCCAAATCACCTCCGTAATGCATGCCCTCAACTCACCCAAGCTCATCAAGCCCAATCTACAACTACACCATACTACTTGACCCATGCTTACCAAGCTCAAACTCATCAAACTCATGTCCCTCAAGCTCCTCCCATCAATCAAGGTCACCTTTACTTAACCCAACACTATTAGACCCCACAACCGCAAGATCAAGTTTACCAAACATATTTCCACCAAACAACCTTCTTGCAAACCATTCAAGCTCCAGTTTTCCAAGAACTGCCTCAATTGCTCCTACTCCTGCAACTCCTCATGGTGCCTCAAGTGTAACGATTCCGGTAAAATCAGGTATACCCTAGCCGATATATACTACTTATGTGTTATTTAATAAGGAATATATGAATTATAATGCGTTGATACGAGTATGTATGATTCACGGTACGGATTATACTTGATTATACAGTTAATCGTATTGGAAATACGATCAACCGATTAACGGTTGTTGAAACCCGAACGAATCGAGGATTACATTATAGACGAGATATATGATATTTAGTGATGTTTACGAAGTATTAAAGCTTCAGGACAAGTGAATTAAAGCACAGAAAAGAATTTTCGATTTAATGGTACGTCGGTACGTTAAACGAAACCTTTAATACCAAACCGAGCAAGAGACGATCGATCAAGCCGAAAAAGATGCGCGATTATTAATAATATGATGTTCTAAGATAATAAATGCCATGGTTTAAGTTTTTAAAGTTTTTAAATCGGTTTTATATAAATTTCATTTTTAAGCCGAAAACGACCGTTTTAGCCTCGTTTTAAGCCGAATTAAACATTTAACCGAAAAACGAAATGAACCAGATTATCCAAAACATTATCTAGATTGCCGAAATCTAAATGGGTGGCTAAGAATGGAAAGGTGGGTCCCACCCCACCTCCCCTTCACACCGATCAGACAAGGGGGGTATAACCCCTTGCTTGTTATTTCTTTTTTTAAAACAAACACTTCCATATTCATCAATTCTCCCCATTTTATGATCCAAAAATCCAGAATTTTAGCAAGAAAAGTAAGGTAAAAATCGAGTTATTTACGTTTCCATCTTCGTTTCTTGAGTTTATTTGCAAGAAAATGAGGTTTCAAAGATGAAAACCGATTCTTGCATGATCAAGTGATGTATACGGGTTATACAAGGGATCTTGGTCCAAGAAAGGAGTTAAACGAACCAAAAATGAATTTTTACGGTTTAAATCTTTGTTTTTAAATCATAACCGAAACCATGAAAGAAATGGCTTGATTGTGGGTGTAACTTGCTTGGTGTGGTGTTATTGTGCTTTTAGGTGTTGAATCTAGTTGTTAACCAAGGCTAGAAAGCAAGATCCTTGCGATTTAAAGCTAAAAACACAAGGTAGTTCGGTTTTTGTATGTTGTATGTGTTTTGGACAGATTGTGGTACGTTTAGAGTTAGGCTACGAAATTTCACAGAGATGATCTACACATGGAAATATGAGATCTGTGAAAAGTTGGTAATTTTTGGACAAATGATGAATATTTGATGAATTTAATGCTCGGTTTTGGCTAAAAATGGTGAAAAATAGTTAAATATCATGAAAAATTCTGGAAAATTCCAGATAATCTTTTTATAACATGTAAAGGTCACACACAAAATTTTAGGTCAGTTGGAGAAGTCTAAGTAGGCTTTTAGGTTAAACGAGTTCTAGGGTTTTCTAGCTCGGTTTTAGTGAAAATGGCATGTAAAAAACGATTTTGGTTCTGGAAAAATTACAGTGGACTATGTGGATGGCAGGGGTCATCCAGGAAAAACTTGGGATTTTTCTAAGGTCGTTTGGTATTTACGACATATTTAGTGTTTAAATGGTGTTTAAAAATAGATAAATAAATTTTAAATATAAAAATTAATTCTGGAAATATTTTTATAAAATTCCCCACTGTCAAAAAGTGATTTGTACAAAATTTCAAGATCAGAGACTAAACGGATAATTATTTGTGCTAAAAAGAAAATAGAAACAAACTTTTAAAGTTTAAAACGCGTAAACCGGTAAAGTTCGCCTAAACGAGCTGACTGGTGTATAAAAACCCTAAAAATGAACTATTTTCTTATAACTGAGTTGAACAGGTAAAAATGAATCATCCGAAAATAATTCGGATGATTTGGGTAATGTTATCCGATTTACAGTTTCCGGTACACTAAAGACGGAAACGGGTCCCACGGCCAATCGGGGCGTCTAAACCGAGCTCTAATTTCACAACTTTAATTCAATTATCAGTCAACAACTATTTTCGGGTCGTGTATGACCAAACTCATTTTTGAAACGTAAAAAAAACGGATAACCGTGCTAGGCACGCAAAACTGGGAAAACGAACTAATAGTAATTTTGACTATTGAACTCTAAACAATATCACAATCTGAGTCCGGAGAAGTGTTTCTGGGTTAACATTGCCCCCGGAACGGGTACAGTACTGGGTTAACAGTGTCCCCAGATGTACCGGTTAAAACGGTTAAAGTTGTATTAATAGTGATTGTATAGTAACGAACTTAGGGATCGTATTACAGATCCGGATTAATAGCTTGCGTACTGTGTTACCTACTTGCTTGCGATAAGGTGAGATTCACGGGCCCCTTTTTTTTCTGAATTGTTTTTAAATATTCTCCCGGAGCTGAAAGCATGTTACTATTGAAATGTTTAAGTACATACTGAACGCATGGATTTGTGTGTATTTATATATATTTTATTGTACGGGAATCGTACGGAAATGTACTAAGATGGTAATTGTCTAAGTTGCTAACATTGTAAGGCCCCGTAACACTAGTGATTAGCTAAAAGCCGGTAGAGTGTGAATAGTACTATTGGTCTGACAAACCCAACTGGTCCGGCATGGATTTGCTGATGTTTCCCAGCCAGTTGCACATGTCTATTTTGTTGTTATATATTTTTGCTATGTAATATTAGGCATAGCGGTTTGGGGCAGGTCCGTGGGCGGAGTATGCCACGGGGTTGTATGTGGATAGTCAGAGGTTTCACTTGTGGGCTCAGCATAATTACATCGCTAATATATGATCATTACAATTATTTGTCACTGTTTATTTAAATTAGTGAAACTCACCAACTATTCGTAGTTGACCCGTTTTCTTTACATGCTTTCTAGGTACTCCCAAACTGGAATAATTGCTACATGCTTGACGATGCGTGCTTTTTGTGGAATCTAAATGATCTTTTTGTATTAAATATGTTAATGTACTGTTGGTAAAACTTATGTGTTAACGCCTAGACGGTAACTAAACTCGGAACAATGTAATATGGTGTGAATTAATGTAGTGGTGTTTTCTTTATAAGCAATGCTGTCGATATCAGATGTGTCTGTTGCATCCCGTTTACGTTTCCGCTGCGGTTATGGGGTGTTACATCAAGTCACGTCAATCAAGCTACTAAACGATACTGAAGACCTTTGTCATTCCCTTTATCTATCTTACCTTATTTTGTCTCTTTCTTAATTATTGTAACGCCTCATGTGGCCTTTTGAACTATATATATTTTATAATCTAACTTATGAATAAAGTTTCTTTTTGATTAAATGGATTGTTTATTAAGCCTACTTCTATCTTATTTCTTTTTCCTTACTATTTATAAGCTATCCTTCTTAAATTTTAAATACTTATATCTTTACGTTTAAAAGTCGTTCTAAAAATTTTTTTGCTTCATTAAAATTCACTACAACTTTTGAAATTATTTTATACATTGGTGACTTTCTAGTGTTCTAACTTTAAACTCCTTAAAACTTTTGTTTCCTCAAAGTCATGTTTTAATCAAACGTTTTGTAAATCCACACGATGGGACGAATCATGTGGACCATCCGACGATGAAAATAATTATGGTCCGAAACATAATTATCGAAATCCACGCATGGAAATCATGATGCGTAAGATTGTGTGTCGTAATATAGAACTGAAAGTAGTTGGATACGCCGCCGGTACATCCTATATATAAGTGCCCTTATCGGATTTGCATTTAGAGCGTTATTTTAACTATTCAAAGTTCAGTGTTACGTAAAATTTTTTAAATTTTATTTTATTTTATTTATTTATTTACTTGAATTTTCTTTTCCTCGAACTTTAATGGTGTTGTTATAGTATTCTTTAATTTCGGGACGAAATTCCCTAAAGTAGGGGAGACTCCGGCCCGTTTTCATTTTCGGGAAATTTTAATTAATAAACGTCACCTTTATCGAGTTAATATTATTTTATTATATATATTTAATTTAACTATAATAGCTTTCAAGTATATACTAAAATGACCCTAAACAATAGTTTTAACCCTATATGTTTCCAACTTCATACAACAAGGACTAAACTGCAATTTCGAAACATTATAACCCATTTTCCTCCTAACCCGTTTTCATTGACGACCCGTATCCTAATCCAAACCCTAAATCGCAACCCAGTTATCAATTGGTTTTTCTTGGACCTTAAATCACGCATCTATTTTGGAAATTGAATCAAGAAACGCGTTATGCCTTCCATATTCGGCCTACTGACAATCTTATTTTGGTTAATCAATCAAATATAATTCGTTTTCTAATTATAACTCGGTCGACATTAAACTCAACGGTGTGTACATCTTAACGAACAATATAACTCAATTGAAGCTGCAGAAATCATCTTCATACTCTCGTCTACAAAACCCTTATAACTAATTAGATTACATCGAGCTTCTGATATCAGTTCTTCATCGCGTTTTTTATGGCAACTAGTGTATCAATTAGACCAGTGTTTAATCATCATGTAAGGTAATTACATATATGTTTAAGATCGTATTTAATAGCTAATCATAAACCCTAACATCTATTAAACAATCTTATGGCAGTTTAATCAATTCAATTTCTCGGGTTCATATGATTTTGGGGGTTTCGTTTTCGTTGTGTCTGTATATAGCTATTTGTTTCTAGTTTAAAACCGATGAACTTGTTGGCTCAGTGGGTTGCGTGGTGTGTGTTTATTTGCTAAGCCGGCCAGGGACGCAGGTTCAAGCCTTGGCCAGCCAGTTTCATAATGTTCTTCACCGATGATCCGGGGTTGTAGCATAGTTGACGTTGAATCTAAAGGATCTACTGCTGGATAGATACCTTTGGCGGCTAATCCTCTTGATAGTACGGTAGTAGCATCTAAATGTGCAAATGTCGTAGCAGGAGCAGGGTCGGTCAAATCATCTGCAGGTACATAAACAGCTTGAATAGAAGTTATGGACCCTTCTTTGGTAGAAGTAATTCTTTCTTGTAAAGAACCCATTTCGGTACTAAGGGTAGGTTGATAACCCACGGCGGAAGGCATTCTACCCAACAAGGCGGATACTTCAGATCCTGCTTGGACAAAACGGAAGATATTGTCAACAAATAAAAGAACGTCTTGTTCATTAACATCTCGGAAATATTCCGCCATAGTTAGGGCAGTCATATACTTATCAGTATATTTATTTTATAAAAAAAATAAAAATAATTTTTTTTTATTTTCTTTGAGCATATACTTGATTACGTAAATCATGTATAAATATCTTCAAAAAAAAAATTCACCTTTGCGCAGTCTCGCTCCACAGTGATAGCGAAGGCTCCGCACCTGAGCCTCGTTAGACTCAGCAGAAGTGTAAGGTGTAAGTGAAGAGAATAGAAGAGATGAAGTCCGCCCCTTAGCCTAGTCTATATCCACAGCTGACGCAACTCCGTCTCACTACTACTTAATTAATTCATTAATGGCTAAACTTTTTCATAACCTGAGCTTTCCTTAACCAGTTGACCTTACTTCGTAACCTTAGCCTCTCTTTCTTTATAGTTCGACTAAGTGACTTCGTAACCGAAACCTACTTTTTTTCTTACTGTAGCATAGGCCTTCGCCACTTCAAACGGGCCCTTCGCCCCTCTTTTTTTTCTTAGAAAGAGCGGGGCCTTACTTATTCAGGGGGTGGGGGAACCCGTAGGAAGGGGGGACGAACCGCCGAATTGACATCTGAAATCGCCAACATGAACACAAACGAAATCTTTAATTTCGTATAGAAAGAAAACGAACCACTTATATTCTCGGAGCCCACGGAGCGGTATATGAAGAATGGCTTTTTGGTCCCTTTCGTCCAGTGGTTAGGACATCGTCTTTTCATGTCGAAGACACGGGTTCGATTCCCGTAAGGGATAGGTACTCATTCCCGGCCGCTTTCAGTTAGTGTTCATTGCTGAGTGATCGCTCGCTATCTGGCTGGAAAAGGTGGTCCGGAAACTTCCTCTCTCCCAGCAAGCAAGATGAGATCACCACTTCTCTCGGACTTCCTTTACTTCGTAACCTTAGCTTTAGATGTCCTTTCATAGATTCTCGAACCTCCGACAGACATAATATCCATATGCGTTCTTTCTCTCCTCCCCTCAGCCATAGAGTCATCTTCCCCCTTTTTCACTATCTCGCCCAGCATATCTGCCGGGAGCAAGAGCATATCCAAGTCCCCTATTCAGTTGAATCAGATCTAGTAGCGCTCACTGCTGAGGCGAAAGAAAGGAGCAAGATACGGCCAAAAAGCCGGAAATTCTCGCGCAGGAACAAGCGTAGGCCTGTAGCGCGCCCTTCAACCAGGAAGAAGTGCTTTTCTTGGCGAAGCGAGGAAGCACAGTTGCGCGCCTCTCCATAGCCCCTCTATACTCTAGAGGTATTAGTACCACGCTTGGGTAAATTATTTTTTTTTTCCAATTATTTAAAAGGAATAAACGATTATTATATTAATATTAACAATAAATAAAGCGCAATTTTATTAAACCGACATACTAAAGTTTACGTTTTTGTCATTAAATCTTGTTAAGCTTTCGTGTTTATATATGTATAGATGTGTATATATGTGTATATATATAATTATATATTGTTTGTATATGTAATAGTTTATTAAAGGTTTTTAATATTTAAAAGTAATTTTAATGTATATTTAAAATTTATCTCGTCATTCACGTGTTAAAAATATAGCGTAAGTGTTATAGAGAAATCATGTTTTATATAAATATTAATATATATATATATATACTATTTATTAATTATTATTTATTATTTACAACATTAATTTAGCATAAGTCTTTGTTAATAATAAAAATATGTATTAAAACATTTTTAAGTTTGAAATAACTATTTAAAACAAATCCCTTTATGTAATCCATCCATAAATATTATAAATATTTATTTAAGTATTTTAAGCATTTTATATAATTAAATCCTATTATAAAACTTTGAGAATAAAATTAATAATAAATCTTTGTAATATATAACCTTCGCAAGAACGCACCCGATCATCAAATCCTGAAGTCTATCTAGTTTAAGATTCATCGTTGAAATCATAAGTTATTTATTTTCGTTTCCGTAATTATTCGTTAATAGGACATCTCGTCATTATTCCTTGAAGAGTTGGATCTATCATACACATACTTATTTTGTTGTTTTTCCCGTTTGCTCGTCTATTAAGGTGAGTACCACATTCCCCTGTTTTTACTTGTTTTCTCACGTTTTGGGGACATATGCGTTAATTATATTTCTCATATATACTTATACACAAAACTTCAACTATTGTCTTATGTGTTAACAACTTATACCTTACTTGTTTATGTGTTTACATGCTTTACGTGAACCGTATTCGGAGAGGTCCAACATAATCTCATAATAGTATGATCATACGCCAGTCATTAGCCTTTGTGCTTCTCGACATCTCAGTTATACTTGCTCATTTGGTTAATTTTTTATTCTCATATGACTTGTTGCAGCTACGTATTTTGTTATATATACTATATGTACAACTAAACTGGTGTGTTGCTTACTCAGTATGTGTTGTTGACAAAATTCTATTTTAAACGCATATGTAGGTTATCGTAGAAATTTAATGCAGGTTGGTGAAGACTTAGTGAAGAATTTAAGTTTGAAATGATACGATCAAGAATTTAAATTTGTAATTGTTGTTTGTTTAATAAGTTGTATTTTTACTTGAATTATTTGAAATTATTAAATAGATATCGAAAATTATATTGTGCATGATACTAACCTTGAGAGCTGTGATAATCAGTTCGCGCCTCGGCATTTCCGCCGTAGGTTGGGGTGTGACAATTTAAACGGTTATTATAGTTCATGAGCAACTAATATCCCAATGTTGTTGGAGTTTGGGTTACTTGAAGTCTTAACATTGACCCGAAACTCATTTCTTCTACACAAGTTTTTTGGGCAGTGGTCATTACCTTCACTGCATCAACAATATTATAAGGTGCACACCTATTCTTCAATTTTTTATCTACAAATTCAACAAAAGGTTTTCCCCTCTCGGCTAGCTTATTTTCTTTAATGGCTTTCTTTTCAGACGCTGAAAGTCCGGGTCAGAGGTGCTGTGTTCCACCTCTTTCCGCTTTGACAACAGCCTGTCGATTTTTGTGTTAAGGTCTGAATCAGAGTCTGCTTCCACAACATGTTCTGTTTTCATCTTTTCACCACCGGAGCAACTTTTTTAGTCTTCCTTTTATCTCTCTTCTCGTTTAGATGTCTAGCTTTATCAGTCTTGTTTTTTTCGACAACTGAATCACATACATACAATAAAACATGGGGGTAGGGGATAACAACACGAATCACAAGGAAACAGAAAACTCTTATCAAACATCACATTGATAATTCTCATACCAAAGCCATAACACGCTTAGCATACGCTTATAACATGCTTTAATATTATACATAGATTTTAAAAAAATAAAGATATGTATTACAGCAACAACACGCTTATAAAACTCTTTAATACATAAGATGATTTAAAAATTCTTACATTTTAAGATTACTTAAACCTAAAATGCTAAAAAAATCATAAATTAACACATGTTCCATCTTTATTCTGAGACCTATCGTGCTTGTTCTTCGTCCTTAGTTTCATTCCAGAAGTAGATGACTTAGGGTTCTTCGTTTTGGTTCCGTTCCAGAATAATTAAACCACTAGGGCTTGTGGTTGTGCTTGTTCTTGTGCTTGTGCTTGTGCTTGTGCTTGTGCTTCATAGTAGAAACGAATCGTCGATGGTTTTAAGGAATATTGACTTACGAGGTTGAATTTTGAGAAGTAGATAAGTTAGTGGGTGGTGGTGACGGTTTTAATTATTTGACATTTTTAAAAGAAGGTGCGTGCTTTTAAATTTTAATCGTACGATATAAATATATATATATAATATTAGTGGGTGATGGTGGGTTCAGGTGGTCATGATGGTGGTGGACGGTGGCGGAGGTGTGGTGGTTGGTGGTGGCGGATGTGTGGTGGTGGTGGTGGTGGTGGGTAGTGGGTGGTGGTGGCGGAGGTCGGTGGTGGTGGTGGGTGGTGGGTTGTGCTGGAGGAGGTCGATGATGGTGGTGGTGGTGGTGGTGGGTGGGTGGGTGGTGGTGGTGGTGGTGGGTGGGATAAATATATATATATATATATATATATATATATATATATGGTGGGGTTAAAATAAAAAGTGGAGTGTGTCTAAAAAGTGTAAGAAGTAATCTGGTGCATTAGATATGTTGATCTGATGGTGGATATGAAAAGTGTGTTTATTGTGCGTTGTGTTTTATTTTAGTGGTGGTGTGTTTATTATGCGATGTGTTTTATTGGATATAATGGTGAAAAAACACTTTCTACACTTTTTAGGAAACATCTACTTCTTATTTTAACCTTGCTATATATATATATAATATTAGTGGGTGGTGGTGGTTGTGTTGGGTGGTGGTGGTGGTGGCGGAGATGTGGTGGGTGGTTGTGGTGTGTGGTTAGTGGTTGGTGCTGGAGGTCGTTGTGGCGAATGTGGCTGGTGGATGGTGGCAGTAGGTGGTGTGTAATATGATTGCGGATATGTAATCCATGAGACGATGATGGTGCTATCCCGTATGATGACCATGATGATTGGCCCAATTATGACGACGACGATGCTAATATAATGGTGGTGGTTATCATAATGAATACATGGATATAACAACATGAGTTGGTGGTGGTTATCATAATGATGCTGCTAACCTATATGGTACGGTTTGCTTACACCAACCCATACGATGGCGAGTGTAGCTCGTACGATGAGCATGATGTCTATGATGATGATCACACATATATATGATAATGATCAATTATATGTACCTATATGACAATACGCCACACAGACGCGCGCACGCGCGCGCGGCGCACACATACACACACACACATATATATATGTTGATGATGATGGTGACACTGATGTTTAATGACATGTAACCCGTATGATCGACGACGACCATGATAACGTATACGATAGTCATACTGATGGTAGCCTGTACGACTGATGATGACGTTTGATGACGAAAACAATTCATAAGATGGTGCCAACAGTGATCGCTAATATTGGGCGTTTTGTTTACAATAACCCATATGATGCTGACTACATCCCGTACATGGCAATAGGTTGATGATGATGCTGATGATGATGATGATGATGCTGTTGACGATGATGATGTCACTGATAACGAGATATATGTTACCCGTATGATCAACGCCAACTACGATAGCCTATACAATGACCACGTTGATTACCCGCACGTCTGATGATGATGCCGTTTCATGGTGATGGTGATCGATGATTATGATGATGATAACCACTATAGTACATGATAATGATGATAACTTTATGCCGATGATCATCATCATAACACATATGGTGATGATGATAACCTAGAAGATGATAATGATACAAAACTACATGCTTATTCATTATAATAATGATAACACTAGAATGTTATGAGCTTCTCTATTACGAAGTTGTAAATCTTATCCAGAAAATCTTACTAATGGTTCAATAATGGATAAAATTTTAATTTTATTTAAAAAATACGATTTATTAGACGAACTCAACTTTTAACGAAATTTATATCGAAATGTTAGTAAAAAAACTAAAAGTAAGACTATGTTTTTATACTATTTTTTTAAAAAGTTAAATATAATAAGTTATAAAACAAAAACCAAAATATATATATAATTAAATGTGTAGAAAAAAAATAAAATAAAATAAAAATTCAAACCATTCTCAATGATAAAACCCCTTTACTTCAAAACCCTAAATCGACTTTTAACTTCGCTTTACTGTAAGAATATTTGTAATCCGTATTTACTGTAATTCGTAGACATCGCTTATCCTGGTAAGAACATACAGACTCGTCTGACAGAAAAATACCATGTCTCAATAATGGAGTTAAGTTCCTTGTAGATATCGACAGCGATTCCATGAGTAGGATGGTATATTAATGTTATCTGGTTAATTTTTTTATGAAACATTTTACAGTTTTGCAACATATACATTCTAAGAACATTTTTTGTGTTACTTATAGCTCATTCCTAAAGTTGTTCAACCAATGTTTTCTGACATGAAATCGAATACCGGCAGTTATTTGATTTATGATCAAAGTGGTAGAACATTTTCTATAGTTATAATCAAAGTACTTGATGACTTTTATTTTGGAACCAGTTGGACTGAATTAATCAGAGAATGTTGAATAGAAGATGGAACATATGTTGTTTTTGAGGTTAAGTCAACATCTATGTTGAACATGTTTACTTTCAAAAGAAACGTAAATGATCAATCCGGAACAATGTTATGCATTCCAGTCAGAAACCGACACCTTCATTACTTGGTAAGTTTTAATTTATATTTTTAATGATTGTTTCCAAATTCAAATGTCTATTAATTAACATGTTTAACAGGATTTCCCTGAGTGGTACGTGATTCAAGAATTTGGTGAAAATTGCATGAATTTGCTTTTCGAGCTTATTGCTCTAGATAGAGTGTTGTTTAACGTTTCATGTCATTGGGATGGAATGGGTTAGAGGCTAGAGGATGGATGGATTGAGGTTTTTAAACAAACCAACTTGAAAGGTGGTTCGTTTGTTGTGTTTGAATTCATATCAGATTTTACATTTCATATTAATGTATTTCATGAAGATGGCATAGAATTTATCCTTCCCTGTCCAAATCACCTGTTTCTCAACTATCAATTAAGCAATCAAGGTAGTTCCTCCCAAAACCCAATTCATCTTGATGAGCAAAATGATGACTCTAAAAGCGTCTTCCACATGAACGTCACCAAGAAATTGGTAAATTGAATTTTTAAATTTCTTTTTTATTTACAAGTATATTCGTTTAAATTTTAACTTTATAATATATTTGAAATTTTCTTTTCACATCGTCTTCCGGGTGACATTGCTACCAAGATTGATGCCTATGATGGAATGCTAATCACTTTGGTCAATCCCGAAGGTCGTAAAAAAATGAAACTTCATGGTGAATTGTCGGAACTGAAATTCAGATATTGTTTACCAAAATGGATAATTTTCAAGGAGGAAAATGAATTACAGATTGGTGATAAGTGCAGATTTGAAAAAGACATGAATGAAGGTACTTTGTTAGTTTCAAAAGTTGATTATTGCAAGAATGCGCGTTGTGTTTGGTGATTTTTGGAACATTTGTGATTTGGTGACATTTGTGATTTTTGGAACATTTATTATTTTCATGTTTAGATGGTTGTATTGATACATATTTTAGTTTATTATTTTGAATGTTGGTTGGTTAACTTTTAAATGCTTTACTTTTATAGTTTCTTGTAACATATTGTTTTGAATGTTGGTTGGTTATATATTTTAGTTTATTGTTTTAATGGTGCCTTTTGTATGAAAACTTTTAAAGAATTGTAATTATGGAGTATCTTAAAACAAATAGTAAAAAAAACACTCTGTTGAAAACGCTACTGATACGCTTATTAAATCGTAAACAACACTTGGTTAAATCTAAAAATAAAACACAAAATAATTTGTTAAAAAACACTATTACGCTTGTAACACTCTAATGTACATAAACATATATAAATATCCTAATACGCTAGTAACACGCTTATCCCCTTTAATTTATATTAAAACCCATCTTCTATCAAAGTGTCTATTTTCAGTCACAGGTTCTCTGCCGTAAAAACCATGCCAATAATCTATTGGTTCTTAATTAAAAAGGAGGCAAGACTCAAAAATCTCCAAAATATTGGCTCCAAATATTCAAAAACTCCGAATTACATTTAACACTCCAAAAATTAAATTACACTCCAAATTATTAAAAAACTTTTCCACACCACAAATTAATCAGACGACACAATTGAAGAAGAACAATCGAAGATGAAGCTTATATATGAAACAATCGAAGAAGAACATGTTTTATACTCCGATGAGGAAGCCAACGACGACGAAGACGATGACGCTCAATCAGACGACACTGAAGGCTACTTCAGCGAGGAAGCCAACGACGTCGACGGTCAAGCAGACGATGATATAGCGACGATGGCTATCGAACCCATCAACAGTTTTGCTACTACGAAAAAACCTAAAAGGGGGTTGACGAGGTTACCTAAGCTACGTACCGATTATGCAAACTCTGGTGGTGTCAGACTGGTAGTGGAGTTTGATAATCTGGGTAGGTTCACTGGCCAAACCATATCAAAGTTTGCAAGTTTTTTAGGGATGTTGTAAGGGAAATAGTTGGCTTAAGACATTTAAGTTGGAGGGAGGTCACAAAGGAGCTTAGATATAAACTGTGGGAACAAATAACGGTTATTCTTAATTTTTATTTGTGCATATTATATTTTGAGAAGTAATTTACCCTTACTGTATTATATTATGTAGAAATATTTTGAGATTGAGGCGTATCACAGGCCTTCTGTGATGAATCGGCTCGGACACCTTCTTCGGGATTTCCAAAGAAAAATGTATGCCAAATACATTATTCCGAACATTGGTAAACCTCTGAAGCTGAAGGCGATATCCAAGGGACACAGGACGATGATCAGGCAAGAAGACTGGGATCGCTTCGTTGAGTACACACAATCAGAGCAGTTTCAGGTATAAATCCTCCACTCTGCAAACGTAGATTGATCGAGTATATATGGTTTATGTTTTTTTAAATATAATGAAATGATTATAATGTGTGGTTGAAGAAAAAATCGTCTTCATCAAAGAGAGCTCGAGCAAAGAATGTTTTTGGTCATCACATGGGACGAGGGGGTTATACCTACCTTCGAGAGAAACTGGTAATCACCGTCAGTTGCTTTCTCTCTAGTTCAATGATTTGTTGGTTATGTGTCTAATGCATGACCATCAGCTGCTTTCTCTTGAATATTTTACAAGGTCAAAAAGAAGGAAATTGAACCGGATGAGATCCCCGGCCGTGCATTTATGTGGATGAAATCAAGGGAGGACAAAGATGGTGCATACAAGAATGTTGTTGTCGAAGGCATGGCAACCAAATTAGTTTGTTTTAGTATTAAACTTTTTAAATTATGTTAAAGTCAATTCATTGCCTTATACTGGTGTCAAACAAACTTGAGTCTGTCTAACTTGTCTCAACACTTCATGTGGATACATAAGCGTGTTACTAGAGTATTAGAATATTTATATATGTTTTTGTACATAAGCGTGTTACAAGCATAATAGACTAGTTTGAACAAATATATAACATATTTTAACCTAATCATTTACAAAGTGTTTATTTACTTACAGTAGTTCATGAAATCTGACGTTTATGCTTGTAAGGAATCGGCAGTTTGATATTTGTTTTCTTGCAGGTTCAGCATGAGGAGCAGATCGCCGCTGGAGCCCTGACACTTGAACCATGCACAAATGCCGTCACCTTAGTGCTTGGCAAAGAGAAAGGTGGGTTTTTAAAAGGGATTGGGTACAGATTGACAACAGGTAAATATTGGGGTGTGAGTCGGGTAAAAGGCTTGTTTAAGCAACGGATTGCCCAACTTGAGTATGAGGCGGTGCAGAGAGATGAAGTGGTGAACAGGTTTACGACTCTACCTGAATCCACGAATGATATGCTAGCAAGCCGTGAGAAGGAACAGTTAGCATTTGAGGCCAGGTTCAGACATCTCGAAGGATTGTCGCCGCAAGTGTCGGCAAGTCAAGTAAGTGACGTATGCTACATATTAATTATGCATTCGACATATATAATTGGCACTGTTTTGTCACAATTCGTAGGTAAATCATGTTCCCAATAAGGTTGGTTCTAACCAAAGTACTAGTGTTGTGGCACAAAATAAAATGCCAGCACCAATAAGTATCTGACAGTTTCTTTGTTTATTACAACTTTTCATGTGATTTTTCATTTTCCATAACCTAATAAATTGATTTGTAGGCCAGTTCTTTGGGAAACATCTTAACCTCAGGTGAGGCTGTGCAACAAGAATCCGCTACTCAGTTAAGCATTTGACAGTTTGATTGATTTTTTTAATAATTAACTTTACATGTGCGTGTGCTGATTTTGCATAAGTTAATTGTAGGCCAAGTCTGTGGATAAAATAGTTGTCGAAAGGGTACTCGCTCCCCATATCGTGACATCAGTAAGTATTTGACAATTTCAGTACTTTTTATAATTCGTTTCCAATGTGAGTGTGCTCTTTTTCTATTACCGAATTGCAGGCCAAGTCCATGGAAAAAATGTTGACCAAACAGTACTCGATCCCCATAGCGCTACATCAGTAAGTATTTGGCAATTTCAGTTTTTATATTTTATAACCTAATAAGTCTATAAATTCCAATTTCTTTTATATTACCAATGAAGCCTGTAGAGAACAATGTTGACGAAACATCAACACAACTACACCACACTCTGGATAGTAACGGCTCGAAAAAACATTAGTAAGTATTTGGAAATTTCAGTTTTCCCTTTAATTGTTGATTGATTTCCATCCATAAGCTGATTCATTGAATGGTTTTTAGGTAAAACGGAGAAGCCATAAAAGAAAAGTTGATGTATCTACGGATGAAGCTTCCCCACCTGCTGAAATAAAGGTATGTACTGCGCGAAACATTGTTAATTTCCCACCAACATGGCATATCCATGGGTATGTCCTTATATATTGACTTCAACATGGCATATCCATTGTTAATTTCACATGCTTGTTTATAGGTGTATGAGTGTCGTTTGTGTGTGCATGACAAGCGTAACAAGGTGGCACGTGGTACAGTTCATTGGTCACCGGTTTCACAACAGTTGCATGGAAAAGCAATCCCGGAGGGTTGCTATAAAGTTAGTATTGATGAAGTCATAAAGGAACAAGCAATTATTCCTTGTGAGGCAGGTGAAATTGTGACTGTTGGTAACGCAACTGGTACTTTTGTTTCTTGGCCAGAGCACCTAATCTTATGTGACCAGGAGGTTTGTTCCCTTTTAACTTAACCGAACAAATATCTATTTTCATTTCATTTAGTTTAAAAAATGAACACTTGTGTTCGTTTATGTTCGTTTGTTTATAATCTAAACTAACGTAATTGAACAAAGATAAACGAACATAAACGAACTTCCCACCGAAAGGTTCACGAACAGTTAAACGAACGTTCGGTCCGTTTGCAGGCCTACTATTTTGTTCTATTCAATTACAAAATATGACATTAATTATATATATTTTTTTTCATATTATGTTGTTCCACCTACCATCACTCCCATCCTCAAAAGAACCAGACAGAGCTGGCAAGAAGGTAAAGGCAAAGTACACAACGATAGACAGGGTGACCAAACAGAAGACAAGGAGCAGTGCCAAAAAAACCGACGCCTTAGCTAGTATATAGGTAGTCGTTATTTTGTATTTTGTAAGATATTTTGCATATACATTTGCTTAAGTGAATATTATTGTTAATATAATTTGTTTCTAATTTTGTTTTGTCATGCTTGCTCATAGCTGTTTTATATTACTGCACAAAAAATAAAAATAATTATATATTGCCTAATTACACACAATTTGGCCACATAGAACACATTAAATAGGTGTGGCCAAAAGTAAGACAATAGCCACACTTGAAATTACACAAATTAGAGTCTATAAATGACCATTAGCCACAACAAAAACATTTTTGTGTGACGAAAGGGTACCAAAAACATTGGCCACATTTCATCAGTTGGTTTTTGTTTGTGTGGCGGAACGAGATCAAACGTCATTGGAAAAATCTCTATGTGTGAGGAAAAGTATGATAATAGCCGCTCTTTATATTACAAAAGCATTATGTGTGCCAAACGGTAAGACAATGGTCACACCACAAACTACAAAAGAGTGTTCAAGTGGCAACTTCACATTTTTAGCCACATTGACAACCAGTGTCTATATGATATGTTTGGCCACACAATACATCACTAAGTGTGAGGAAAAGTTTGACAATAGCCACACTTTAAATTACGAATAGCATTATGGGTGACAAACGGTAAGACAATGGCCACACCACAAACTACAAAAGAGTTTTTGACTAGCAAGTTCGCATTTTTAGTCACATTGACAATAACCTCTAGTGTCTATAAGATATGATTAGCCACACTGTACCACACTATGTGTGACGAAAAGTTTGACAATAGCCACACTTTAAATTACGAATAGCATTATGTGTGACAAACGGTAAGACAATGGTCACACCACAAACTACAAAAGAGTTTTTGCCTAGCAAGTTCACATTTTTAGCCACATTGACAATAATCTCCAGTGTCTATATGATATGATTAGCCACTCAGTACCTCACTATGTGTGACGAAAAGTTAGACAATAGCCATACTTTCAATTACGAAAAGCATTATGTGTGACAAACGGTAAGACAATAGCCACACTATAATCTACAAAGGAGTGTTTGAGTGGCAAGTAAACATATTTAGCCACTTTTAATGTAATATTCAGTGTCTATATCATATAATTAGCCACTCTATTATTAAATTTAAGTGGTCATTGTTTTGCTATATCCACACGGTATAGGTCACAATGCAAGCTTAACACAACCCTATTGGCCACATTATTGTAAATTTATGTGGCTGAAATATTAATTCATGTGGCTATACACGTGCAATGGTCACTTATAGGAAATAGTCATGTGGCCATTTTCTACCGTTTAGCCACACTTATTGGAGAGGCTTCTTGATGGCCAGCAACTAATGCCTGTACCCTTTAGCCACACTTATTACCACATAAAGCCACTAAAAACTATGTGTGGCCATATCATACCCACGGTGTCGCGATCTTTGGCCACATATGACCTGAACAAAATGTGTGTGGCTAAAGGCTTATGGTCACACCTTTTTCTTGTGACCAAAGGTCAATTTTCACGTAGAGTTAACTAAATTAACTTTATTCTAAATTAAAAACCAAATGTATAATATAAATTTATAACATTAGAATAATATTCATTAAAAATAAAATTACAACTAAAAAATTATTAAACATAGCATTAAAAAAAATAAATCAACAAAGTGTAATATTAATCTTCGCCTTCGGATACGTCGGAATTGGAATCGTCATGAGTGGAAGCCAGAGCCAGCTCCTCCCGGGTAACCTCCCTCATATGTCGAGGATGATTTTTTAAAACATCCCATACCTTAAGGTTTAAAAACCCATTGTGAGTAACAAAGCTTGGTAATCATGGTGTGTCTGTGCATAAGCATCTTGTCCCAGCTCTCCTTAAGTGGCCGTAGGTAGAATCAGTGGAATTGATCAACCTTTTCTTTAAGATCCTGCCACGTTTTGTTTATTCGGTGGACGGTACGATCGTCAGTACCTCCACATTTAACATACAATGCGTTAGCCACATACCAAAATCGAGCTTCCAATTTGACGTTACCGATGATGTACATCTAAGCATTCGACAAAGCAACCTTTTCATCATAGCTCCAAGACAATGGTCCTACTCTCAGAGGCATTTTTTTTTTGAATGAAAGGGGTTTGAGATGAATGATTTAAAAAATTTTGAAAGGGTAAAATATTTATAGGGTAAAATAACTTTATTTATTTATTAATTATTTTTTTAATTTGATAGTTTTCAAATGGTCATATTACCGTTGGTTCGGCAAGAAGAGCGGCAAGCACATACCTGCACGGGATGTTTTTGGGCGGTACCGGAATGAGCAGGACGATGTTCCCGCACGTCTTGAGTGACACTATCCCGTGTGGGCCCCACTCCCACTACCCTAAGGTTCCAAATATTTATGTTTTTTCAATGAGTTTTCTTGTTTGCCTACTTGAAAAGCTAAGGCGCTTCATGTAGTGTGTCTCACTACGACTTGGTGTATTTGAAAGGTGGAAAACTCCTTAGTGTTTGAAGAGAAACAACCTCTCATTAATAATGTTATAGGCGAGATCAAAGCGTTAAGTTTATTATGGTATAACACTAACATGGGAGAGGTAGTTCTTACTACGAGGTGTGTTATTGTGTTGTATGGAAGGTTGTAATTTCTTGCTAGCTTCTTGCTAGTTTGGCATTGTGAATAATGTTATACACTACTAGAAAACAAGTCATTTTCTCACAAAAATTTCCTACAAATTTTCTACGACAAGTAGTTCCAACAGATTTCCAACAAAAAAATTAAACTCCAACCTTGTTAAAGTATTATCTAATAAACATTAAACAGTTTTTGTAGGAAAGTTGTAGGAAGTTTACAACAACATGTTTTTGTAGCAATTTTGTAAGAAACGTTGTTGGAAAATGGTTGTAAAAGATTTTCAAGCATATGTTTTTCCAACGTAACTTTTTTAACCTTTTTGTTGGAAAAATGTTAGAAACTTGATTTTCCAACATATTTTCTACGAATTCAGTTGTAGAAAAACATCTATTTTTCTAGTAGTGATAATGAAGAGGTAGGTCCCAGCAGGCCCAGTTGGACCCGCAAGACTCACCTTGAAGAGGGACGTATGCGCAAAGACCAACTGGTTCCGCAGGACCCACCATGCTCAGAGAGATGAAGACCTTACGCGCAGTACGCCAGCTGTTCCCGCAGGAAAAGCCTCCCAATGGTGAAGTACCCCGCCTGTTCCCGCAGCTGCGGATACAAGCCATCAGGGAAGGCTACCCGCACTAATAGCAAGGCTACACGCACAAGGCACTAACTCTCAATAATTCAGTAGTATCACCTGAAGAATGAATGAGCAAGGCGGGAATACTCCCGCCCAAATGAGCCAGTCCGTACGCTTCTGGAGGATCTTTTGTACTATACCTGCCAAGGTATGGACAAAATAGACAAGATCTGACCAAAGCAGCCCATGAACCAATCACAGGGTGACAGCTCACTAACAACAGTACGACGAGGAGCACGCTCTAGTACAAAATGTCACTATCAGCCGCTGCCTACTCACCAACCCTTGTCGTGGCACGTACATAGCCTGCAGTTGGTGGAAAAGGAATAGTACACAGCCGGCCATGTCACTATCAGCCGCTGCCTACCCACCAACCACCAGTATGGCACGTGCGTAGCCCATAGTTGGTAGAAAAGGAATATTATACAGCTGGCTGTACCTGCTTGGAAACCTACCTTCGGCTATAAATACTCCAACACCTTAGAACGGTATCATATATTATCTTATATCTCCATATATTATCTGATATCTGCTCTAGCAATTTCTCTTAATATACACTTATATTCAAGAGCAATCTAGTCTGATTCTCACGCCGGAGGGTGGTCACAAGGAGGTACCCCCCCCCCCCTTCTCAGTGACGAGCTCACGGTGTCTGTTTTGCATGTCATCAGAGGAATAACCATCTTTGCCGGACCTAACCCTCGTGGAAACATCTATTTAACCCCCAGATTATCCGTAATCTGCCCGGGGTCACTTAGTGTTTCTTCATTGGCGTCATCCGTGCATAAAAGCTAGAACTAATTCTTTTTCAGTTTTTTCAAAACTTCTGGAAAGATGGTTAAGGTTACTCCGTTGCCAAGGCCAAGTGACCAAAAAACTCCGGTAACCACAACCTCAGCTACTGGGGGGAACACCGGCGAGTACACAAATTTTACGAACACTACCCCGGTTACCCAAGCCGGGGCAAGTGCAGTAAATTTTACGAACACTACCCCGGTTACCCAAGCCGGGGCAAGTGCAGTAAACAATCCTCCCCTGGGATTCATTGATACCCAGGTGGAAAGACGACAGACGAAGCTCCCCCGCCAAACACTTGATCAACTTAAAGCTTGGGCGGAAGCACGTCAGAAGGAATTCCAAGCTGAGTTGGATGAACGATTATGTTAACTCCAACAGGCTGACGAATTCGGAAGCACTCAACAGCTCAACATGAGCAATGAGTGCGACTACTGGGACGATGATTCGGAGGAGTCCGACAGCGACGCAAACCATCGCCATAGGGCGAAAGGGAAGCGTAAGGAACGGACTTCCAACGAAGAAGGAATTTTGGAGAAACCTTCAAACAAAGGAACGCGAGGGAAACCCACGTGACTTCTCCAAAACCTTTAGACCGACTGTTGCAAATGCGGGAACGTCCAAGTTTGCAAGGGACATTGCGGAAGCAATCGCCCCGAAGAGTGCTAAACAGATGTCCAACATCGGCACTTATGATGGTATATCTGACCCAGACGATCGTCCAAAACCTTTGAACAGATTCATAGCGGGGGCAACCGTCAGCAATTGGACGGAACCCACGTGGTGTTATATGTTTCAAATGACGCTTGTTGGGGCAGCCAGAGCGTGGTTCGACCGTCTACCGGTCCACCACATCTACGATTAGGCTGACTTCCAGCAAAAGTTCAGCCAACACTTCAGTCAACAAAGAAAGTATACCGAAGAGCAATGGACGATCCTCAACTGCATCCGAGAAGAAGATGAGTCTTTACTAGACTTCATCACGCGCTTCAATTCAAAGAAACTGAGTCTGGGCACCATAAGCGAAGATCTTGTTCGCGCAGCTTTCATCCAAGGTGCCGAATACCTGGAGCTTATCCGCACATTGACGGGTAAAGACGGCATGCCATCCACATGGGATGCCATCATGACAGCAGCTAAACGCTTCGCGGAAACGGAAAAGCAACTGGGTAGAGATCTTCCCCAGAGCACAAACCTCTACACTCAGAAAACAAGAGAAAACAACGTCCTTACCGCCCGACTAAACAAAAAGAGGAAGCTAGGCATTTGGCAGTCAAGGGTAGACTTTGACACCTCATCCGGCTCACACCCTCGGTTAGGCGGAAGAGATAACATGCAGTTGTCGAACCGGAACTCCAGATGGACGCCACTCACCAAAAGCGTCACCGAGATATTCGCCACCGAGAGGCTCCCATGGCCAGAGGCTCCAATTATACGACAGCGTCCAAACGCTGACCAAAGCAAATCCTGTGACTTCCACAGGACAAAAGGCCACACCACTGAGGAATGCTTAGACTTGAAGGATGTCATCGAAGCATTTGTCAGAGATGGGAAACTCACGCACCTCGTGGCGCAATGAACGCTGAGCAGGCTAATGCGTGTAGAACCCCAGTTGGGGAAAACACGAATGAAACTGCAGCTTCAATGTTGGAGACTACATACTGCGTAAACAACGAGATTCCGAACCAGGTGCATATCGGCTCGAAAGGCTCGATGACACCCCCATCCCAAGAACATGGAAGGGAGCTCAATTACACAGGTTGCATGTAGATCAATTCCAAACTTGTAAAGAAAAGGCCCAGAGCCACTTCTAATGGAAATGATTCTCCTTATTACATTGACGCTGATGGTTTTACATTTATACTTATGAACTTTCCACACTGACATGCCGGTATTCACCGCATAAATAAGTGGGGAAGTAAGTCGTTGCGTGTGGACGGCGGCAAAACCCGCATAAACACAAAACGGCAAAAATTTCTAAGAGATGAGGACAACCTTCACGCAGGTCAGTTATAGGTAAAGTTTGGTCATCCCACTAAATGAAAGTGACGGTCCTACCCGCACAATCATGATAGAGGAAACTGAACATTAACCTATTGACAACCGCGCGTCGAAAGGTTTAACTTATTCAAAACACTGATGCCGTTATTCACCGCATAAATAAGTGGGGAAGTAAGTCGTTGCGTGTGGACGGCGGCGAAACCCGCATAAACACAAAAAACGGCAAAAAATTTCTAACGAAAACCTTCACGCATGTCAGTTATAGGTAAAGGTTGGTCATCCCACTAAATGAAAGTGACGGTCCTACCCGCACAATCATGATAGAGGAAACTGAACACTAACCTATTGACAACCACGCGTCGAACGGTTAACTTATTCAAAACACTTGGAAAATTGCTAAGTTCAACTAAAGTATGCACGAGCGAATCATATATTGTTTATGAGGCAAAACAAGTGCCAAATTAAATTATAATATGCATGAGCAAGTCATATAACGTTTATAAAGCAAGTCATCCAATGAAAGTGGCGGTCCTACCCGCACAAACATTTATATTTCATAAAAAAATTCAAACATTACAAGAATGGCCGGGTATCTACCCGCCTACAGAAATATAAATCTATCCTAACGGTGGGAAGGGATCTCAAGGTTCAAACTTCAGGACCACTCCCTCCAAACCCACTTGTACCCGCACCATCAGTTGGCTGTGGCGGTTCAAGGAAAGTCTTGAGAATGGTTAGCCCATCATCAGCAGCAGCAATTTCGTTCACCTTCTCCACCACCGGATGCGGGAAGGCAGCATACTGGTTCACTGCTTGGTCATAGGCAGCTTCAGTGTCTACGTCATAAAGAGGGAAGTTGGAAGGCGGGATGCCCTTCTCAATAAACCCCAGACCAAGCAAGAAACCAGCCTTTTCCCCATCCTCATGAGAAGCGTTGAGGGCTGCGCTCATGGCATCGTCATAAGATGTGCTCGTGAAGATCCGATGCACAACCTACAAAAAAAAATATATGTATCAAAAACTTTTCTAAGTATAAAGAAAAGCGTAAAGACATTGTGAAGCTACGCATACCTGCGACAACGCTTCTCGTAAAAGCCATTCCTTGGTGATCAGAGCTTCCTGGAGGGCTGCTTGAGCTTGGTTGCGGGCGCGTTCGGCTTCATTTTTGTTAAGGTTGGCAAGCAACACTTCCTTAGCAGCAGCCTCTTCAACGCCCTTCAGCTTACGCTCAGTATGATCAAGCATACCCCTCTGGTCCAAGATCTCTTGAAGCTTCTTGGCGTCTTCCATGTCCAAGGCATCATGAGCCTGCTGGAGCCTCTCTAGTTTGGCTTTAAGCTCCTCATTCTCGGCACGCAGAGGCTCAGCAACAGCTTCAGCTTTGATGGCCCTCTCGGTCGCATTCCGCGCAGTTTCCTTAGCCAACCTGAGCTGTTCATTAACAGCTTGGGTAGCCTTGGAATGGCCCTCGAGCCGGGCCTGAACTTCAACCTCGAGGGCCTTGAAGGCCTTTTCCTTCTCCGCAGCAATGGCGGAAAGCCTCCTGTTCTCCTCCCGGATAGCCCGTGCCTGGGCCACTTCCTGGCTACGAACTTGTCGTTTTCACGACAAAGCAACTCGACGCGCGGCTGCATCCGGGCAAGGAGAATCCGAAGCTCGTTCGTCAGCCTACCCTCCTGGTAGCTAGACATAGCTTCCCCCAACGCACCACTTGAAGCTGCGTGACGCGCCCACTCGACGCAGTCCAAAGCCGTCCGAAGGGTTGTTCCCCGGCGGATGTTCCACCGCGGAACATACACCTCATTGGAATCCGAAACTGCAAAAACAAAAAGCAGTTAGGAAAAGATGATATATATAAAAAAAAATAGGCTAAAATAACCCTACGCACCTGTAGGGTCGACAACAGGCTGGTAGCCGCCAAACCCATCACCCGAACCTAAGGGATATCCATCCAAGAGGTCAGGCAGATGGGAAGGAGGCAGAGATTGGCTAGAAGCCCCAACGCCGAACATACCTGATGAACCGGCCGGGGCACGGTTGAAGCCGCCGCGGTAGAGACCATCGGAGGTGAACTCACTGGAGGTGAACTAACAACCGTGGCCGCCGCTGCGGAGGAACCCGCAGAGAAAATCACCGCCGGCTCAGTGAAGGATGCAGTGAATATGGCACTGACAGCCGGAGGAGAGGACGTTACAGTTGGAACAGTTGCCTCAACGGGATGAGCAACTGAACCAATGCTGCAAACAGGCGCAGCTGCCTGGGTCATCGCCTCGGGTAGGTTGACCAAACCTACCGTCGTGGGTCCAGAACTGCTCCTTCTCGCATCACTTTGGAATGCGGTTACATCCACGCCTGCACGAAGACAAGATATTTAAAACAATGGCGAAAAGAATTGCGGGTAAGATAAATAAAAAGTACTTACGAGTTTTCTTAATCTTGAAGGTTCTGGCGGGCGGGGACGAACCCGATGGAACTGGCCTCTTCACGCCAGTCACCGTCGTAGAACTTGGTCGCGCGGAAGTGGCAGCTGTCTCAACCTCCAACACAGTTGTCTCACCACTACCAGGGTTCCCCGCGCCTCCTCACTTTCGGTCTCCGAGTCAGACCGGTTCCCCTGATCGGCAGTGGAGGCAACCTTCGCCTTGCCCTTCACGCCGGCAGCTTTCTTCTTCCTCACGAAGAAAGGACCGTCTGCGGATTCCTCATCAGAAGATGACAAAATTAGAGAAACTCCAGCAGAGGTTTGAGCATGAAGAGGGCGAGGGTTAATGAAACCCTTACCTGGCCGCGTGGCGCTCAGAATTTCGTGGCCTGGCGAGTAGACCTCCACAAACCGATCCGCCGTTTGCTCCAAGATGGGCAACTCGTTCTCGTCGAGAGCACGAGTACCCAACCGAGCGGGACCACCGCTCTCACGCGGTTGCAGAAGCGGCTGCAAATTGTTCCCCTCTGAAAATAAACAGAAAAGCAGTTAGAAGAAAAACCCTAAATCAGCAAAAAGAGATGGAGCATACCATAGGGAATAGAATTCGAACCGTATTCAAGAACGATGGGAATCTGTGGCGCCTCTGCCCCAGCATCCTTCCATACCCGGCTCATCCCAAGCATCACCATCCCAGACTACGCAAAGCGATAAACCGGAGTCTGGATCCGGGAGATCTTGGTAAACCATTCCGCCTCCTGGTAGTTGGAGGCATGAAGGTTCGGGAGTGCTCTCCCATTCTTGAATGTCATCGCTATGGGGACGACACGGGCAGAGATATAGAAGAACTCCCGCTTCCAAGACCGAAGACTGCGCTCGGTAGCACAGATCTTCAAACCCTTGATCCGAGTAATCAGGGTATACCAGCCCTGGATGCACCTCCAGGAGTAGAAGGTCATCAGGCGGTCGACGCGAGGCTCAACGCCAAGAATGTGGCACACCCATTCAAAGTGGCGAACCTTTGCGATCGCCATCGGGTGCACCTCCGTCAAATGTACACCGTGTTTCTCCAGAACACGGTACACAAACTTCGTCAATGGGAACCTGAGATTCCCATAGATGAAGAATGCAGCATACACCCCTATCTTGCCCTTGGGGGCATCGTACACCGTCTGGTGAGGCTCAGGAAACTCAGGCTCGAAAAGATCGAGCATGAACTTCTTGACGATGTACTGATAAAGGTCGACGGAAAGAGCACACTGACACTCGCCAGCAGTACTCTTATCGTCCTTGTCAGACGCGGACACCGGATTCTCAGAGTATAAGTCGGACTCCTCGGCAGTAGCCTCAGGATCACGAATGGAAGACATGTTGAGGATGGAAAGAACGATTTCAGGAGAATGCTCGACAGAAGTTAGAGTATTCGCCGGAAATCACTTAGAAGAAAAAGTGAGTGAGTTGAGATGCATCCTCTTCCCCCTTTATATACCCATCGCAATGAATGCGATGAATTTAATGCGGGGGAGACGGAAAAGCGCAGGTGCAATGAAACTATGACAAGTGGAAAGAGCACGCTGGCAACAGCTGTTGACAGGACGCGTGCCGTAAACTTCGCGCCCACGCGCCCGAAAACTCGCGCCCACGCGCCTGAAAAAGCGTCTGGAATGACCATATACTATCACGTCGCCATAACTTCATGCACGTCCTGAAACTGTCAGAAGAAACCGTCACACCACGCTGACGTCCCTTCAACAGTTGGACTGTTCTTATCCTTTCACCAACTCTTCGAATTTCGAAAAGATTCAAAAAGATTCAAAAATAAGAGGGAATACACCCCCTTACCTTGGCAACCAAGTAACTATAAGACGGGTGCGGGTACAGTGTCAAGGCAAAACCCTTCACATACTTAGCACCCGCAGGGAATTGAAGCCAAGAATACCTTGGCAATCAAGTAACTATAAGACGGGTGCGGGTACAGTGTCAAGGCAAAAACCCTTCACATACTTAGCACCCGCAGGGAATTGAAGCCAAGAATACCTTGGAAATAAAGTAACTATAAGACGAGTGCGGGTACAGTGTCAAGGCAAAACCCTTCACATACTTAGCACCCGCAGGGAATTGAAGCCAAGAATACCTTGGAAGTAAAGTAACTATAAGACGAGTGCGGGTACAGTGTCAAGGCAAAACCCTTCACATACTTAGCACCCGCAGGGAATTGAAGCCAAGAATACCTTGGAAGTAAAGTAACTATAAGACGAGTGCGGGTACAGTGTCAAGGTGAAACCCTTCACATACTTAGCACTCGCAGGGAATTGAAACCAAGAAGGATCTTCTGGGCCACGCTTGTGGAAAGGGATATAACATCCCCGCATAGCGGGAACATTGAGAACTAGATTGTTTGATGCTCCAAGATGGAATTGGTTGTTTAAACATAATTGATCACTATGTCTAAAACTACCAAAACCTTTTGGAGAACCTATACAACTGAAACTCAACGCTCCTGACTTGCAAGGAGGTTACACACCTACCCGCATCATACCCAAAGATCAAGCAGAAAAGTGGGAAATTCTGCGTGACATTAGGAAAACCGCGGGAAGAATCCCCACGGAAAACCTTAAAACTAAAAACCCTTTTCAAAACCCTTTGCTTAAGTCCAAAAGTTCACCTCACTTATTAACAATTCATGAGAAGAACATTGGACTGGGGGGACTTGAAGAGGTAGGTCCCAGCAGGGCCCAGTTGGACCCGCAAGACTCACCTTGAAGAAGGACGTCTGCGCAAAGACCAACTGGTTCCGCAGGACCCACCATGCTCAGAGAGATGAAGACCTTACGCGCAGTACGCCAGCTGTTCCCGCAGGAAAAGCCTCCCAATGGTGAAGTACCCCGCCTGTTCCCGCAGCTGCGGATACAAGCCATCAGGGAAGGCTACCCGCACTAATAGCAAGGCTACACGCACAAGGCACTAACTCTCAATAATTCAGTAATGTCACCTGAAGAAGGAATGAGCAAGGCGGGAATACTCCCGCCCAAATGAGCCAGTCCGTACGCTTCTGGAGGATCTTTTGTACTATACCTGCCAAGGTATGGACAAAATAGACAAGATCTGACCAAAGCAGCCCATGAACCAATCACAGGGTGACAGCTCACTGACAACAATACGACGAGGAGCACACTCTAGTACAAAATGTCACTATCAGCCGCTGCCTACTCACCAACCCTTGCCGTGGCACGTACATAGCCTGCAGTTGGTGGAAAAGGAATAGTACACAGCCGGCCATGTCACTATCATCCGCTGCCTACCCACCAACCACCAGCATGGCACGTGCGTAGCCCACAGTTGGTAGAAAAGGAATATTATACCGCTGGCTGTACCTGCTTGGAAACCTACCTTCGGCTATAAATACTCCAACACCTTGGAACGGTATCATATATTATCTTATATCTCCATATATTATCTGATATCTTCTCTAGCAATTTCTCTTAATATACATTTATATTCAAGAGCAATCTAGTCTGATTCTCACGCCGGAGGGTGGTCACAAGGAGGTACCCCCCCTCCCTTCTCAGTGACGAGCTCACGGTGTCTGTTTTGCAGGTCATCAGAGGAATAACCATCTTTGCCGGACCTAACCCTCGTGGAAACATCTATTTAACCCCCAGATTATCCGTAATCTGCCCGGGGTCACTTAGTGTTTCTTCAGATAAGATCCTTTTTTTGTAGTAATAAATAATAATATTATCAATAATTTAGTATTTGAAATGCTCGTTCGTGGTGTATCAACATAGTCAACTTCATCAATCTGAAGGATTAAATGTATTGTTAAAGACGAAAAGTGAAAATTAAACTTTGTACAAAAAGTTTTAACGTATGAACTATAGGGGGGTAATTGTAAGTAATTATCAAACTCTTACAAACATAATTACAGAAAGGGTCGGCATTCTCAAATTGACTTTAAAGTTGGAATCCCACATGTATACGATTGTGAGAATTGTGTTTTCGATTTTAATCAAAATCAAAATTCATACAAAGCAATGTTTAAATAAAATAAGACCGTAACATGGTCTGAATCCAAAATGATCAATACTTGAATTGAGAAAAATACAGAAATTGTAAACCAATTGGATTTGGAACCCCAATTCATAACGTGAGAAGACCGGCCAACTCAAAATCTTGAAAAGTTCAACTTGCAAGTTAGATCTAAATCATAATTCCATCATTGTTTAGTGGTTTGAATCCATTAACACTCATTTAGTACATATTATATATCGACCATCTTTTTATTGCTTATGCGGTTATGCAGGTTAAAAACGAATTTGTAGAATGCTATGCTTTTTCAAAAGACAGACTCACCAAAACGTAAAATATACGCAAACGATTATTGAATAACTCTCAATATATCATAAAAGAAATATAACTCAAAAACCCATATTACACCCGTGATTCTCTTGATGAACCTTAACCCGGTTGCATCTCATGTGTTATATAATGTGAACCACAATTTGGTTTATATAACATTTCTATCCAAAACATTACCAATTATAATTACAAAATAATTTGGAAACATATTGCAATTAGAAAACATAATCCACCTATGACAAGATTGTCAATACTGGTCCATCAATCAAGTTTACCGAGTTGTGACTTGGAGTCTGAAATTACCAACGTTTTTTTATGAAGTCTAATGAGTTAGAATCATTTCTTACTATTACTAAAACACATTAAAACTCGTTGAACTCATTGATAGGGTGAAATTATGAAATTAATAATTTGGTGTTCAATGAGCTTTTTTTTTTAAACCAAAATTATGATTTCTGGAATTAGAGGTTGAATGCCATCTAGGGTGTAAAGAACCACAAATAATATATAATTTCATATAGAACCAGTTGGTGTAAGATATGGTAAGCTAAATCAGGAAAATGGATCAGTGTTCTTCATAGCAATGGCCCATATTTGATCTAAATTAATGGTGATTTTGCATAAACGGTTGTTCTAGTCACATCATGATTTTGAATGCATGGTTACTGAAAGGTGTTTAGATAATCCTAAGTGATCCTTTGCAATTATTATAATGCGGTTAAGGTGTTTTAGTACAATTATATAATATATTGTTTTTTTGGATCATCTTAAAGTCCCTAGGATTAAATCCTAGCCCTCTAAAGTCAGAAGCATCCGTTACTGTCAGTTTTGCAATCTCTCTCATACGCTCTTGCGGTTATTGTCGCCAGTATTTCTAATTCTACTCTTTCAACCATATCAGATCCCGCTCTCTCCTTCTCTTTCTTTGCTTCTCGTGCTATGAAAAGCCAGCCATCGATCTTCAGGTTTGTCATAATCATCTTCGTTCTCAATGTCTATTGATGTCACGAATTTTGCAATTTACAGAGAAGAGAGGAAAAGCAATTTAGGTTTATCATCCATCATCATCATTAATGTCTATTGATCTCGTATAATTTTAATGTCATTTTGTAAATAATTACGATTAGTAACTTTCAACAATACAATTTTTTTATCTGTATTGCAGACTTTAGATATTCAGAAACATGGTGTAACTCCCAAAATGATAAATGCAACAACAGGTGAATAATCCACTATTGGCATCTTTCAACAGGTGATCTTAATGGAAATTTCAGTCTATTGGCATCTTTCAAGTTTCAACTTCTAATCAGTTAACAATCTACACTAATTCTATGATCATCAACTTCCATTGCTTTTTCTTCAGGTCATCACAACATCTACAGGAGATTTATTGCCTGCTAATACAGAAATTCTTGATGGAGTTGATTATCTTTTTGAACTTGCTTATTTAAATCAACATCTTCAGTATAGGTACAAGAATGATGTGATTTAATATTATACATGATTTTTCCTAACAAAAAACCAATGATGATTCACAGTTATTAATGTTGTTTATCTTATTTGTTTATTTGTCCATGTTAATGTATGTTATGTTGTTGCCACCAGTTCTGATAGAAAAGCTATAATCCACCCCCCCCCCCCTCTTATTCGTGAATTGATCTCATGTTTGTAATCAGTAACTGCGATGAATGCTACTAAACCTTATTTTGCTCTTTCTTTCAGATTACTTTGCTCCACCGTGTTGATATCAGTTTAGTATAGCTCCTTAGCGAAGACGAATCTGTTTGGCTATAGTTGGTAATAATATATGGCTGAATCCAGCTTTCTTTTTAGCAATATTATGGTTATACTAGACTTTAAGAAGTGTTTATTGAAGGATAATTCCTCTGCACATAAAGTGCTTGCAAGTAAGTAATCAAGTTTTGTTATCTTGGTATTTTATTTCTTTCAATTGTGGGTGAGCAAGCATTAGCGAACATAACCGATAACCATTTTAACCGATAGAATAAACCTACTGATCAGCCATATCAGTTTTGATTATTTCGGTTATATTAATATGTTATTATTATGGTTATTATTTCCTGCAGATAAACTTTTAACTGTCCCTTCTTTTTTAAACAAATAGTGTGAATAGAAATAGAAAATAATTATGTCATAATGACGTCAATTGTTGTCCACCAGACGGGTATAAAATTGATTATTATGAACATATTCTCCTTTCTGTTGGATGAAAACTAAGTTTGTTTTTCATCAGTTGTCAAGCTTTTGTATGATCTGCGCACTTATGTTGGCAAATATTGTTATTCAATTGGCATACTTAGTCCATATAGTAGTGGTATTTACTCTTGTCATATGCTTTTTTTATGGTCAAATTCACCCACATTAGTTTGAGAAAGTCTTGCCACCAAATAGTTTACAATTGAAACTATCAAGTTTAAGTATCAGATTACTTATGTGTATATTGCTACCAACCAATAGTTTACAAGTAAAACAATTAAGTTTAGAAAGTCTTGCCAACTCGCCTATTTTTCCACCTCTAGACAGTATTTTTGCTACCAGAAAAGTTTCAAATTATATACTTATGTGTAATAACTATAGCTAGCTTACATTTCTTCCATATGTTTGTCTAATTCTTTTAGGTGAAAGGAAAACGTCATAACAAATATTTAAATCTCATGTTTTGAGTTTTTATGGCAATAAATTTTGGTGTTTCTCTTACAGGTTGCAGTTATGGAGATGGGTTGCCTTTGATGGCATCTACTGCCCAAATCAGATCTTTAAGAAAGGGGTCGAATGGACAACTTTCAATTACCATTGTCTCAGAGCTTGAGCATTTAAAGAAATATCTTTTGAAGATAAAAGTTTGTTTTTAAACAAATCGTAAATGGCAGTTTTCGAAGCCAAACAAGATCAACAAAAAAGTGTGTCAATTAGTTCAAGATTGACTGGAAGATATTTGTTAAGGTATATGCTTATCTTTTGTAGATAAAAGTTTGTTTTTAAACAAATCCTAAATGGCAGTTTTCGAAGCCAAACAAGATCAACAAAAAAAGTGTGTCAATTAGTTCAAGAGTGACAGGAAGATATTAGTTAGGGTTATGCTTTTTTTGTTATGCATACAAAGAATTTAACTTTATATACAGCATGCTCATATCTTGCTAATATCATTGTTCTTAAAATTATGTCTTTTTCACATTATAAATGTATCATATATATATATATATATATATAGGATGAGTATCATTACAGAACCCTTAAATTATTTAATAACTTGAAGGAACCATTGAAAACTAACGTTTTTTATAAAAAATTTTGTATATTAATGTTATTTGAGTGTAGTTTCATCATTTTGTATATCTATATTTATAATTACAGTTTTGAAAATTAGTTTTTATACATATCTATGTTTTATTTTACACTTATGTAAATTTGTTAATAAATAAATTTTACACAGATGTAAACTTGTGATTTATATATGTAATCAAAATTTTTTATATAAAATATGATAAAACTACTCTTAAATAATGTTAGTATATAAGAAAAATTAAAAAAATGTTTGATTGTTTAGAGTTCCTAACAGTTCTTAACTTTTTTGGAGTTCTTAAATGATACCAACCCTATATATATATACACACACATACATATATGTATATATATATATGTAGTTCAAACTAGCATCATGATTGATGACTTCACAATTTAAATGCGTTCTACTTTTATCATAAACGGATGCTAATATCGCCTAGAATGCAAAGAATAACGTTTATGACATTGTCAATTTTGGAGATGCAGTTAACACATTCTGCTGAGTCTGAGTTTCCTTTTGTTATAATGGTCTTCACATATCTATCCTGGATCAATTGGCTAGGATTCAGAGACAAACTGGGAACTGTTGCTATAGTATGGTGGCTAATAGTTGGCATCAAACTTATAATGGTAATATTGATGATCAGAAATACAAAAAGTAGGTATAAGTGGACCTGTTATTACAATGACATTATCATTTTGTAATCAACTAATTTAACATTTTATGTTAATAAGTTGTAATTTGGTTCTAAACAAAACGGCATTTGTTTAGAAAGCAATTCAATCTGCTAATGGCATTATGACATTGAAGTACCCCGTCCACCGGACGGGTATAAAACTAGTTCATAATGGTTTAAGGTGTTTTATATATGTATGTCTTTTGTCTAACAAATCAAAAAATATTTAACGGGTCAAGAGAGTCACACAAATTTCTTGAGGTAAGGTTATGGGTTACTAATGGCAACAATTTTAAACGAGTAAATAGTGTTTCGTTAGAGACAAAGTTGTTTAATTATGTCAACTAATAAAGTAATCGGTTGTATGCATTATTGTTTGAATTTTAAGAAAAAGGCATTAGAGAAAGGGTTCACAAGCAAGATCCTCTACAAGCTAACGTGTCTTCATGATAAAACTATCAAAATAGAAAACTTGTAATATTCTTCATATAGTAAATTATTTGGTCAAATATAGGTAAATATTAGCATATTATATGCATGCAAGTATCATTATAAGTTATTAAGCTGGCATAGTTGTAAAACATGCCTTTATTTGAACTATGTCGTGTATTTTAGTATCATGAGACATATGTCCCCAATGGACAAGATTGTGGTGGTAAGGTGTACCTCCCCTCTATTTTAGAGGTGGAGGTTTTAAATTCTGAAAGACTTACTTAGATGGTTTATAAAAAATATTTAGAAATATGTTAGGTTGTCGTTAAGTAAAAACCATAATACATGATGGGAGAATATAGCAATGATATACAGTGTTGAAATAAGGATACATTGTGGAAGAATAATCATGATACGTTTTACTAGAAAATATATACATGATGGAAAATAGCCATGATATATCCTTTTAAAATAAGGGCACATGGTTGTGAATAATCAAGGAATATACTATGATCGGCCTCCATGCTAGCTAAAGTGAGCCACAACATCACGTGTTGAGTATATATAGTTGTTTTGTTTCTTGTAAATCGAAGATATATAATAAAATTTTATCTCTCAGTTTTTTTTTTCTTTTGTGCCATCGTCTTCAACAATTAAAGTATATCAAAACTATCGGAAGCATAGATAAAGGGCGAGATGCTTGAATTGTTTATTATGCAAATGCAAGAAAACTGTTATGAGCATTATCGGGCCAAGCCCAATTAATTAACATGATCTATGAGACCACAATGGACCCAACCAAGCAGCCCGATTTATATGTTATTAAAAGCCCAACAAGTAAAATTATCGGAAGCAGGATATAAGCTCGGGTAGAAGAGGATGTAGAGCAAGAATGAACTTGAGTGTTTGAACAATCAAGTTTCCCATCTGCATTCTCTCTGTAATTGGATTTTGTTTTCCCATCCATTTCTTGTATCCGGTTCTTAAGATTCATGAAATATGAAATGATTACTCTATAGATATCGTGTTTGATGTAGTTTGTATTGATTGACTTCAAAAACATACATAATTCAAATAAAAGACTAAAAACATTATTCAAACAAAAGACTAAAGACTCTTTCAACATCAACATCAACATCAACATCAACATCGTGCATGAGAAAGCTTCTACGAGTTTGGATTAACTTCACTAGTAGTCTTAATCAATAGGGACCTTGACTGGGTACCGACCAATGCAGAAAGACCATGCTTCCCCTTTGCAACCACCTGGTGGAACAGTCTTCAGCGCCGTCCAAACCACGCTGTTACACTTGAACCCTGACCCGAATGCAATCTGCCACACACGATCCCCCTTCGAAACTCGACCTTTAGCCTCCAGGTAACCCAGCTCATACCAACAAGAACTGATAGACGTGTTTCCAAACCGGTGCAATACCATCCTAGATGGCTCCATATCCCTCTCCGTTAGAGTCAAATTCTTTTGAACCTCATTCAACACCGCCTTATCACCAGGATGTACACAGAAATGCTCGAAAGCTAGCTTGAAGTTGGGTATGTAAGGCTTCACTTTCATCTTCAGTATATTCTTTTTCACAGGGGTAATTAAGAATAACAATTTCTCCTAAAAAGGTAGCACCAAAGGACTTAAGTTTTTATATTTAGCTTTAGCACGCCTCCTGCAATCGTCACTAGGTCCCGCGAAATTGAAACTCCGATAACACCTTTGTCATCTTCTCTGTTCTGCACGCTGTTGTAGCCAGGGCCGGCCCAATAGGCGTAAGGACTAAAGCTTGGGCTTTAGGCCCCCAAGTTTTTTAGGCCTTCATTTAAAAAGAAATTGTATTTGGAATATATATTATTTGTTCTCTGTTTCCTATTGCACTTCGTTGTTGTAGTCTATTGGTAGAGTTTCTGTGTTGCCAACATGTTGAATACCAATCTAAAAGTGGCCATAAATTAATTTGTTTCTTGTGAAGAATTGTTTTTCAATGCCCTATTTATGCATTTCAATTTTGTTATGCCCTTTGTCTAGTTTTTTGTCTAACACTTGTATACAAAATGGATATTATTTTTTTGTTACTTACGCGATCATACCTAAGACATTTATGTATCAAAGGTTTCAAACATAACTCACAATGAAATTTAATATATCGAAACCGGTTACCAAAGAAAAACAATGCAAAAAAGGCCCCTATTTTATACTTCACTTTAGCCCTCTAAAATTATTGGGTCGCCACTGGTTGTAGCTATTATTATCCACTGCTTCATGGGTTCGAATTATATGAGCTAACTCGTATTTGGTTCGGGCTAGATCACTCTTCTTATTTGAGAGCATCATGGCAGCACCGCCCATCCGGAAAAGGCAATTGGCTAAAACCATGGCGCGATCGTTTCCCAAGTACCAGTAAAGGGAGAGGATTTCAATGCTTAAAACAACAACTTCCAATCAGGATGAGTCTTGCGGAGAGTTCGGGCTAAGTCGATAGAAATAAGACTCGCACTACATCCCATTCCGCTTAGGTTGTAGCTTAAGATTTCAGGTTTAAGCTTGTAACGGTTAACAATCATAGAGGATAGAGACGGGTTGAACACGCTACAATTTACAATCAGAATACCAATATCTTGTGGTGCAATACCCGTCTTTTGAAATAACAAGTCGAGCAAACCATAAATGACCATCTCCATGTCGGTTAGAATTATCTTCCAATTTAACACATCCGCCAGGCCTGTGGGAATGTATGTCTCGTCCCCTAATCCAGAACTTGCCATGATACGCTCTTGAAAATTTGAAGTATCTTGATTGAAAACTCCCATGCTTTTATATTCTTTCAAGATGGCTTCCATGGACGTTTTAAAGTGGTCATCGGGTTTGAAGCAAGTGAAGTCAACAACATAGGTTGGTCTTGAACAGGGCCGTCTTTGAGGCATGGCAGGGTAGTCGACGGCCACAGGCCCGACACCACGCTAGACCCGAATTTTTTTTTTTCAAAAGAAATTTATATGTATTTTTATCAAAAACATGTGTATAATCAATGTTTCAACACAATTATATAACCACTAGCTTGATCTAATGGTAAAGGGGTAGACATCTAACCAAAAGGTTGCGGGTTCTAGTCTTGTTTGAGACAATTTTAAGCTTATTTTTATACAAAAGTTTTTTACACAACTTAAATCATAATCAAATATGCCCATTTATAATTAAATTGTTTAAACCCAACAAAATGTTTCTTTTACTTAAGGCCCAAAAAAAAGTTCGTCTTTGACCTAAAAAAATTTTCGTCTTTTCAGTGCTGGCCCTGGTCTTGAACTTTTTTCTAAGTAAACTCGTGAAGCTAAAAGGATGAAGGTGATGATCCATAAATAGTGGAGTCCAAAGTGAAGGATAGAGAGAGTGAGATGAATGAGAGCGAACCTTCGACATTAAGTGATGAAAGACAATACAAATGAGATGCAATGGAGGGAAGGGGTTCACTTATTAAGGAAAGTAAGAAACGAGAATCAACTTTGCAGGGGATAAAG
The DNA here is from genome assembly GCF_021521415.1 of Bidens hawaiensis. Taxonomy (NCBI): domain Eukaryota; kingdom Viridiplantae; phylum Streptophyta; class Magnoliopsida; order Asterales; family Asteraceae; genus Bidens; species Bidens hawaiensis. Next base: position 385,261 of record NW_027491641.1, read on the forward strand.
GAATTAAATATGTTCTTAACTATCTACGCTAATCTATTACTAATCTAGTCTAAATATGTACGGAGAAAGTAATGCATGAAAATGTAATTGTAATCATATCTTGATTATTCAATAGAAATGATTTGTTTTAGAACGAAGCCTTTAATTCTTATGCCGCCACACTCTCCAATTTAAAGAGATTTGAACCGAGGAGACTCGGGATTCGAACTGACAATCTCGCAAGTAGAGTTGTACACGAACCGAGGCGAACTGAACACAGGCTTGCTCATACTTAGTTTGGTTTGAAAGTGAGCCAAACCGAGCAAACTGAATTTTAAGAAACGGGTGATATTTTATGTTTGAACTTGTTTGGTTTGAAACCGAGCAGCTTGGTTTGGCTTGGTTTCGTACAAATTTTTTAATTTTAAATTTCTAAAAGTAAAAAATATCACTAATTCTAGACTTTTAACTCCAAAATTTTTAGACTTCTAACCCTAAAATGTCTAAAACTCAGAGTTAACAAGAAAACATATATAAAACGAGCAGCTAGAGTTTAAATTGAACTTTAAAGTCAAAACAAAGGGACAATCTGTAGAATAGTAACAAAGTTTCAACTTTGTTTCAATTAGGTCCCTCATTCTTTTATTTATTCTAATCAGGTTGTAACTTATAAATAATGTTCTAATTTTAGATAATTACCTGTTTAACAGGTAAACGCTTACATGTCATTTTTGTTTTCTATTTTCTTTTATGTTAAATGCTTATGTTTAAAAATCATTAGGATTTTATAATTAAAAACATAAAAATTATATTTTGTTTCGCGGGTGTTTAGTCTGGTCATCTTCTTCACCAACTCCGGCCACCCCTTCCGACAACTCCGGCCACCCCATCCGACAACTCTGGACACTTTTTTTAATCTCGGGTTTTGTAAAAGTCCATGATTTTTTTAACCCATCAACATGTAGATTCATGTACCTAATTTATGTGGAAGAAGATCCGTTTTCGGGATCTAGGGTTCCGGCACTGTAACTCAAAATCTCTTTCAAAACCCCAATTTGTGTCCTTTATAAGCATGATTTTTTTAAATAATTTCTCAAAAAAATGACACCAAGTTGGTGGTGGCTTACATGGTGGTCGGGGCACGGTGGTGTTCTTTGCAGACTACAATATTACTTGTACATGGAGAGAGTATAAGAGCGGTGGGGTTAGAAAGATTGTGACTGCAATTGGATCGAACTCATATCGGTACGCCGTACGCGTCGTCCGAGAGGACGATCTAGTTGCTGGCAAGAATGATCTGAGGGAAGCTTTGGGTTTTGTGAGAGAGATCGAAAAAGTTAATTGTCTTCAGAAGTTACGGGTGTCACCGGAGAAGATAATCGTAGGTTAGGTGGTGGGGCTATGAACTGACTGACCGATGCATGTGGGGATTATGGTGATTTTATATATGTATATAATAAGTTAAAGGATAAATAAATTAGAAAAAGAAAACAATATGTGACTTTTGAGTACATCACTAATTTTAAATTTCAAATATCGATCCACGTCATTAATAAAAAAAACATTTAAAATATAAACACTGACACGTCAGCATGTAACCTATTGAATAGGTAAAAAAATATATGATTAAAACATATAACTAAACTTAAATGACCTAATTGGAAGAAAGAAAAGAATAAGTGACCTAATTAGAACAGTGGGGAAACTTGGTTACTATTGTATAAAATTGAAATTTAAAAAAAAAAATACTTATATATATATATAGGTATTGGATATATATATATATAATTATAAATAAAAAAGAATTCAAGCAAAAACGAACCGAGCGAGGCTTTTCTCGTGCTTGGTTTTTTTCAAACCGGATCGAACCGAACGGCTCATTTCCAAACCGAGTCGAAATCGAATGACCATTTTTCAAGCAATTCGAGCAAGCGGCGAGCAGTTTGGACAACCCTACTCGCAAGGCCTAGTTCAAATATTTCATTGTCAATATCCACCCAAAGTACCATAAGTATGAATTGAATTTCGGTCACAATTAGAGAACCCAAACATCTTATCACTAGAACACAAAGTGAAGGATTATAAAATAGAATTGATTGACATAATTAGCTGAGAACAAAATATTTAAAAGAAAATTAAAAAATAAGTAAAGTATAGGTTGGTTACATTGACTTTATTCAAGAAAAATTAAAGGGAAAATTTTTAAAATATTCTCTAATAATTATGAAGATAGAGATCCACCAAATAATATCCTCACTAACCATGAACTTCTCATTTTGTCCCCGTCTAGAAGTTCTCTTTTATGTGGGGACGAGTTTTTTAGCCCAATAACTAGCTAACATTTGTTAGTAACTAGCTAACATTTGTTACAAAACCTGGGGGCTCCGACGTGTTCTTCCAGATTTTCGGAAAGAAGGCATGTTCTTTTGTTCAACGGGACGACGTGTTTTGGGGCATGCCGATGGGCGGTGTGTTTTCTCCAGCGGGACAAGCCGCCATCAAGTATGTTGTTGGATGTGTGCTCCTGAGACGATTCATTCTTGTTTTAGATTTACATGGGCATTTTGTTGGAAATGGTTCAAACGTTGTACGCGCCCAAATCTAATGTACAGGGAGAGTTGTATTGTTTTTGACCGAATTACATGGTGGGGCTTTTTGAAGTCTTCGGTAAATGATGGGGTGTTTCATGGATAATCAAGTGATTTCGTATGAAAATAAGTAAAAAGGGAATAGAAGATTTTTGCATGGAGAAGATTTTTGCACGGAAAGAAAGCTTTTTTAGTAGCCAGCAGTGAGAGGGATATATATATATATATATATATATATATATATATATATATATATATACTAGTTTGATCCTCCTGTGTTACGAGAGTTTATTTAAGTTTTTGTTTTTAATTATTATGCTATTTATGATGATTTATTTATTTTTTAGCGTAGTTTGTTTTAATTTAATACATATATATTAGTTTGTTATTATATATTTTTGCGTTTGGGTATTTTCAATTGAGATGTGTAGGTTTTTTAGATTTTTAACGAACAAAAATACACGAACACGTTGATTTTTTTAAATGAACAAACATGAACACAAATATTTGTCTAATGAAAAAGGGGACGTTAATGTAGTTGACGATGGCGGATAGTATCAGAAGTTAACCGGCAATGGAGATGATAGACCAGCAATGGAGAACATGTAACGAAAATAAATTAAATTAGGGTTTGAGGATGAAAGTATTTACCAATAAATAAGATCTTATAACCCATTTGAGAGCTATTAGGGTTTGGTAAGACCCATAACCCGTGAAAATTATTCTTTGATGATTAAGGGGTTAATTCACAAAGAAATGGGATGTTATAACCCGTTTAAGGGTCTTGAGGATATGCTACGTGCTTGTGTTTTAGATTTTGGAGGAAGTTGGGATGATCATCTGCATCTTGCAGAATTCTCTTATAACAACAGCTACCATTCGAGCATTGGTATGCCGTCGTTTGAGATGTTGTATGGTAGACGTTTTAGGAGTCCTGTATGTTGAGGAGAGAATGGTCAAAAAGATATTGGAAGTCTAGAAGTTGTGCAAGAAACCTCGTCAAGGTTTGATCAGATAAAGGCAAGAATGAAAGTTGCTCAAGACCGACAGAAGCCATATGCTGATAAGCGGAGACGACCGATCGAGTTTAACGTTGGTGACAATGTGATGCTCAAGGTCTCGCCTTGGAAGGAAATTATTCGTTTCAGAAAGAGAGGAAAGTTAAGCCCAAGGTACATTGAACCGTTCAATATTGTAGATCGTGTGGGGGAAGTGGCTTACAAACTAGATCTACCGGCTAAGTTGGAAGGAATTCACTCTACATTTCATGTTTCACATTTGAGGGAATTTCTTGCTAACGACACTTCTCATGTGCCAATAGTTGACATCGAGGTGGATGAACAGCTTAACTACGTTGAACAACCTATAGAGATAGTCGACTGCAAGGAAAAGCAGCTTCGTCATAAAGTTATCCCTTTGGTGAAAGTGATATGGAAGCACCGTAAAGGATCAGATTAGTCTTGGGAAGTTGAAGAAGAGATGCGCAAGTTTTACCTAGAACTGTTTAGTAATAGTTAGGTTTCTGGGACAAAGCCACTTTAAGGAGAGAAGACTTGTAACATCCTGCTTTTGAAAAGAATAAATAAAATAAATTTCGTTTATTTAATAATGTGTCGTTATTCAGTTTAGATAAGTAAAATATTAGAGTGTGGGATTGGATATTTAAAAGATGGAATAAGAGATGGTAATGGGCCTCATGTCCATGGGCTTTAGGGTATATAAACCCCTTAAACCTCCCTAAAACCCTAAACGCTCATTCTTATCATCTAGCCACCATAACACACTCAAAAACACACACAAACACCCTCCTATATACTGAACGAATATCCAGAGGAAAAGACTTGAGCTCGTTGGTGCTACAACGTCATGACGAAAAAAACCTACATCAATACTAGATAGTGTTCGTAAACCGATTCGTTTAAAGGTTTATATTATAACAAAACACTTGTTCGGCTCGTTTATTACTCTAGTTCTGTAAAAATTATAAAGAAAAGTTAATCACAATGATTCTCAATGAAATCCGTTAACATTTGATAGGTTAATCGATGGTATAAAGAACCGGTTATTTAGATAAATCAAATACACCATTTAAACGTAATGTTTTGATGTTTTGATGGTTGGGGTTAGCAGGCGCTGTAAATACGAGTCTAATGATACCAATTTGGTGTTGTTTTGTCGTGAATTGAGGGTTAATTGCAGATCTGGTGTATTATGACTACGTTATGTTCTTGACGATTTTGACTTTGACAATCAGAGTCAAAGATTGGATAAGAAGAGATATTCATTCATCATGAATAGCGAATGACTGATCATTCGTTAAGCAGTCATAACGAATAAGATCCATTCGTATGCTCTCATGACGAATGAGACTCTCATTCCTCTCCTAGAATTCACGAATGATCTTACTCATTCATTATCCGTCCATTCGTCAAGAAGAGATAATGAATCAACCCATTCGTTATAGATACATTCATGTGCTCCTGTAACGAATGAGCCTTTCACTTGTCTCAAAGAAATCATGAATGGCCTATTTCATTCGTTACTCATTCATTCGTCCCATATAAACCAATTGTTATAACGAATGGAACCATTCGTCATAACGAATGGGAATGAATGAGGCTTAAGCAGAGACCATTCGTTATAACGAATGGGATAGCGAATAGAATAATCATTTAAGAATTTTAATGAAATTTATGTTAAGGACCTTTAATGAAAATAAAATTTTTCCAAGCTAACCTAGACCCTGCTAGGGGCTGCCGCCCCTAGACCCCGTTGTCAGGGGCGCTGCCCCCGGACCCTCGTAGCTAGGGGTTACCATAACTTAGAAGTATGGTATAGTTATAAGTAGTTAATTGATACGTGTAATTGTTATACAATTCGCCGCGCTCGGGTAAAGAGAGGAGTTACCATTAACTCGGAAAGGAACCGAGCTCAGGTGAGTTTCTAGCCCCGTTTCCTTGTTATGTTTTCGGGACTGTGTGCATACTCAATGTGAATAGTTAATACACTTACCTTAAGTGGTAAGTGTATGATATGTGAATGTGTATGATATTTGAATGTGTATGAACGATATATGTAAGAGGTTAAGAGTATGTACGAAAGTATATAATGAAATATGTATGTAAAAAAACGTATGTATGGTTGTATGAAAAGAAGGGACCAGACCCTAATAATATCTGAGATAGAAGGGACCAGAACCTAATAATATTTGAGACAGGAGGGACCAGACCCTAATAATATTTGAGATAGAAAATAAAGAGACCAGACCCTACTAATATCTGAGATGGTAAAGATAGTTATGCGTGTAGTATGAAAGTATGAAAGTGTGATGGTATGAAAGAATGTATGTATTAATGTACGAAAGAAATGTAACAGGTAAAGTATATAAAATGTATCTTTGGATACGTATATGAAAGTAAGTGTATGGATGCATGTTGCCCGATTAACTAGAACTCACTCAGCTTAGCTGACTTTTAGTATGCACGCAGGTGAGTAGGATGAGACAGCTGGCCCGAAGGGGCACACATGGCAGAGGAATGGAGAAGTGGGCATATGAAGACTTAGTTAATAATTTTTGAACTAAAAGACATGTTTTATATTGTTTTAATTTAAGACTCATGTAATGAATGGTTGACATTTACCTATTCCGCGAAAAGTTTTAATTAACTTTGGTATTTAGAATCGTATTTATGAGTATATCCATCGTCCAAGTAGGGCACCGGGACCGGGGCCTTATTTGAACGTTGAGATGCAACCCATGTAGAACAACCTAGTTTGCGACTTAGTTGTTCCTTCTCCCAAAAATAAGACAATAAGTTGAGATACATGGATAGATGGGTGCAAGCACACATATGAAGCTAAGCTTATTGCAAAATTATTCACAAACTTAGAGTTGTAAGCAAACCGGGCGTCCGATGGACATCCGCCTGTTACGTCAACTAACACCCATCCGGTTACGTCCAGTAACACCCGTCCGATAACATCCGTCTAATAGTGTTGTGTATGTTGAAAATCCTTGAAGAATGAAGAATACGAAATTTGTTTCTCGTGAAACATTAGAAATTTGTGTATTTTAAAAACCAAAACATTATTTTGATGTGATTCTGTGTTTGGTTACTATGTTAAGTGCTAAGTATTTTTGAGTATCATGTGGTGTAATGTGTAAGGATTAAGCGCACACACGAACCGAACACAACACTCGAAAGCAATAAACGAACACGAGGATATAATGTGGTTAAATTGACCAACGTCTACAGATGGCAACAAGGTAAGATAATGTGGAATAAATAATGACTGAACTAGGGTTTGTATCTTATTAACCAAGAAATCTAAACAGGCACGATTGCCCGCATCCGTCTCCTCTTTGACTTCAAATAATAAATCAGGCCAACAAGGCTTATGAACCCAACAATCTCCCACTCAGAGGCCTTAAGCACTCTCATTTTCACTCTTGATAGTACTTCTTTAACCTTAACATTAAACTTCTTCTAGTTACCACCGCCTTCTCATCAATGAACTTGAGGCCCGTTGGAAATCCTTAGAGCTCCAACACGACTGTCACGGCTAATATTGCCCCTGACTTGTTCTCTGTCCCTACCAGCTCCCACTATAACAAATTATGGGATCCTAGGATATTGCGAGAACAAACACTCTCCATATTCAGCAACTAATCCACTAGAGAGACTTTTACGACTGGAATATTGGTTTTCATAATCCACTGTCAACCTGGAGCTGCAACTGAACACAACCTATGCTCCCACTGTCAAGATGTACTCCGAATGATTTAACCTTCCCAGCTCGTACATCCTGAATCTTTACTTTGGATCTGGTTTTGTTACTTGGGAAACGAAAATTCTTTTTCCCACGAGGTTCTGTCGACCAGAAGTTGTATTTAATCATCAACTCCTTCCAGTGATACGTCGACCATACATAACGATCCCCATTTTTTCACGAGCCAAAATGAGAGTCCCTTTGACTACCTTCTACTTCTTATTCCCAAACTTAACAGTGTATCCCTGGTCATCCAACTTCCCAACTGAAATCAAACATTTCTTCAAACTTGGAATAACACTCACGTCTTTTCAAAGTCCAAGAAGTGTCGGCTGAATTTATCAAATCAACATATCCCATACCTGTAACCTCTAGAATATCATAGTTTTCTAGTCGAACTTTTCTAAAATCCCCAAACTTAAGATTCTTAATCATTTCATTTCAATGAGTGGCATGAAACGATGCACCATAATTCATCACCCAATCATCAACATTACTCTCAACACTGCAAACCAAAGCCTCATCACTAGTTGTAGGTCCTCTTTGGATGGATCTAACAACTTTACTCTGATCAATTCGTGTTGTTAGCTAGCGGAAATCACTAACAACACTCGGATCTTAGTTTGTATAAACACAAAAAAAAAGAAGTATAGAAAGTGGAGTGTTTGGTGAGAGAGAAAACTTCTCTTTATTTCCAAGTGGGTTTTATTTCAAATGTGTTGTGAAGAGTCGGAGTTGGTTGTGAAGAAAGGGTTAAGTGACCCTTTATATAGGGTCCCCATTTTTCCAACTTATAAATTTCGTTCGTACAAAATAAATGTACTGAGGTACGTCATACACCGACTAATATCAAATATAAAGACATGCACAATCCTAATACTAATATAGAATATTAGCCCTACAATCTCCCTCTAGGATTGAGTATGTCCATGAACCTTCATCAGGTTCCTTGCTTCGCCTTTATTTCTTGAAATTTAGTACTTGTCTTGATCCAAGAGCTTGAATGAGATTGGATCTTGGACAATTCTTTATTTTCCATTCTTGAAGACTTGAACTTCAATCTTATTTTATTGGAATGATCGGAAACTACAAATTTTAGAAACACTAGATGCGGGAGGGTCGGCATCTAATTTTCTTTTGCTTACTTTCTTGGGCTGACTGGTTTCTTTGCTTTGTCCTTCGGCTGATATTAAGACACGATCAGTTCATTTTTAGGTTCAACAGCCAACTGTCACGTTCTCGTTTTCTTTTAAGTGCTTTAGCATCTGCAACTTCAGTCTCTGCAGCCCAGGACACTTGATCTTGATCTACATGTCCATGTACAGCTGCACAAAACTTAGAGCGAATAAGAGTTATTCACTTAGAAGAGTTTTCTTTTTCAAAACATGCTCCCTCAACATGTAAGTGATTTGTTTAAGTCCCAGGTTTCCAATGAACTTTGCATGAGTGACCTTGACAATGAAACACATGATTTTAAATAAAACAAAGGTTTAATAAATTATGTACAAACACATAAATATTAAAATCTTTTTGGCATTTTCATATATCAAATATTACGAATATATACATAATATTTTGAAGTTGAAACATAGAATAAAACAAAAAAAACGAAAAAGATAAGAGTAAAGATGAAATTAATATTATATAACAATAATATTTACAGAAAAATGTACTAAATTATGTTGTGATAAAGATCACAACATGAAATCACATTATCTATAACCACTACTAGAAAAAAGGCCTTTAATGACACGCATTAAAGGGACACGCAAATGCGTGTCATTGAAGCCCCTGTCATAAATTGACAATGACACACAATCTGTGTGTCATATTTAATGACACGCATTGATGACACGCGTTTATGACATACATGTGTGATACTTGTATATGACTAGCATATATGCATGTCATAGTATATTGTTTTTTATAAAAAAATAATTAATATATATATATATATGCATAATTACTAATATTTATATTAATGACACAAATACAACAACAAAACCGTCCATTTCATTTCTTAATTAGACATTACAAGTCAAAATATTACAAATATTCTCAAAGTTAACAAAAATATTGGTTATTATTCAATACCATACATATCAATACTGGAAAATAAACTGTGTTGTGTAGATCGACCATTCTTCATGAACTGCACCGAAATCAGCCTCCATGTATTCGTCTTCGTCTCCCCAACCTAAAACGAAAAATAAACAAAGAAAACGTTACAAAATTTGGTCGGATCAAAACAAATTGGGTTAAAACGAACCAATATAAATGAAGCCGTATATAACTAGACCGAACTAAACGAAGAATTTGTTATAACTTGTCAAACATGACGACACAACTTTAAGCATTTGTTATAAACAGTCACCTGTTTGACTCGCTTTAAGTCTGCAGACACTGCCAATCATTACTATCACCATCCTCAGCCAAACCTGGAAAATGCAATGTGAATGTGTTTTTACTGTCAAACCAATTGTATGATATCAAATAATACTTTGGCCAATTTTGACCCGTTTGACAAGTAAATGGGTCGAAACCAAGTTCAAACACAATGCTACAAGATCAGGTATTACCTTAATTGTGTTATCATAGCTACAAGAGAATAAAACATCGACAGTTGGATGCCACTAGCTCATTTTGACATCTTGTGTGTGTCCAATCAACATTCAAATCACAATTTGCTTAATAAGTAAAATATCATTAATATTAAGAAAGTGTTAGTTATATTATATACCTCTAAAGTGGACACACATTCAAAGTCATTCCCATTTTCTTCCCAAATAGCAGTGGTGGCATCAAAACTTGCAGTTGCCAGTTATTTACCAGATGGTGACTCAAGCACAAGATCTAACCGTCCGATCATGTCTATATTCTAATACTGCCTAAACATAATTCAAAGCTTTATTAATATTACTGATAAGAATACACATACGCCATAATTAGGTCTGTAAAGTAACCGAACGTTTAATATTGTTCAACGGGAAGTTCGTTTATGTTCGTTCGTTTAACAAATGAACGAACACGAACAAGTAGTTCCGTTCGACTAACTAAATGAACGAACACAAACAGAGTCCATGTTCATTCAATGTCCGTGAACATTCGATAATGTGTTCGTTTATGTTTGCTAATGTTTGTTCATTAAATGTATCTAATACCTTTTAAGCAACATCATAAACTGCAAAACATAAATACACATGAGTGTTACGTGAATAACTAACATGTAAAATTAACATGTGAATATGAATGTTAAAAAAATACCAACACGAATTCAGTATCCGGATCAAACCATTAACACCGACTATTTTTGGTTAGCCAAATTAAATAAAACATTGATATTGAATTTGATGTTTTATCTTTGTTTATGACTTTATGGCTCCCTTTTAGCACCTTGCTATTGAGAGTCTTTTATATTTTTATTAATTAATACTGCTTTCCGTTAAAAAAAAACCGTCCGCTTGTCCAATAAAAGGTTTAAAGCTTAACAGTTACAACCGTATCCATAATTAAAGCCCTAAAACAGTGTTGAACAGAACTAATTTAAATAACAGAATAAGCAGACCTTGCAGTGTTTCCAGATTCGAACAGTTTTATCACCGCTACAAGAAGCGAGGATAGCAGGTACACCGTTAGAACCGGTAGCTAGATTCCATGCAAGGCCCCATACTCTATCACTGTGACCTTCAAGAGTTTGAACTTCGTTCATTTCAAATTGTAATGAACAGTTTGGTTTACAGTTTATACCGGAAACCAGCCGTATATAACTAGACCGAACCGTAAGTTTTTAAAAATATATATTTTAGCTTTTACATGTGTATATTTTCAATCATGTACATTATATTAAAGTTAATTAAAATATGTTTTGAATCTAGTTGTTTAGTAATGTAGTGGACAAACAAATATAAATCTCATTTGAGTTTTTTTCAATGAATTTGTTACATTCATCTGCAATATCTTTACTTAATATCATGGCATGGAGAATACTATTGTTTTATGCTTATTACTTGAATTCAAATGATTATATTATATACTCACAACAACCATTAACCTGCTTCTATAATAACAAGTAGTTTTCGCATAACAAACAAATCAAACAGAACTTCACAGTTTTTTATCTATACAGATAGTCGTTTATTTGGACAGTTTGCTGTATGAATTTTAGAGACATTCTGTTTCATATTTTATTAAACTTTATGATGGCTAAGCAAGTCCAAACAGTGAAACCAAACTGGAACCAAACCGTTAGTAACTGTTCGGTTCGGTTTGGTTTTAATTTCTAATGGTCCAGTTTCGGTTTCATTGATCAAAAACCGTAACGGTTTGGTTACGGTTTGACATAAAAACGTCAAAACCGGACCGTGAACACCCTAATTTCCACATTTGGTGCTATATATCTTTACAAAATACATTACTAATTGTACCACACACGATTCATCTATTACAAGATTATCAATCAATAACCCTGCCCCCAATCCGTGTGCAAAATCAGCCCTAAATGATCTCTGATGTTCTAATGATAGCATTCAGATTTCAATATTCAGAAAAATAAAAAAAATTATGATTTTGCAAGCAAACATTAAATTAAGAGCCCATTAGACCCTAGCCAATTAATAGCAGAACAAGATAAAATTGAAGACATATACCTCACAATAGATGAAATTCTGCATATAATCCTTCAATTAACTCCAAATAAGTAAACCTTGGCCGTTTGAACCCTAGCTGACTGAAATTGAACGGGCCGTGGTGAGCTTAACCATAGATGGTGTTCGTTGTGCAGCATGGGACTGGTAGAGAAGATAAATGGCAGAAGGAGATAAACTCTATGGTGGAACTGGTGTAGAGTGGGAGATGAACCCTAGCTTGGGCCTTGTTTAATTTGTTTAGCGGTGAGGAAATACTGGGCATGTTTTAATTTTTTATTTGGATTGAAACATGATGACACGCATATATGACATGCATAGTTATTTTTTTAATTTATGACACTAGTTTAATGACATACAAAAAAGAGTGTTATAAGTCGTCTAAATTTTAAAAAATATGACGTTTTTTTAACGACACGCGCAAATGTGTTATAAGTCGTCTAAATTTAAAAAAAACATGACGTTTTTTTAACGACACGCACATTTGCGCGTCATAAATCCCCGCGTGTCATTGTGCGAAGGTCATTAAAGGTCTTTTTGTTGGGTTTCTATGGAATTTACAAACTTAGTTAACCGTTTAACTAGTTATAATTAATGCGGAAACGTGATAGACAAACTAACCATATGAACAACCTAGTTTATTCATTGCAAGATTACCAATAATCTATTTACTAGAAACCCGAAGCTAGGATCACATGATACGGGAACAACTAAACAATCAAAGCTATATAAATACTTACAATCTTAACCCTTTAAGAGTTTAGTAGATGGTTGAAGAAGATGATGATGATGCTACTAGACTTTCAAAGGAAAACCCTCAAACGGAATATACCCCGAGCCTCCAACACACACCGAGCTATGCTAGGAAGCTTGAACACGGAAAAACGAGACCCGAGCCCTTCCTTTTTCCTTTTGGCCGTAAACAAGAAAGAAAGAAAGGAAGAGTTGTATGTTTTTTGTTTACTTGAAAGTTATTAAAAAGGGTCTTCATCATCATCACACCCAAGAATGCATGGTTAGGTAGATATAAACACTTATACACTCAACCTCCATCTTTTGCATGTTAATGATTTTGACCAAGTTAGTGGGGTGTGGGGCCCACCCAAAACCGGCCCCAATATATAATTTTTTTTTTTTTTTTTTTTTTTTTTTTTATTTATTTTATACTTTATAAAATATATAAACACCCCATCTTTTATAAACCATTTTACAAAAGATCATATAGTTAAATAATCATTCCAATAATAATTATTTGAATAAATAAATTAACCAATTAATTTATTTAACACTTTCAAGTAAGTATTCAGAAACCCGATTTTCTGAATGTATTGTGTTCTGTATTTGTCTTATAGATCTTATCTTAACAAATACATAATTGGTATGTGTCTAACTCGTTATTGGGTATGACCCGACTTGGATCAAACACGGCTAGCCACATTAACCTAATTATGTGTCTCGGGCATACGGTATTCCAACAATCTCCCACTTGCACGTGACTCATAAGAAGTTAATGCTAATGGTGAATACCGCCTAACAACAGGTCACCACCCCTAGTGTGTTTGACTAAGTGCCATTCAATAACATCATCCCCTTCAAGTCCATACTTGATATGATATAGGTAAGTCTTATCATTACATCCCTTTGTTACTAGATGTCCTGTCAAATCGAAGAGACATAGATTGATCATTCTCTCATTGATTTAACTTAACAGGCCTTAGACATCTAAACTCTCAACACATAAGAGGAACAAATCCCATCTTGACTGCATACATCCTTGTTGACATCTCGTATGATATCTGAGCTCTTTCTTTTATGTCATCGTGTTACCGAAAAACAAAGAAGAGAGTCAAGTTATCAGACTTGATGAAAGGTCAGATCCAATATGCATCTCAGGTCAAAGGACACAATGATACTCGCCTTTACTCAAGGATTACTTATGATCAGTTGCACTAACTCCATGCAGTGATCCTCGAGAGCGGATCATGTCCAATATTTGTATCCCACAAATATCTATGAACCTTGGTGGCAAACCTATGCCTTATATTCATCACATGAATATCAACCAATCCAGGTTCATAATAGTCTTACCTTCATACTTGTTCCCACAAGCATGATCGACTACGGACGTTTAGAACAACATAAGTCATTCATGGATTAAACATGCAAAAATAGAACATAACTCATTTAATAATTAAAACTTAATTAATTTCATGAGATACCCATTACATTCGTTCTTAAACAAACACTAAACACGGATTAAATCCACTCACTAGAATACCGAAGTCCTAATGCACAAACATGACCCTCATGCTTTGGCCTATCGAGGAGCTTCGTGAGTGGGTCCGCAATATTTTGATCGGTATGAACTTTATGAATACATATTTTTCTCTTTTCAACTTCATCCCTTATGTAGTTGAATCTGCGCTCAATGTGCCTCGTTTTCTGATGAGCACGAGGCTCCTTGATCTGTGCAATAGCACCCTCATTGTCACAGAATATCTCTAGGGGCTCCTGAATGGAAGAGATAATCCCTAGATCCATGATGAACTTTTTCATCCATGCAGCCTCTTGGGCTGCCATTGAAGCGGCGATGTACTCAGATTCTGTAGTGGATAACGCGACAACATCCTGCTTCGAACTCTTCCAAGAGACAGCGCCTCCATTTAAGATGAAAACATATCCCGACTGTGACCGAGAATCATCTCGGTCAGTTTGGAAACTCGCATCCACGTAACCCTTTACGACGAGTTCCTCCTCACCAGACCCATATATTAAAAACATATCCTTAGTCCTTCTAAGGTATTTTAATATATTCTTGACAGCCATCCAATGACTGTCACCTGGGTTGTGCTGGTATCTACTTGTTATGCTTAAAGCATACGAGACATCCGGTCTAGTGCACATCATTGCATACATAATAGATCCTATTGCCGAAGCATAAGGAACATGCTTCATCCTATCCTGCTCTTCCTTAGAGCTAGGACTTTGGGATGAGCTTAATACAGTTCCTCTAGGAATAGGCACCAAACCTTTCTTAGAGTTTTCCATCCTAAACCTCTTTAGGATTTTATCAATGTACGCACTTTGATTGAGTCCGATCAATTTCCTTTGTCTATCCCTATAGACTTTTATTCCCAAGATATATGTCGCTTCTCCAAGATCCTTAATTGAGAAACGACTACTTAACCACGTTTTAACGTTTTCCATACTTGGTATATCATTTCCAAATAAAAGTATATCATCGACATACAAAATAAGGAAAATGATTATACTCCCACTAGCCCATTTATACACACATGCCTCATCACCGTTTTGGACGAAACCAAACGCTTTGATTTCTTCATTAAAACGATGATTCCACATCCGTGATGCTTGTTTCAATCCGTAGATTGATTTCCTTAACTTACAAACTTTATCAGGATTAGATGGATCGACAAAACCTTCAGGCTGAACCATATGGACATCTTCCTCAAGATATCCATTTAGAAAAGCGGTCTTGACATCCATTTGCCATATCTCATAATCAAAATGAGCTGCAATGGCAAACAATATCCTGATCGACTTAAGCATCGCGACTGGCGAGAAGGTTTCATCATAATCAATCCCTTGAGTTTGCGTGAAACCTTTTGCGACAAGTCGAGCTTTGTAAGTATCTAAATTTCCATGCATATCGGTCTTCTTTTTGAAGACCCACTTACATCCAACCAGTTTGGAGTTAAGTGGACGATCAACCAATTCCCAAACTTGGTTATCGTGCATGGATTGCATCTCGGCGCTCATGGCTTCAAGCCATTTGTCACAATCAGGTTGTGACATAGCATCTTTGTAGGAGATCGGTTCATCCGAATCAATCAAGTAGCAATCATCCACAAGAAATCCATATCTCTTGGGAGGTTGACTAACCCTACTAGATCTGCGAGCAACGTGCGTATGATCAACCATTTGATCATCTTCAACATCCTCGTGTTGAAAGCTAGTATCGACCAACTGTGTATCATCCAGTGATTCTTGAACCTCTTCAAGTTCCACTCTCTTTTCACTAGGTCCTTCCATAAGGAACCTAGTTTCTAAGAAGTATCCTTTGCGTGAAACAAACACTCTTTGTTCACTAGGATCATAGAATATATATCCTATATCATCCTTTGGGTATCCTATGAAGACACACCTGATGGATCGAGCCTCAAGCTTATTTGGGGTGTCACGTTTAACATAAACTATGCATCCCCATATCCTTAAATATGAAAAGGATGGAACCTTTCCATGCCACACTTCATAGGGTATTCGATCCACCTTTTTGGTCGGGGCCATATTCAAAATACGAGCCGCTGTGAGTAGCGCATATCCCCAAAATGATGGCGGTAGTGAGCTTCGTGCCATCATTGATCGAACCATGTCCAACAGTGTTCGATTCCTCCTCTCGGATACTCCGTTATGTTGAGGAGTTCCAGGAGGAGTGAGCTGTGAAATAATTCCACAATCTCTAAGATGACTTTGAAAGGTATCACTTAGGTATTCGCCTCCTCTATCGGAGCGGAGTACCTTGATTGTTCGGTTGAGCTGATTTTGCACTTCATTTTGAAATTCTTTGAACATTTCAAAGGCTTCATGTTTGTGTTTCATTAGATAAACATACCCATATCGACTAAAATCGTCGGTAAAGGTAATGAAGTACCTTTCACTATTCCTACTAGTTGGCTTGAAAGGTCCGCATACATCCGTATGTATGATACCTAACAAATCCTTAGCCCTTTCATTTGTACCTTTGAAAGGCTCTTTGGTCATCTTGCCTTGAATACAAGATTCACACTCATCAAACGAACCTAACTCGTTTGTTTTCAAAAGACCATTCTTTTGGAGAGTGTTTATACGATTCTTGTTTATGTGTCCAAGGCGACAATGCCAAATGTAGGAATCACTCAAACCCTTTTTGAGTCTTTTAGTAGAAGTTTGATATAATGAGCTATTTGAGGTATTATCATGAACCAATTCATAAATACCGTTGTTTGGTACAGCTTTAAAATAAAAGATACCATTAGATGACACATGCATTTCCGATCCTACAAATTTAAAGTCAAAGTTACATTGTCTAAGAAGGTGCACAGAAATAATGTTCCTAGTCAAACTAGGAGCATACAAAACATTTTTTAAAACAACTTCCAAACCACTTGGAAGTGATAAAGTGAAGTCTCCTCTAGCGACCACGTGTACTCTTGCACCGTTGCCCATGAAAAGATTCACTTCGCCCTTCTTCAAGTCTTCATTCCTTTTGAACCCCTGCAACCAATTGCAAATATGAGTTCCACATCCGGTATCCAATACCCATGTGTTAGAAGAAATAAGATTTAGCTCAACATTAATCATAAAGACATTACCCGAGGTATGCGCCGCATTCCTCTTGTCTTTTAGCTCTTTTAGGTAGACCGGGCAATTGCGTTTCCAGTGTCCGGTCTCCCCACAACCAAAACAAGGATCATCCTTATGACCCCTTGGTTCCACAACCTTTTGTTTCTTTGCCATAACCGGTGATTTGCCCTTACCCTTAAGATGCATAGGGGGACCCTTCCTTTTAGCTACCTTAGCCTTAAGATTGGGTTGAGATCGATTCTTGGATCTACCTTCATTGATTGCAAACACGGGTAAAACCCTTTTGCCCATGCTCGCCTCGGCTGTTTTAAGCATTGAGTGAAGTTCTCCAATGGTTTTGTCCCACCCGTTCATGTTATAATTTAACACGAAAGTGTCGAACCTTTTCGACAAAGAGTTAAGGATCAAATCCGTTGCTAACTCATTTGAGATGGGACAATTGAGCTTAGTGAGCCGATCAATATAACTTTTCATCTTAAGTACATAAGATGAAACTGGTTGACTATCATCCATTCTACATGCATGTAAGGCTCGAACCGTTTCGAACCTTTCCACTCTCGATTGCTTAAGGAACATTTCCTTAAGTTGAGTAATCATGTCGTACGCATTATGGTTTTCGAAATCCTTTTGGATTTCGGGAACCATAGTCGCCAACATGAGGCATGATACTTGAATGGAATCTTCCGTGAGTTTGACCCAATTCATGTATTCGACCTCAGTTCCCTCTTCCGGTTCTTCGGGGATAGGTGTTTCCAAAACATGATATAATTTTTCTTGTTTTAGAACAATCCTTAAATTTCGGAACCAATCCGAAAAGTTATTGTGGTTAAGACGGTCTTTAGCGAGAATAGATCGGAGAGATA
Organism: Bidens hawaiensis; assembly: GCF_021521415.1. NCBI lineage: Eukaryota > Viridiplantae > Streptophyta > Magnoliopsida > Asterales > Asteraceae > Bidens > Bidens hawaiensis. The sequence continues at coordinate 403,468 of NW_027491641.1, forward strand.
CGTTTTGGACGTTAGGGATAATGTTGTCGTCGACGTGTGTGGCCATCTGCAGAATTTTAAATAAGTTCATTTTAGTGTTTTAACCTTTTAATTATTAATACCCTTTTATATATACCAAATATAATTAATAATTAAAATCTAGAATCCAACGATAAACCCGACTCCGGTTAGGTGACCTTTTTCCCTTTGTCGGTTTATCAAGGTAGTTATTCATAACAATTGCAAACCCTTTTGCAACTTCTAGAATTTATGGGACCGGTTCGAAATCATATTTCGTGTTGGCATGTTTTATCCCATCAACACCCATTAGACCCCATGCTTGGGTGACCCTCTTCACATGGTTCTAATTTAAGTTGTCCTACTTGTATCAACTTGTAATATTAACATACAAATGGTTAGGTGACCTTTTTCCCATTTATATGCCAATATTACCTTAACATGTTAATTTACTCTATGCGGTTAGGTGACCTTTTTCCCACTAAGAGCTTACTAATATGTTAAGTGTTATACAAAAGGATGGTGTTTAACTTATTATCCTTAATTTTAAAGGGATTTTTAGTTTTAATAATTCTAGATATAAAACTTTAAATCATGTTCTAACATGCATTTAGAAACATGATTTTGAAACCATTTTCAAAACTAATTTATAATAAAACCATTTTTATTATGGGCGTGAGACGGCTAGTTAATAATTCCATTTTATTAAACTACGTGTCACGTAATTACCGATAATTATTAGAACCCGTTTTATGCTTTGTTAATTAATTCTATGTGACGGAGTTGATATCCTAATATCTAACAACCACACAATCAAACAATCAATCAACAAGCATACACACAATATATATACTAGACACGAGCCACTAAGTTAGACCACACTTGTTAGCCGAAACAAGTGTGTGTCTTAGGTCCAATCCTAAGGGACACATGACACATGGATGTTGTAGCTCCCACTCGATCCCGCATCCAAATGCTTCGAGCATCTTCTTCAACCTTGTTGTGATCCATTGGGCTTGAACTTGGGCCTTAGCTTCCATAAGCTTCCACTTGGGCTCAATTGGTGGGCTTAGGTCCTTTTGGGCTTGAATCCCTTAATGGGCTTGTGAAACCCATTATGACCATACCCGGCCCAATTAGGCCCAAACTTCCAACTTTGCAATCTTCTTAAATTTTACAAAATTAAATGTCCTAATACATTTTTTCTATAAAATAAAGATATTACAAATTACCTATTTATTACATACCCATATGAATAAATAATTACAAAATAGCCCCTAATAAATTATTACAAACCGATACTTTGAATAATAAATTACAATCACAACATCAACCACAAACAAAACATCCATTTGGTCTACGGCTCGGTCTAGTACTAACAAACATAACCCGATATGTCATAGGAACCCGTTCCAAAAACCCCTTTGCTTTATCGGGCCTAGCCCAACCCATTTGGGCTTGACCCAATAACAAGATTATGGGCCTCGGCCCAATTAAAAACTGCATGGGCTCGGCCCAAATAAAACTATATGGGCTCGGCCCAATAATAACCATGGGCTCGGTCCATTTAAAACTTTATGGGCTCGGCCCAATAAAATTTTATGGGCTCGGCCCAAATAACCAAAATGGGCTTCGGCCCAAATTCACCCGAATTGGGCTTCGGCCCATTTGCCCGGTTTTTTTTTTTTTTTTTTTTTTGAACAAAGCCAAAAACAATAACAAGATTAAATACAAAAATATCATGCATGTTAATTTTTGTATAAAATCTTTCAAGGGGAAAATAAAAAAACCGAGAACCCGAAGCTTAGTTTCCCGTATCCCGGCTCTTGATGCCATTTGTTGGGTTTCTATGGAATTTACAAACTTAGTTAACCGTTTAACTAGTTATAATTAATGCGGAAACGTGATAGACAAACTAACCATATGAACAACCTAGTTTATTCATTGCAAGATTACCAATAATCTATTTACTAGAAACCCGAAGCTAGGATCACATGATACGGGAACAACTAAACAATCAAAGCTATATAAATACTTACAATCTTAACCCTTTAAGAGTTTAGTAGATGGTTGAAGAAGATGATGATGATGCTACTAGACTTTCAAAGGAAAACCCTCAAACGGAATATACCCCGAGCCTCCAACACACACCGAGCTATGCTAGGAAGCTTGAACACGGAAAAACGAGACCCGAGCCCTTCCTTTTTCCTTTTGGCCGTAAACAAGAAAGAAAGAAAGGAAGAGTTGTATGTTTTTTGTTTACTTGAAAGTTATTAAAAAGGGTCTTCATCATCATCACACCCAAGAATGCATGGTTAGGTAGATATAAACACTTATACACTCAACCTCCATCTTTTGCATGTTAATGATTTTGACCAAGTTAGTGGGGTGTGGGGCCCACCCAAAACCGGCCCCAATATATAATTTTTTTTTTTTTTTTTTTTTTTTTTTTTATTTATTTTATACTTTATAAAATATATAAACACCCCATCTTTTATAAACCATTTTACAAAAGATCATATAGTTAAATAATCATTCCAATAATAATTATTTGAATAAATAAATTAACCAATTAATTTATTTAACACTTTCAAGTAAGTATTCAGAAACCCGATTTTCTGAATGTATTGTGTTCTGTATTTGTCTTATAGATCTTATCTTAACAAATACATAATTGGTATGTGTCTAACTCGTTATTGGGTATGACCCGACTTGGATCAAACACGGCTAGCCACATTAACCTAATTATGTGTCTCGGGCATACGGTATTCCAACACTTTTTTGTAGTAGTGAACGTCCTAGATCACAAATCTATTTGGATATTATTATGCCAAGAATCCAAAGACGATTGTAGATATATTTTGTCCACTTTAAACTTAACAAGTGTTTTGATGTAAACGTGATTGATGTGCATGAAGTAGTCAAATAACTATTAACTAAAAATAAACTAATCTAGACACTAAGTAATACTCTAGACCCTTAAACTTAACTTAAACTACTAACCGGCAAGTGAACCGGTCGACTCTAGTGCAGCTAAGAAAGTCCGGATATCGAACCCACGAGACTCTTTAAATTACGAAACTAGCAAATTAGACTCAACTACAATACACGACTATTTATTAATAATATTTGAGGGGGATTTAAGCTAAATATTAAAAGTCTAATAATAATTAACTAATGATTGCTTAACTATTAAACTAATAATAAACTAATTAAACCTAACCCTAATTAATATAATAATAATAAAACATAATTATTAACTTAAACTTAATTAATCAATTTAAACTTAACCTAATTTAATTTATCTAATAAACAATTTAGAAAACTTGGATTAATTCAGATGATTAGAATAACTACCCAGGCCGGAATCCCCAAAGTTACGGTTATTAATTTAAATGGAAAAACGCAAGTTATGGAACCGGGATCATAAGATAGACCCTTGACAGAAAACCCGAACAGGACCCTTGAACTTCAAGAAGACGCCTATGGATTTATAACAAGTTTTAAGATTCACCAGTTTTATATTAAACTTCCTTACGGTTATTTAATTGCTTATGTCTAAGTATCTTTTATGACGAAAACCTACCTTACAGCGCGAAATTCAAAAGATAGCAAAGCAAATCCAGTTAATTTAATAGACTAAGCTGACAATCAAACCTAGACGGACTCCTTACGAAGAACTAAATCTAGCAATCCCGACAAGCAAAGATCTATTAATAGCCTGTCACTTTACAGCTTTTTAGACTGGCAGCTCACTTTTATCTGTTTACTTGATTTTATTGTTTCTATGATTTTAATCGATATCAATCATAAACTAGTCAAGAACACACAGTAAATGACCTAACAAAACCCTATCCTATGAAACAATCAACAAGGGAAATGTGAAATAATAAATTCAAGTAAACAAAACCAAGCAATCACACGCATCAACTAAATCAAACTCAACAGTTTACTTAGAACATAAAATCCATAACGAAACGAAAATCCAAATAAAATCAAACCGAACTAAGGTTCATCACGACCTAGGCAGTCTATGGAATTTAGCCTAGCATCATAAAGTCTAAATCAAACAAAGTAATAGAAACTGAAAACATGGTGTAATAATAAAGAACGAAAGATTAAAGGCGATAAAACCCGTATTCTTCGATCTTAAACATCTAGCTCTTCACCGGATGTTCTATTGCCTTCAAAATCACCACAAGACTCGTAAGATAGCTCCAAGAACTCCCAAAATCGGCTGGTGGCTTTCAGGTTATGTCAGGTTTAAGTTAAAGGTGTTTAAATAGCGAAAACCAAGCCCGACAATAACCAAAAACGAATTAAAAACCCATCAGTAGTGCCTAGACGCCACGCTAAGGGCTTCTTGCCTTCCCCTAGGCCCGGCGCGGCGTGCTTTTCCAAGGGGGCCGGTCAGACGGCCCGGTCTGACTGGTTCTCTGTTCTGGTTCTTCCTGACGCGTTCCGGATCTCCGTTTCGGCTCGTTTTTCGCCTTTTTTAATCACGATCAAAACTCGGAACCTACGAAACATATAAATGTTAGTAGTATACAAATCTAGACTAGAATCGAATAAAAACTATTAAAAAATTAATTAAAATGAACAAGGGAAACATATATATTTAGCATTATATCAAATATCCCCACACTTATTCTTTTTTCGTCCCTGAAAAAGTTTGATGCAGTTGGATTAAAATCGGAAAATCAAAGTCTAACAAACATATAGGTTAATTTTTGAAGCTCAGAAAAACGCAAAAACTGCGATCACCGATATTGTTGTCCACTTAAACCCATGCCTTAATCTTTACTGGGACAAAGATGATCCGACAATTTTTTTACTCAGTGGTTTACACAGTTAAGACCCGCTTATTTTCAGCTTTTACCGGACCAGACCACCCCAACTTGACTTAAACCTTCAAAATTAGCAGAGTTAAAACTTTTGTTGCTCTATTTTTTTCATGAATAGCTAAGACGATCAAGGGTATTGTTTATCTACCTAAGCTTAAGCATCAAAGTCTACCAAGCAGCCATTAGATACGATTAAGGTTCAATTATTTTATAGCTAGTGTTCCCCACAACATGACATACCCCCGTTATCAAGCAACACACCGAAACCATCACCATAGGTGAGCATGCAAAATTTCATCTGTAGGGCTTACATGTAGCGTATCCCTTGTGGTCCGTTTCTTAATGGTAATGAGACGCGAGCAAGGGGATCCCACATGGCTAACAGCGTGGATGATCAAGTCTGTAGTGAATTTGTACTTTTGTACTCTTGTGATCATGTTTATAGACTTATGTGGCAGAAATCTGCGGGTTTGCTCTTTTTTAGCTTTATTTTAAATATTCACAACCCCATTTGGAATTGTGAATACCCAGATGAATAAACTGCATACAAACCCATGGTCTCCGGACCCGAAGCATCCCATCAATACAGGATTTAAGGTTATAAAACTATACGCCGATGAGGTGTAAAACACTAAACTAGCAGTTTTAAGTTTATATCACAGGCTACACGGCATACTCTAACGTTAAACCTACCCAAGCATCATATGATAACGTATTCAGAATTTTAAAATTTATGATATTTTCACTTTTTCATACCAAAATTTGAGGCTTGAGTATGGCCCGACATTTCATTACTTATTTTCCACGGACAAAACGCTTTACCCACAAGAGATTTCCGACCCATTTTATCAAATTTGCCCTTTCATTTTCAAGGATGAGCCTACTGACACATCCCAAGTTAAGTGCGTTTTATTTTATTTATCTAATATTATTAGTAGTTTGAAAAAACAATTTCCGATAAAATCATCATCTCCTACTTTAACGCAAAAAACTATATTCAAGGGACATTTTTAAAGCATTTTTTCAATTTTTTATTTGTTTATAATTTTTTTTTAAAGTTAGAATTAAACTATGACTCAAATATCCTATCCCCATACTTAAATTTTGCATTGTCCTCAATGCAAGGATAATGACGACTTAAAATAAAAATAAAACTAAAATAAAGTCGAACTACAAAAAACTAAAAATTAAAAAAACAGAAAAAAAAAATAAAAAAAATTAACAAGCTAGATAAAGGAAAAGACTTAGCTGGTAATATGCGCATGAAATATGAAACCAAAGTCTTCTTGAACGAATGCCCTCCAACTACGAACGTGCTCAGCAAATAGTAACTCCTTCTCTCTCACACGAACGTAAGCGGCAAAAATTCAACAAACAATATCTAGAAATATATCTTATCAAACTGATAGATATTAAGCATTCAAAATATTTTCACCAACCGACAAATATATAAAATAATCATGAATAATCATGAGCAAATAATAAATATAAAGTATACGGCTCCACTGCTACATCATCCTCACACTTGTCTTTTTCATTATATTCTTCCTTGGGATCGTTTCTCTAGCTCACTCAATCTTCAAACTAGCAAAACTTAAAAACGCAAAAAAACAAAGACGAACTACAAAAACTACGTTAGTAACTCTATTAAATATACAAACTCCGCGAAACCTCCCGACATTTGAACTTAATCAGGAGGTTTCTCCTTTATCTGGACCCTATCTAACCCGTTTAGTTCCACCCGGAATTTATCAAACATTAATATATCAATGATGGAACCGCAAAATATTAAATTAGAATTAAAAGTCAGTAACGGGTCAGACCACCTATATTTAAACTTACCTGGAAAGAGCCAAATACGTTGTAAGTATCGAGAAGACTGGTCGTGTTTGACATGCAAAGGTTTTTTCACTCCCGTAGACCATCTCCTAAAATATACGCAACTTCGGTTTTCAGGTAACCTATCATCCTCGACCTTCTCCCGTGGTTTTGATTCCTGATAAGCATTCAAAACACAGTCCACGGGCCGACAATAATGTTCTTCCTCTAACACCGCATCCTCATCTACACTATCCTCTACAAGGAGGGCCTCGAAAAACGCAGCATCCTCATTAACGTCCAATGTGTCTCCCTCATCATAATCTGACAATCCATCCAACTCCATATTTAGGAATTCATCTTCCTCATTAAGCTCATTATCAACCTTAACCATATCCTCAACACCAAACATTAGCTCGAATGACTCTCTCAATTCTATCTCTTCCTCAAACACAGGTTTTACCATAACTAATCTCAGATATGCAGCCCACTCCTCCTCGTCACAATCATCATCGGAGTCACTACAAAACTCAGTACAATTAGCAACATATACCTGTGAAACCTGAGGTGGGATTTCATCAGCCACTCGTGTCTCCGCATCCGGGATGAGCTCCTCTTCTTCATCAACATATCCCATGATGGGCTCTATCCCTTCTTCTGGAAACGTCGGGAACAACTCGCCTAACCGATTCATGTATCACAAATAGTTGCCTTCCGCATCATACTTATAACCATGTGTCGGTTTCTCCTCCAGCTGCACACTCTCCTCTTCCTTTATCTCATCATCAGAGTCACTCCAAAAATCAATAATAACATGTGAAACCGGAGGTGGAACTTCAACATCCATTTTTGTCTCCGTTACTTGAATGATCTCCTCATTTGAGTGCTCAACATATTCCAAGGATCTTAACCTCTCCATTTCATCTTCTTCATCCAGTCTCCTAGAAATTTCTTCTACTTGACGTTGGAGATCTGTAATAATATCCTGGTGATTTTTGAAGATGATATCATGCTCAACGAGAATCTTTTGGGTATCTGTAGCCATGTATTGGACCAACATCTTTTTTATCCTACCCATAGCAGCTACATCCTCATCAGAAAGGCTTTTAGAAAATTGATCATAACACTGCTCCTGGTTTTGCTGAGGTTGCTGATACGAATTATCAAAATAATACTGAAAAGGTCCCTGTGAAAAATTTTGTACCGGCTGCATAGAAGGGTTAGTACGATTATATGGACATGCACGAGTCATATGAAAACCAGCGCATCTATAACAAATAAAGTGAGAACCCTTGTATGGACAATCATAGTGTAAATGAGGATCACCACACGTATCACAATTAAGGTTACTGTAGTATGGACATTTAGTGGTAAAGTGAGGTCCATTACAAATTTCAACATAATTAAAAGAATCTAAACAAGCAAAAGACACGGACAATTAGACACCTACGACTCAAAGAAAAAAAATAAATAAATAAACACGTAATTATCTAATTAACTAAAACCCTAAAAACTCAAAAGCAAAAACAAAATAGCACGTATATAGAAATTAAGTCCAATCAAAGCTAGCAACGCAATTGCCAAAAGTCCCCGGCAACGGCGCCAAAAACTTGATGTGCTTGAAGTAGTCAAATAATTATTAACAAAAAATAAACTAATCTAGACACTAAGTAATACTCTAGACCCTTAAACTACTAACCAGCAAGTGAACCGGTCGACTCTAGTACAACTAAGAAAGTCCGGATATCGAACCCACGAGACTCTTTAAATTACGAAACTAGCAAATTAGACTCAACTACAATACACGATTATTTATTAATAATATTTGAGGGGGATGTAAACTAATTATTAAAACTCTAATAACAATTAACTAATGATTGCTTAACTATTAAACTAATAATAAACTAATTAAACCTAACCCTAATTAATATAATAATAATAAAACATAATTATTAACTTAAACTTAATTAATCAATTTAAACTTAACCTAATTTAATTTATCTAATAAACAATTTAGAAAACTTGGATTAATTCAGATGATTAGAATAACTACCCAGGCCGGAATCCCCAAAGTTACGGTTATTAATTTAAATGGAAAAACGCAAGTTATGGAACCGGGATCATAAGATAGACCCTTGACAGAAAACCCGAACATGACCCTTGAACTTCAAGAAGACGCCTATGGATTTCTAACAAGTTTTAAGACTCACCAGTTTTATATTAAACTTTCTTACAGTTATTTAATTGCTTATGTCTAAGTATCTTTTATGACGAAAACCTACCATACAGCGCGGAATTCAAAAGATAGCAAAGCAAATCCAGTTAATTTAATAGACTAAGCTGACAATCAAACCTAGACGGACTCCTTACGAAGAACTAAATCTAGCAATCCCGACAAGCAAAGATCTATTAATAGCCTGTCACTTTACAGCTTTTTAGACTGGCAGCTCACTTTTATCTGTTTACTTGATTTTATTGTTTCTATGATTTTAATCGATATCAATCATAAACTAGTCAAGAACACACAGTAAATGACCTAACAAAACCCTATCCTATGAAATAATCAACAAGGGCAATGTGAAATAATAAATTCAAGTAAACAAAACCAAGCAATCACACGCATCAACTAAATCAAACTCAACAGTTTACTTAGAACATAAAATCCATAACGAAACGAAAATCCAAATAAAATCAAACCGAACTAAGGTTCATCACGACCTAGGCAGTCTATGGAATTTAGCCTAGCATCATAAAGTCTAAATCAAACAAAGTAATAGAAACTCAAAACATGGTGTAATAATAAAGAACGAAAGATTAAAGGCAATAAAACCCGTATTCTTCGATCTTAAACGTCTAGCTCTTCACCGGATGTTCTCTTGCCTTCAAAATCACCATAAGACTCGTAAGATAGCTCCAAGAACTCCCAAAATTGGCTGGTGGCTTTCAGGTTATGTCAGGTTAAAGTTAAAGGTGTTTAAATATCGAAAACCAGGCCCGACAATAACAAAAACGAATTAAAAACCCATCAGTAGTGCCTAGACGCTGCGCTAAGGTCTTTTTGCCTTTCCCCTAGGTGCGGCGCGGCGTGCTTTTCCAAGGGGGGCGGTCAGACCGGCCTGGTCAGACCGGTTCTCTGTTCTGGTTCTTCCTGACGCGTTCCGGATCTCCGTTTCAGCTCGTTTTTCGCCCTTTTTAATCACGATCAAATCCCGGAACCTACGAAACATATAAATGTTAGTAGTATACAAATCTCGACTAGAAACGAACAAAAACTATTAAAATATTAATTAAAATGAACAAGGGAAACATATATATTTAGCATTATATCAGTGATATATAAAGGTATGTATTAGGCATAATGTTTGTGTTGTCCCCATTAAATTCGAAAAATTACAGACTCCATCATAACTCAGGCATAGTTTGTGTTTGTCAGATCACCCCGAATTGACTCCAAACCCCTAATTATTGATCAAAATATTTTAAGCTTATTTAAACTTTTTGCAAACTTTTTCAAACAATAAAGGTGAACCATGGACTTACTTGCCATATGGACTTACAAGCCTTCATATAAATTCTCTAGGACTTACTTGTTTGCCCCACCTTACGTGGTTCTAATATACCCCATTTTGTTTGTTAATTTTCAGCATTTTGTGTTGAGAATTGTCAACATTTTGTGTTGAATTTAAATCTTTAAATCACTTTGCAGTTTTTCTGCTTTTTCATTTTGATTTTTAATATGTATATCAAAGCAAGAATAATTTTTTAGGTGATCAATCACTAACGGGCTCGTGTATGACTGACTAATAACATTTTTGCCTTCATCGATATGACTTATTTGGAGTCGGCAACCGCTTCATGAAAGTGTAACAACTAGCACAAGCGAGTATTTAATTTTATATCACTATGATACTTACTCATTTGTCAAGCCTATCTACACATCAAACAATGATCTTGTTGGCTTTTGATCTACTCTTTTCATGTGCTAGAATCGTTAGATATAATTTCATATCATTTTCCAAAGGTCGGATCAGTTTCTTAAAATTTTATTATCGTTAATTATATGACTCCCTCTAAGCAGGAGCTCCCTCTAAATGAGAGAATATCTTTTTCAAACTGTTTCTGATTTTCTTAATAAAATAAAAAATCTTTTTGGCATGTCAAGTGACTCATTTTTTTGTTTTTCTTAAACAAACTAAAAATCTTTTGATGAGTTAAACTTAACTCATCTTCTCCCTCTAAAATTGTGGCATATTTAAAAAAATATTTACAATTTTATATACAAAAATATAGATAGGTTGTTTAATAAAAATTGATCAATGGCTTTAGTGAAAAGGTCAACGAAGCTGTTGTCATGTGGACTATCCTAAGCATGCGTTATCACATTGTATAAAAAATTTAATGAGATTCAAACCGAAGCCCAACGGCTAATGCTGGATCCATCACTTGAGAGTAGTAGTTGGATGAGGTGAGTTTGAGAAACGCTCGACAAGTTGTGGTTGATCCATATGAACAAGTTTAGTGTTGTTGAAGCACAACATATGAAAAATTCCCATTCCCTGAAGTTTGTCCTCCCATGTCACTTACGAAAGACTCGAATCCGCCATCGAATGGTTTAGCATCAAATGGCAAGGGTTTGTCTCCCATCATATGTCAGGTGCAGCCACTATCTAAGTACCGAATACTCTTGATAGTCCTATTTGATTGACCTTACATGCACTAAGCGTTTAAATGGACATAGGTTCCCAAGATGTTTTTGTCTCGGGAAGGTCAACAATAAGTCGACCAAACTTGATTTTATTTCTTGAAAACCATTTTTACTGGGCGACTCATCGTTAGAAGAATAGTCCCTAGGAATCCAAGAAAAAACTTGTTTCTTGGTTTTGGCAATTTTGGACTTTTGTTTTCTTAATTTTAAAATTGTTTTTGGTGAATCCTCAGACTTTTCAGTCTTAAGATCCTTTTTTATTCTATCCTTTTTAGTTTTTCAAAATGGTTTCCTCTTGTGTTTTACTTTATTGACTTTGGATCTCACATTCACTTCACTGGCTTCACTATCATCTTGATCAGTCCTTGAGTCAGGGCTACTAAAAGCTCTTTTTGGGGACTGACTAAGCCACCTTTAAATATCAAGTTGTTGCTTGAACCAGTGCTTGCAATTTCTTGCAAGGTGAGAAGAATGACCACACACAAAACAACATTTTCTCCTTGGAGATCCATAGAACTCCTCATAACTATAACATGGTTGGTGCGTTGGGAAAGGTGATCCTTGGAAAGGAACATGATTATAAAACACATTTGATGTGTGACCCTAATCATCAAAAACACATTAGTGTAATATGGATCAACAAAATTTTGTTGATAATGACCATAGTAGTTGTTATCAAAATAGTTGCATGACTGAGGATTTTGTTATTGATTAGTTGTTTTAGAAAATGATCTTTTATTTCCTGACACATATTTACATGAACGACTCATTTTATTATCATTTTCAAACACTTTACTTTTACTTTAACTATCCTCAGGCTTACAACTTAATGATGAACAACTTGATATGTTTGCATCAACAGGCCTTTTATCACTGACACAATTTTCAACAAAAATCTCATCAAAGATAGTTTCATAATCACTACTCATGTTCATTTCCATCGACCCACTTTCTTCTACACAACCTGCTGAACAAGATAAATCACTACTAGAACTAACTGATGAAGGAATGGGATCAACATTTTTGGATACGGTAGGAATAAATGTCTTTGGTTTTGGCACATAACCAATAACATATACCATTTCGTCCTCGGGTGTGGTATTGAAACCAAAATGAGGTAGGCTAGTATAATTTTCATTGAATGGAGGTGGAACTGCTATGTGATCGTAGTCTATAACTGTCATTTGTTTCACCACAATCTGTGCCCCAATAATCCCATTCAATTTATCATAGGCCAACTCAAAATTTTCAACGACTCTTTTTCTTTGAGCTAAATCTAATTCTAGCTTCTCAATTTTAGCGTTTAATTATACAAAGCGTCTTTCATGAAACTCGGCTAGTTTACAGATTGAAATAATTTTTCATTAAGTTTAGTCATATCATTATTATGAGTTTTAATCCTCGTGGTGAAAATCTTTTTAGCCTTCTTGAAATCATCGTTCTGACATTTAAGACTAAGATTTTCATCTATTAGGGAAGCATTATGAGTTCTATAGTTCTCAATTTTATTTATACAAGCTTAAGAGCACAAGTGTGTGTATACCTCGGGAAGGATAAGACTTGATTGACTGCTTCCACCTACAGCACTTGTCCCAGCTTTATTTTCTTTTAACTGATTGTTTATTCGGAGGTTGTCATCCATTAATTCAAAAGACTTGATGGTAGAAGTCAACTATGAGAGTGTTATGGTATTCAGATTTGTGGTTTTCTTGATGGTTACCACACTGATGTTCCATGCGAAAGGCAGTGAATCCAACAACTTCATGTTGATCTCAGACAACTCACGGATGATACCAGCACTTCTCATTTCAATGACGAGTGAGTCGTATCTGTTGATGAGAGAGGCAACCGAATCTCCTTGAATATGTTTAAAATTGTTGAATTCTCCTTTTAACGTGTCCTTTTGGTCTTCCCTCATATTCATGCTTCCTTCAAGCTTAGAATTATAAGACATTTTTTTATAAAAAAAACTGAGGTTTTTTTGTCAACGGGTCAAAGTGAACGGTCAACGGGTCAAGGTCATTGGGTCAAAGTCAGCGGGTCAGCTCGAATTAATTTTACTCGATTAGATTACATTAGAATATATTAGATTAGATTAAATTAGAGTTAGATTAGATTAGATTTTTTTAATAAAATAATATTAAAATAAAATAATAATAAAAAAATTCAATCACTTTTTTAAGAAATTAATTATAATAATATATTCTATTACTTTGCTCTTATTCGATTACTTTTTTTTTAAATATAAATTGATTATAATAATATTAAAATAATCTATTCGATTAATTTACTCTCACTCGATTACTTTTTTTAAATATAAATTGATTATAATAATATTAAAATAAAATAATATTAAATAATATATTCGATTAATTTACTCTTATTCGATTACATTTTTTTAATATAAATTGATTATAATAATACTAAAATAAAATAATATTAAAAAAACCTTATTCGATTACTTTTGAAGACCCAATTACTTTGATTGATTTTTTTATTGTTTTTTGTAAAAATAACGACCAAAATAACAATAAAGGCTAAAGGACTTTAGTCTAAAAACCAATAGATCGGCCTAGCTCAGAGTTTTTCAACCAAACTTGAGCTCGGACACAAAAACCCAAAAACTCATATTCGATGATTTTCGTGTAGAACTAAGGTGTAAGGTACTCCAAAAGTAGTTGATAACCCGAAAACAACCTCAAATCCACCAAAAACTAAGATCAAAACCCGAAAAGTTTAATCCGAAAACCACAAAAGTTGAGCTGAAAGCTCTGATACCACTTGTAGGTCCTCTTTGTATGGATCTAACAGCTTTACTCAGATCAATTCGTGTTGTAAGCTAGCGGAAATCACTAAGAATACTCGGATCTCAGATCTTAGTCTGTATAAACACAAAAGAAAGAAAGATAGAAAGTGGAGTGTTTTGGTGAGAGAGGAAACTACTCTTTATTTCCTAGTGGGTTTTATTTCAAATGGTTGTGAAGAGTTGGAGTTGTTTGTGAAGAAAGGGTTAAGTGACCATTTATATAGGGTCCCCATTTCTCCAACTTTTATATTTCGTCCGTACAAAATAAACGTATTGAGGTACGTAATGCACCGACTAATAGCAAATATAAAGACATACAAAATCCTAATACTAATATAGAATATTAGCTCTACACTAGTGAACATGTCATACATGTCGTCTTCTGTAACATTCACCTCTGTCTTACCATTTGGACACTAAATCCTGAAGTGTCCATTCTTTTTTACAATTCAAGCATCGAATATCTTTACGAGTCTTAGATTGACTCTTATTCCTGCTCCTACTACCTCATTCTTTTATACTACCTCTATCTTCTGCAGCTAACATATTTCCTGATGATTCACCTGAACTTCTGCGTCTTGAATCTTCTCCCATAATCAGGTCCCTAATCCCATCAAAGGTAATTTTGTAGACGAACAATAAACCACGATCACTATTTTTGACCAACTGTCGGACAAAGAGTATAGTAACAATAGGCCTTGAACTTCATAAAACTTAATGTCGACTAACACTAAGTGTGAGTGGTTCTAATTAAGATTATTAATATGCTTTGTAACTTACTAACCCTCTTTCATTCTAGTTATCACTAGCTCTCTGATAAGATAGACCTTATTCGTTGTTGAAGGTTTTTCATACATGTTGAATAGTGCACCCATCAAACCATGCGCTATGGTTTCTTTCGTGATATTAAACGCCACATCTTCCGATAACGACAAAATAATACAAGCCCTAGCCTTCTTGCCTAACTTCTTCCAATCTACTTCTTACAACTTTTATGGTCTTTAATCTTCAAGCACTACATCTAAATATTTCTAACAAAGTAGTGCTTCAATATGCGTCTTCCACCAACCAAACTTTTGTCCATCAAACTTCTGTATCGAAACATTTCCTTCATATGCCATGACAATGAGTAAAACTAAAAACTGGATAAAATCAGAGACAGGCACAACAATGGCACGGGCCTAAACTTAATAGTTGTTCTATTGAACTCTATTAAACAATTAAACTATTTAAACACAACGGAATAACAAATTGTAAATCAAAAATCGAAACTTTGAACTGAAATAATAAAACCTGATAAACTCGGTTGGCACTGGTTCTCTGTTTCTTTAACACTTCATCTGATTAAACAATTGTTCTTTAATAGAAAAATAGGATCTTGATGTAATTTTTCTTGGCCCATACTTTACAAAATATGATCTCGACCACTTTTATATATTTCTTAGCCTACAAAATAATATTCCAACCAAAATAAAAATGACAAACAAGGACGATTTCAGCCTACAATCTTGTACTACGGCCCCAAAAAACAAACGAATCATAAACTAAATGTGATTTAATAAGGACCAAAATATCAACAAAAGATCTAGCCCAAAAGAATAAAGGATCATCAACTTCTTTCACGAAAAACCCACTGTCGGCTAATTAGAATCGCACAAACCACGACAACTTAAACGAATCCGCGATGACATCAACTGGTTAGTCTTCCTCTTTGGTATTGTCAGCAAAAAAAATTGCCCAACAAATAACACATGGTTGTTTCTAGTAGCGGAGCAACTGGCGGTAAAATGTTTAGAGAATAGAATTGATTTGAAATTGAAAAGATATTATCATTGATAAAGGATAGTTACAATATATATCAATTACGTAAGCTAAATTAAAAGAAGAGTTACAAAGTAATAAATACAATAAATGACTATTATCAATCTTCTTCGTTAATAGAGTCACAAGTTGTGGCATGATTTTAGCTTGATTATTAATTCAAAAGAATTGAATTAATAATATCATTCTATAGTGTTAATATGCCCCCCCAAGATTGACAACCTTGTAGTGAGTCCAATCTTGGACATGAGAAGATGAAATCTTGAACGTGGAGTTGGTTTTGTGAGAACGTATGCTAACTGATCATCCCCGGCAATGTGTGTAACTCGAATGAAATGATCATGCACTTTTTATCGAACGAAATGGAAGTCAAGTGCTAGATGTTTCATACGTGAATGGAAGACGTGGTTGACTGAATATTGTGTAGCACTTAAATTGTCACAAAAAGTTGTGGGGATGGTGATAGAGGTAAAGCCAAGCTCTTGTAATAGAGAGTTGACCCATAGTAGTTCAGTTGTTGCTGAAGCTACTGCACGAAACTCAGCTTCAGCCGATGACCGGGCTATGGTAGGTTGTCGTTTAGAGCTCCATGCGATTGGATTGGACCCTAGATAAACAACATAACCTGTGGTGCTTCGATAATTGTCTTTGTCTCCTGCCCAATCTGCATCGGTAAAGGCGTGTAGTTACAATGGAGACTTGTAACGTAGTAAGATACCTTTATTTATGGACCCATGAAGATACCGAAGTAGGCGTTTAAGGGCACTCCAATGAATAGTGGTAGGAGCGTGCATAAACTGAGATAACTTATTAACCGTAAAGGAAACATCGGGACGTGTGAGGGAGAGGTATTGTAAAGCACCAACTAAGGCCTGGTATTCCGTTGGTGAGGGTATAGGTATGCCTCCATGTAAGGTAATAGGCTCGGAGCATGTAATTGGTGTGGGCATCGGCTTACAATCACTCATATTGGAGCGTTGTAGAATATCTTGGATGTATTTGGTTTGAGACAACAGTAGACCAGAGGAGTGTGGAATTACTTCCACACCAAGAAAGTAGGATAAGTTTCCTAGATCTTTTAATGAGAATTTATTGGCAAGGGAGGAAATGAATGTGTTGATGATTTGAGAGTTGGGTCCGGTGATGATAATATCATCAATGTAAACAAGAAGATAAATGGGATAAGATCCGGAGGAGCGTACAAACAAGGAAGAATCAGATATAGTTGGTTGAAAACCGTTGAGAGTAAGATAAGATTTTAGTTCTTCATACCAAGCACGTGATGCTTGACGAAGACCATAGATGGCTTTGTTTAGCTTGCAAATGTGAGTCGGAAATGATGGGTTTACAAACCTGGGTGGTTGAGCCATGAATACATTTTCCGTTAGAGTGCCCTGTAAAAAGGCGTTATTGATATCAAGTTGACGAAGATTCCAATGTTGTGACACGGCTAAGGAAAGGATGAGACGTAGGGTGGCTGTTTTGACAACCGGGCTAAAGGTTTCGGCATAGTCAATGCCCGGTCGTTGATGAAATCCTTTGGCTACGAGACGAGCCTTTAGGCGGTCAACGAAACCATCGGGTTTGTACTCCGTACGAAATACCCATTTAGATCCTACAAGATTGGAAGCTTGGTCGGATGGGACAGGGTCCAAGTAATATTTTTAATCAACACATCATATTCTTCGGACATTGAATTTCTCCAAAGAGGGTGTTTTAGAGCTTGTGTTATGGTTGAAGGTTCATTAATTGGACCATTTATGGCTGTGTATAGCTGAAAATGAGGATTATGATATCGGGGATTTGTTTTCCAGATTCAAGATTTGGGTTGTGGTTCGGCGGTTGATATGGGGTCGAGATTATGTGAATTGGTTGTTGAGTTTGGGAATTATATTCGGTAGCAGGGGGTTGAGATATATAGGTTGGCCTTGGGTGTTCGTTGGGAAAACGGAAGTGAGTGGGGTGTTGAGTGTGGATGGGTCATCTAATGGGATGGGGGAAGCATGGGGTATAGAAGTTGTAGATGGGCTAGAGGGAGATTTAAAGGAGGTGTCTGGGCTAATTGGAGGGTTTGGTGTGTTGGATGGGCTGGTGGTGATGTTTGGGCCTGTAGGGGAGTGTAATGGAATGTGATTAGTAGTACGAGTTTCATTTTGAGAAGGGGTGTTGGTGGTGATGATTGGTATAGTGAGAGAATGCCAATCATGAGCATTTGGTGGTGTAACGTGGGTACTTCTAAGTTCTTCAAATGGGAATTGGTTTTCAATAAAGTTGACATGTCGAGAAGTGTGTATTTTATTTGAGGGAGGATCAAGTGCATAATATACGCTTTGATAAGGAGAGTAGCCTACAAAAATACAAGGTTTAGATTTAGGGTGTAATTTAGGGGGGGGGGGGGGGGATATGGTCGTAACCAAGGAAAACAAAGGCAACCATAACTTCTTAATTTTTCATAATTTTGTTGTTTGTTAAATAATTTGTAATACGGTGAGGTGTTTTGGAGAGTAGGAGTGGGTAACCAATTAATGATATAAGCGGCTGTGGTCATGGAAAAGGTCCAATAGTTGGTTGGCATTTTTGCATGAGTAAGAAGGGACAAGCCGGTTTCGACGATATGACGATGTCGACGTTCAGCATATCCGTTGTGTTCGGGTGTATGTGGGGGTGAAGTGAGGTGAGAGATACCATGAGACTAAAGGTGTGAGGAAATTTTAATGTATTCTCCGCCATTATCAGAGAATAATTGCTTAATAGTTGTTTGGAAATAGCTCTCCACAAGTTTTTGAGAACGAATTAATGTGGATAAAGAATCGGATTTAATTTTGATCGGGTATAACCATATGTATTTTGTAAAGTGGTCTACAAATATTATATAATATTTATAGCCATCGGTTGATGTTATTGGTGAGGACCAAACGTCAGAAAATATTAATTGTAAAGGGGCGTTAGAAGATAAAGTAGATTTATAAAAGGGTAATTTGTGGCTCTTGTTTATGTGACAAGAGTTACAAGTATTATTTGAGTGTGAAATGCAATCAACAGAAGAGGATACAACCTTTAGAATGGTAGTATTTGGGTGACCCAATCTATGATGCCAAAACTTTGAAGAACTCTTTTGAATTGTGAATATAGAGGGAGGGTGAAGAAATGTAGAGGTAAGCTCATAAATCCCATGGCTAGCTTGTCCTTTAAGGAGTAGGAGATTAGAACTTGGATTCTTGATAAGAAAGGTGCCTTGAAAAACCTGAATTAGGATATGATTATCATAACAAAGACGGGATATAGAAATAATATTTCTAGATATGTTGGGAACTCAAAGAACGTGTTTGAGTATGAGAGTTGTGTTTTGTGTGTGTATGAGAAGTGAACACAATAAATGACTATTATCAATCTTCTTCAATAATAGAGTCACAAGTTGTGGCATGATTTTAGATTGATTATTAATTCAAAATATTTGAATTAATAATATCATTCTATTGTGTTAATAAAATGGTGGTGACGCGTGATCGACTTTCGGAACAGGTATACTAGATCGTCGGTTGCTGGAAGAATTAACCTAGCCGGAGATCACTTTCCCTTTTTGTTGATGTGCAAAACAGAAAACGGTGAACCGTAGTTCCGACTTCTTGTGCTGCGGCGACAAGAAAAATTGGTTCATCGTGTTCTTCGTGTGATCCTGATCTAGACCCAAAACTCTGATACCACTTTTTAGGATTAAACGCACACATGAACCGAACACAACACACGAAATCAATAAACGAACACGAGTATTTAACGTTGTTCGGTCTAAACGGACCTACGTCCACGGGTGGCAACTAGGTATTCTTTATTGAGTGACAGTGATTACAAGTACATATTGTGGTATAAATAATGACTGAACTAGGATTCGTATCTTATTAAACAAGAAATCTAAACCGGGTTGGGCTCGACCGCCCGCCGTGTTTTTTCTTTGACTTCAAATAATAAACCAGGCTGTCACACCCCAACCTACGACGGAAATGCCGGGGCGTGGAATGATTGTCACAGCTCGTAAGGTTACTATCACGCAATTATTAAAATTCAAATATCTATTTATTTAATTCAAATAACACCATAATTCGTTACAAAAATAAATTCAAAGTAAAACAAAACATCAAATAATTCAAATGAAAATTTAAAGTCTCAAATAAACTCTTCTAGCATTAAGTCCTTAAACAATTCTTCTAAGTCCACACTTCACATCAAACGGTAACCTGCATATGCGTGAAAATAATATAGTTTGTCAACACGAGGTTGAGTGAGCAACACACCAGTTCAGTTTACATATTTAATAAAATACGTAGCTGCAACGAGTCAAATGAGATTAACAAATCAACCAATGAGCAAATAAAAAAAAGATGTCGAAAAGCACAAAACTAAATCGACTAGCGTATGATCATACTATTTTCTGAGATTATGTTGGACCTCTCCGAATACGGTTCACATTGAGCACATAAACATATAGCAAGTATGGCATGAGATTAGTTAACACATAAGACAACAATTGCAGTTTTGTGTATAGATAAGGTGTGAAAATATAATAAGTTACGCATATGTCCCCAAAAGTGATAAAACAAGTAAAAAGGGGGAATTTGATACTCACCTCAAAGATGGACGAGGATGATTAAGGTAGCGAGAATGAGATAAAGAGGATCACGCTGGCGAACGTTAATGCCTAAGAGTGAGAACGAGAGTAAACGGACTCGTTAAATACAAGATATAACAAGACAATTAAAAACAAAGAAATATTATATTAATATTTTATTTATAAGGATTTATTATTAAACTATAGTTTTAATTTAAGAAAACATAACTTAATAAAATGTTACTTTTAATTTTGTGATTAAAACTACTCGGTATATATGTATATATATATATATTAAAAACGTTAGTTTTTAAGTTAAAATCTTCTTTATATATTTATGTATATTTATATGAAAAACATTCCTTAGAAAATGAAAACGTGAATTAACGAGTATAAAAAAGTCGGTTTTTAGTGAATTAATCTTGTTTAATCAATATCATTAATAATATAATTAGTTTCTTCCAAATAATAATAAAACTTAAGAAAAGGAAGAAAACGGGTTCAGTGTCGATTGAACCCACGACCCGAGTCCAATACACACACGACCCAACCAAGTGATCTGTGAGTTCAATTTGTTCATAGCCCGTTTATTTATAAACAATAATCCAATTCTGCCCCTTTAGCCAAGAACCCTAGAAAAATCAATTAACCCCTTACGATAACAATTGATTAAAACGGGTTTAGGGTTAATGATCCTCATGTAATCGGGATTCAAAACATGTATTTAATTACCTTAGAACGAAATCAGAAGAGGGAGAACAAGAGGGAAACATGGCCGGCGGTTAAGGTGTGATGAACGAGAAATTAACGAGTGCAATGGTTCGATTAAATAAGGGGGTATTGTCGGTCATCAAACAAGGAAGGTATCTAAACAATTAATTGGAATAATATCATCGATTTCTTGTTCATCCGCGATTTAAGGTTGGCGGTTTGGTTAAAGATGGAAAAACGAATAAATTTGATGTTATTGACTTAATTAGTTTGTCGGTGAGCCGCGTTTTAACAAAAATAAACGATTTCGAGTTCATTATATTGATTACAAACGGATTAGAACATTCAATTGATTGATTTCTTTGATTCGGGTCCAAGAAAACCCGTTTAAACAATCATATGGGTATGGGTTAACCAGATAATGGAAATGGGTTATAATATAATTTACATACAGGCCCTTCAAGTTTGGAGATGGATATAGAATGGTTCAAACTTTATATATTGGGTTAAAAGCATCAAAATTAAATAGTTTAAATATAATAATAATTTATAACTCGATAAATGCGGATATTATTAATGATAAAACCCGGACCCGAAAGTGGGTCGGGTAACGGTTACAAATGATAAAGTGAAAAACCTGAAATGTTACAGTATCCCCTACTTTTGGGAATTTCGTCCCGAAATTAGAGAATCCGCAACAGCGAAAAGATGAGGATACTTGAGTTTCATCTGGTCCTCACGCTCCCACGTAAACTTAGCGCCTTGCTTAGAATTCCAACGAACTTTAACCAAAGGAATGCGGCTTCTCTTAGTAACTTTATCCATATGATCCATAATCTCAACGGGTTGCTCAACAAAATGCATATTCTCATCAATACTAACTTCATCGAGGGGGATGTGGAGATTACCCTCGGCAAGACACTTCTTGAGGTTAGAAACATGAAACACCGGGTGAATATTAGAGAGTTCAACAGGATGTTTGAGACGATACGCAACAGGACCAACTCTATCAATAATCTCAAAAGGACCAACGAAACGAGGAGCTAGTTTTCCCTTCTTTCCAAAACGAACAACTACCTTCCAAGGGGAAGCTTTGAGTAGAACAAAATCACCAACACAGAACTCATGGGGTTTACGTCTCTTATCAGCATAACTCTTCTGACGACTACGAGCAGCAAGGAGATTTTGACGGATTTGAGCAATACGATCAGTCGTTTCTTGGACTAGTTCGGGACTAGTGATTTGAGATTCACAAACTTCGTTCCAACAGATCGGAGATCGACATTTACGACCATAGAGCGCTTTAAAAGGTGCCATACCAATACTAGATGAAAACTATTATTATAAGAGAACTCGATAAGCGGTAGATGAATATCCCAATTTCCTCCAAAATCGAGGACACAAGAACGGAGCATATCCTCTAAGGTTTGGATTGTTCGCTCGGATTGAGCGTCAGATTGCGGGTGATAAGCAGTACTAAGATCCAATCGAGTACCCAAAGCGGATTGAAGCGACTTCCAAAAACGAGAAGTAAAACGACCATCACGATCGGATATAATGGATAACGTAGTTCCATGATGACAAACAATTTTCTCAACGTAAATGCGCGCCAATTGCTCGACAGTATAAGTCTCTTTGATGGGAATGAAATGAGCAGACTTGGTCAGACGATCAACAATTACCCAAAAGCTATCATGTTGCTTGCGGGTAGAAGGAAGCTTAGTGATAAAATCCATAGCAATACCTTCCCATTTCCACTCGGGGACGGGAGGTTGCTCGAGTAAACCAAAAGGTCGATGATGCTCGGCTTTCACTTTGGAACAAGTGAGGCATTTAGAAACATACAAAGTGATATCTTTCTTCATACTAGGCCACCAATAGGCATAACGAAGGTCGGCGTACATCTTATCCGCACCGGGATGTACGGAATATCGTGACTTGTGAGCTTCGTCCATAATAAATGTGCGAAGATTATCACGATTGGGGATCCATAAGCGGTTCAGAAAGTAAAGCAGACCATTGGGTTTAGTTTCCAGTTGGGTTTCGGCACCGCACGACATCTCGTCATACATATTGCCTTCGGTGACGGATTCGTGTTGAGCATCGAGAACACACTTTTCGAGATCATTTTGAACAAGAACACAAGTAAGAAGTATCGATTTGAAAGGCTTATTATGACTGAGAGCGTCGGCCACGACATTCGCCTTTCCAGGATGATAGCGAATTTCGCATTCGTAGTCGCTAAGCAATTCGCCCCATCGACGTTGTCTCATATTGAGTTCTTTTTGGTCAAAAATGTGTTGAAGACTCTTGTGATCGGTAAACACCACACACTTCGTACCATAGAGGTAATGTCTCCAAATCTTCAAGGCAAATACAACAGCACCAAGTTCGAGATCATGCGTCGTATAATTTTTCTCGTGAACCTTGAGTTGTCTCGAAGCGTAAGCGATAACCTTGCCTCGTTGCATGAGAAAGCAACCAAGTCCTTGGTTAGAAGCATCACAGAAAACGATAAAATCTTCATTTCCTTTCGTAAGAGCAAGGATAGGAGCATTACAAAGCATGTCCTTAAGAGTTTCAAAGGCTTCTTCTTGCTTTGACCCCCACACAAAGGTTTCACCTTTGTGTTAAAGCGGTGAGGGGCAATGCGATCTTGGAAAAGTTATGAATGAAACGACGGTAATAACCCACCAAACCGAGAAAAGAACGAACTTCGGTGGGTGTCGTAGGCGGCTTCCAGTTCTTAACAGCTTCGATCTTTGCAGGATCAACATGAATACCCTTTTTGTTAACAATGTGGCCCAAAAACTGAACTTCTTTCAACCAAAACTCGCACTTAGAAAACTTGGCATACAATTGCTCCTTTCGAAGCAGATCAAGAATGGTATGGAGATGATTCTTGTGGTCGCTCTCAGATTTCGAATAGATCAAGATGTCATCGATGAAAACAATAACGAACTTGTCCAAATAAGGTTTACAAACACGGTTCATGAGGTCCATAAACACCGCGAGTTCGTTTGTCAACCCAAAAGGCATAACACAGAACTCGTAATGACCGTAACGAGTATGAAAGGCGGTCTTCGGGATATCTTCTTCACTAACACGGAGTTGATGATAACCCGAACGGAGATCGATCTTCGAGAAGCATGCGGCTCCTTGAAGTTGATCGAAGAGATCGTCGATTCGATGGAGCGGATAATGATTCTTGACGGTAAGTTTGTTGAGTTCACGGTAGTTAATACACATGCGGAATGAACCATCTTTCTTCTTGAAAAATAGCACAGGTGCACCCCAAGGAGAAGAACTCGGGCGAATGAAGCCCTTTTCCGAAAGTTCTTGGAGTTGGCTTGAGAGTTCTTGCATCTCGGAGGGTGCAAGACGGTAAGGGGCTTTAGCTACGGGGTTAGCTCCGGGTATAAGATCAATTCGAAATTTGACTTGACGAACCGGAGGAAGACCAGTGACATCATCGGGAAAAACATCGGGAAAATCACGTACGACTGGGGTATCGGATAACTTCTTCTCTTTCGGCTCTTTCTCTAACACGAGTGCTAAGAAGGCGACACATTTCTTGCGCAAATAACGTTGAGCTTGAAAGCACGACATGAGATTAATCTTAGACGTTGGAGTATCACCTAAAACCTTAAGAATACGACCATTTTTTAGAGGTATACGAATGAACTTTTCGAAACAAACAACTTCTGCATGATTAAGAGTTAACCAATCCATCCCTACGATTATGTCGAAACTACCCATTTGCATTGGAATGAGGTCAATTAAAAACTCAACTTTGTTAAGGACTATGACGCAATCCCTAATTACCGAGTCAATCATAATAGAATTCACGTCGGCTACTTCTACGGTAAAAGGTCTAGACAACTTATCCCGAGGCTTATCAATAATATACGCAAAATCCAAATATATAAAACTCTTATCGGCACCCGTATCAAACAAAACCGAAGCATGATAATTATCAATGAGAAATGTACCATTCACCATATCGCTAGAACTCTGAGCTTGATTCACATTCATCATAAACGCACGACCATTGGACCCTTGAGGGGTTTGAACAACTTGGTTCAAAGGAGGAGCTTGAATAGCGGGAGCTTGTGTTGATGCCGATGGAGGAGCCATGAGCTGAGGCACATGAGGTGCATGGGTTTGGGGTGCATAGGCTTGAGGTTGGTAGGTTTGCACTTGGTAGGCTTGGGAAATGTAGTACGGTGCATGGTATACTTGGGCTTATGGTGGATGGGTAACATAAGGTGGTGCAGGCATGACATGGGCTTGGTTAGCATGGGTGAGTAATGGGCAAGCATTACGGAAATGATTAGGGTCTCCGCATTTGTAGCAAGCTCGGGTATTAGGAACACCGGGCTATGCAGGGTTAGCAGCAGGTCTAGCGGTAGGGGGTGCAGACCGGGTTTGGACAACTTGAGAACCAGGCGGTGCACGACAAGTATCGGCAAGGTGGCCGTAACGGTTGCAACGAGTGCACAACCAACAACGGGATTGAACCGGGTGATGGCGGTTACACCTGGCACAAAGGGGATGTGGGCCAAAGTAAGATTTCTTGTTTGGGGCATTAGGGTCATTTGGGGCTTGGTTGTTGGATTGGTTGACGGAGTAGTTTTGGTAGTTAGGCTTATGTTTTTGGTGGTTCTTGTTGAAGCGGTTGTTGTTGCTGGAGGGTTTGGCCTCAGCTTGGTCATCGGTAGAGGAATCGGTTTTTGTCTTGTCGGGGGGCTTGGAATCCTTGTGGGACAAGGCTCCATCCCGTACGTGACTATCAGTGAGGGAGGCAGCTAGGTCCATTGCCTCACCGATGGTTAGTGGGTTACAACTCATTACAGCATCACGAAAAGCGAGCGGGAGACCGTGAATGTATTTCTGAATTCCGCGGGTCTCGGGAGTTACCAGATGCGGCACAATACGGCTTAGTTCGCGAAATCGGCTAGAATAAGTGGAGTTATCGCCCCCGATTTGCATAAGATCCCAAAACTCCGCTTCCTACCTCTGCAGTTCATGTTCGGGGCAAAATTCCTTTTTCATCGCCTCCTTTAGTTCCTCCCAAGGCATAGCCACGGCCAAATCCGACCCCTGGTCATTTCTCACGGCATTCCACCATACAAGAGCTCGATCCATAAAGCAGCTTGAAGAAAATTTTGTCCGTTTGACATCCGGACATTCACAGTGGATAAATTTGTTCTATATTTCTTCAAATCATTGGAGCAAGGTGGTAGCATTTTCCTCCCCACGGAAGGACGAAGGTTTGGTGGCTAAGAAGTTACGGAAATCATAGTTGTTGGGTGTGGCCGAAGTGGCTGAACCATTAGAATTGAGGCTTTGGATTTGGGTGACAATAGCAGGTATAGCAGCAGCAAACTCTTTCGTGATTCTAGCAGCTAGGCGGCGGTCGCGCGAGCCAGATGAACGTTGATGGCGATGGTGATTTCTGAGTGACGACATTCTACGGAAAATAAGAGTAAAGATTTATGAGTTGGGGGATCATATGTGTAAATATTTATGGGGGAAAACAAAGTTAGTTGAAAACATTAAGTTTCTGTTAGGTTAGTTTCACAAAAATATAACGAAATGCATCTCGGGACGTTGGCCTCCCATGAGCTTTCGCAATTTGAATGGCCCAACAATAATTAACGAAAACACATATGAGTTGGACAGCCCATGAGCGTTACTTGGCAATTTGGTTGTCCCAACTAATTAACAAATTATTGATGCAATATAGTTTTTCAGCCCGATGAGCGTCTTTGACCGACCAAACTATATAACGAACTATCGAAATAAAATATGGGTAGTCGGAGTATCCGACAAAATACGACAAGTTAATAGATGGATAGTCGGGATTCCCGACTAACCACTTGAAATAACATAAAAACCATAATCGGAAGGTTACTGAATTTAAGCCACGAAATCACCGTGAATTCGGTTTAATAAAATGTATATGGGAGTGCAACCACTAGTGTGGTTACGGTTGACAGCTTAGGGGGTCGGTCATATGGCATTCGTGGCCGCTCAGGTCATAGGGTTGAGTATTGTGGTCAGGTTATCACCCAGGTAAGGATTAGCGTCTTACCTTTGGTTCCCGGAACCGTTTTTGCCAGTGCCCAACTCACAGTTTCTCTCCCCTTTTCTTATGATAGGGACATGCCATATAACCTAGCCCTAAGGAGAACGAGTGAAAACAACAGGTGGGAATTCTTAAGGAATGTTCCGCAAATAAAAGGCAATCTAATATTGATTTTAAATTTAAGTAAAATTTTAAGTTCTTTTTGTAGGCATAGCCTCGGAGCAGTGCGTGTGTGCATGACAATAATATAATAAGAAAACTTATCAACTAAGGGAAAGCAGTAACAATCAGCTAGAACACGTAAGGTAAGCAGATAAGCACGTATAGGGCTCCTAAACATGTGTCTAAGACAATCTCTAACAACCTATCTTAAACCTTCGGCTCTGATACCAATCTGTCACACCCCAACCTACAGCGGAAATGTCGTGGCGTGGACTGGTTGTCACATCTCGTAAGGTTACTATCACGCAATTATTAAAATTCAAATATCTATTTATTTAATTCAAATAACACCATAATTCGTTACAAAAAGAAATTCAAAGTAAAACAAAACATCAAATAATTCAAAGATGGACGAGGATGATTAAGGTAGCGAGAATGAGATAAAGAGGATCACGCGCGAACGTTAATGCCTAAGAGTGAGAACGAGAGTAAACGGACTCGTTAAATACAAGATATAACAAGACAATTAATAACAAAGAAATATTATATTAATATTTTATTTATAAGGATTTATTATTAAACTGTAGTTTTAATTTAAGAAAACATAACTTAATAAAATGTTACTTTTAATTTTGTGATTAAAACTACTCGGTATATATGTATGTGTATATATATATATATATATATTAAAAACGTTAGTTTTTAAGTTAAAATCTTCTTTATATATTTATGTATCTTTATATGAAAAACGTGCCTTAGAAAATGAAAACGTGAATTAACGAGTATAAAAAAGTCGGTTTTAGTGAATTAATCTTGTTTAATCAATATCATCAATAATATAATTAGTTTCTTGCAAATAATAATAAAACTTAAGAAAAAAAAGGAAGAAAACGGGTTCAGTTTGGATTGAACCCGCGACCCGAGTCCAATACACACACGACCCAACCAAGTGATCTGTGAGTTCAATTTGTTCATAGCCCGTTTATTTATAAACAATAATCCAATTCTGCCCCTTTAGCCAAGAACCCTAGAAAAATCAATTAACCCATTACGATAACAATTGATTAAAACGGGTTTAGGATTAATGATCCTCATGTAATCGCGATTCAAAACATGTATTTAATTACCTTAGAATGAAATCAGAAGAGGGAGAACAAGAGGGAAACAGGGCCGGCGGTTAAGGTGTGATGAACGAGAAATTAACGAGTGCAATGGTTCGATTAAATAAGGGGGTATTGTCGGTCATCAAACAAGGAAGGTATCTAAACAATTAATTGGAATAATATCATCGATTTCTTGTTCATCCGCGATTTAAGGTTGGCGGTTTGGTTAAAGAAGGAAAAACGAATAAATTTAAAGTTATTGACTTTATTAGTTCGTCGGTGAGCCGCGTTTTAACAAAAATAAACGATTTCCAGTTCATTATATTGATTACAAACGGATTAGAACATTCAATTGATTGATTTCTTTTATTCGGGTCCAAGAAAAACCGTTTAAACAATCATATGGGTATGGGTTAACCAAATAATGGAAATGGGTTATAATATAATTTACATACAGGCCCTTCAAGTTTGGATATGGATATAGAATGGTTCAAACTTTATATATTGGGTTAAAAGCGTCAAAATTAAATAGTTTAAATATAATAATAATTTATAACTCGATAAATGCGGATATCATTAATGATAAAACCCGGACCCGAAAGTGGGTCGAGTAACAGTTACAAATGATAAAGTGAAAAACCCGAAATGTTACACAGGCCGCCTACGAACCCAACATAATGTTCATTAGTGTTTACGTTAAGTATTTTGATATGTTGTCCATTAACGTCCATTAGTGTCAATCGGTGTTTCTTTGTCCATATAGTGTCCATCAGTGTTCGGTTGTCCATTAGTGTCTGTTAGCGTCTGTTACAATATTAACGAACGAGCACGGACAAACTCAATTCCTTAATGGATGGACATGGACACGAATTTTGGTCATATGATTGTTTTGACTAGTTGAATACAAAGAAATTGAGTTAGGTCTTTTAACAAATGGTAGTTTAATATGGTCCATCATATGGTACTCTAGTTTCAGCAAATGGTACTCTAACTTTAGAGTATGATACTCTAATTCAGCAAACCATACTTTAAAACTTCCTGATGTGCGTTGCTTCTCTACATAACATAATATACTCTGTTTTCAGCAAATGATATGCTAAACCAACTTTTACCCAGATTCTCCAATTTTGATTATACTCTCACACATTATCCCGGGTATTCATTCCGTGCTCGTACAGGTCCAAAATATTTATATTAATCACTTGTGACCTGAAACAATATACACACGTATGAAGTATCAAAGTTCATGCAATAAACAATTAAAACTAATAAATTAGCATGCTAAAATATGTACAAAATAACTGACCATCAGATGGACATGGACACGAACTTTTGTTCGGTAGGGTGTTCATGAACCGTCCGTTTGTCCAACAAAAGCTTAACGGACGAACACAAGTAAGTTCTCGTTCAATTTGATTTGATGCGCTTACAGCTGCTCACACTCAAATGTTTAATATGAGGAAACCTTCTATCCTATGGTCATCTTAAAATCCATGAAGATATCCATTGTCAAAACTACGTATTGTGACTAATATATGTGACAAATATACGTCAAAAATTATTTTCATAGAATAGATATCTTCAGACCCGACCCACATGGTGGTTGACAGCCCAAGGCCCAATATTTTTTTGGGCTAAAAAATAATTATGCATTTACTATATAATATATTAGCTTTTACCCCCGTATTACGGGGTGTTTTACATTAATTATTTATAATATTTATATATTTTTTGAATGGAGCTGGAATTGGAGAAGGGAGCCGAGAAGTGCCGAAGAGGTGTGGAATGGGAGAAGATGTTTGGCCTGTTTAGTCTGATTCTCGGATCCAATGGTCCGGATAAGTGGATTTAAAGAGGTGTTAAAGGTGACGAGTTCTCTGTGGCAGATGCTAGAAGAATTATCGGTAAAGATATTGAGCCGAACTCGGGGAGTATGATAGGTTGGGTCAAATGGATTCCAAAGAAGTGCCTTGTGTTTATGTGGCGTGCGGTGTTGAATAGGATCCCTACGAGAACCTAATTGTTGAAGAGAGGTATTCAGGTTAGTTCTTGTTCTTGCAGTCTTTGCGGGTCAGCTCCGGAAACTGCAGATCATCTTTTTTCTAGCTGTGAAGTGGCGGGTTGTGAAGTGGCGGGTCAAGTTTGGAGTTGGTTCGAATCATTGACCTCGGTTTCTTCGGGGGCTTACGGCAGTGTGTTCAAGCTTTCCAGATTGCATTTGACGGCAGGTTTGTCCCAAGGTAAAGAGGAGGTTTTCAAGGTTTGGTGATAACGATTTGTTGGAGGCTGTGGAAAGCTAGAAACGATCTTGTGTTCTCTAATATTCCGGTAAGGATTGTAGATATTGTTAGTAACATTAAGGCTTTGGGGTTCTTTTGGTATAGAAATAGGCCTCGGTTAAAACCAGTCTTGTGGTCAGATTGGTGTTCGTTCAATTGGGTGTAATGTCTCTTTGGTCTTTTGTTGGTGCATAATGTCAGTAGTTCATAGTCTAGTGTCTGTAATCGAGTCTGTAATGATTAATTATGTTTTGTATGTTTAAGCGAAGTTACTGACAAGTTCGCTTAACAGGCGAACTTGTTAGTCAAGCGAAGTTATGGACAACTTCGCCTGAACATGCCAGGCGAAGTTGTCGTGTATAAATAGTCCTAGGTTACGGCTTGGTTTGTAATCGTGGTTTAAGTTCTTTTCGGTAGTTCGAGTTCATTGTAACGTGAGGACGAGAGTCTGTAACAGTGATATTACATCACGTGTTTGAGTTATAATATATAACGTGTGTTCGTGTGATTCGTGTTCTATACTCGTAACGATCTACGCAGGGATTCCGCACCTGAGTAGACCGAGATATCTCGTGCGATCCGTCCAGGGAACCTACAATTGGTATCAGAGCATTTGCTCGATTGTGTGGTTCGGGATATTCTCGCGGGTGTAGAAATCGTCTCGTTTCAACTATTCGCGGGACGTGTTTTCTGTGTTTTTGAGTCAATCTTACCTCCTACTATCGTATTCAAGCCTTTGCACCGTCAAAAACCTCGTAAAATCCAGATTTCAGATATGCAAAAACGTCAGTGTTCATCAGGCGAAGTTGCCGTCAGGATACGTAGGGTTTCGGCGAAGATATAAGGTTAAGCGAAGTTATTCACAACTTCGCCTACCTTCTCAAGTTCACCTAACTCAGCGAAGTTCTCTACAACTCCGCCTACCTCCTAAGTTCGCTTACCTTAAGCGAAGTTAATCATCTGCGAAGTTCTTCAGCGAAGTTAATCAGCGGCGAAGTTAAGGCTTAAGCGAGGTTATTCGTAACTTCGCCTACAGTACTTTTCAGAAAATTTTTTGATTTTTTCGGGTTTCTTACTTTTCGGGAAAGATGTCGTCGATTAACATCTCTGAGTTAGTGAAGATGGAAGTTGAAGCAGGGTCAGCTACTAAGGCCCCAAGATTGCTGAAGGGAACCGATTTCGTTGCATGGAAGGATCGGTTCATACAATATGTCAAGTACCAGGATGCGAAGATGTGGGTATGGATCCAGGATGGTTATATTCCACCAGTTATGGAGTATGAAGGTCGTGATCAAATCAAAAGGTATAGCAAAATGGAAGAAGAAGAGAAAAAGATGTATGAGGTCGAGAGCAAGGCTCATGCTGCTATTACTATGGCTCTTCCACAAGAGATCCTTCATACGTTTAGAAAGTACACGTCAGCAAGAGAGCTTTGGGAAGCTCTTGAGAACAGATTTGAAGGGAATGTAGGAATCCGTGCTTCAAAGATAAAATTGCTCAAAACCCAGTTCTCAGTCTTCAAGTATTTGAAGAATGAATCTTTAGATGATATTATCACTCGATATTACCATCTGATGACTGAATTGAGCAACTATTCAATTTCCTACCAAGAAGAAGAAATAGTTGAGAAGCTTCTAGATGCTCTCCCACCAAAATGGGAGATGTATACTGTGCTGATGAGGGAAGACAAAGACTTTCCCACATATGATCTAGAAACGGCAGTCAACAAGCTCAGAACCTTTGAGCTTAACATGGTCAGAAAAGAGACACCTATGGATCAGGTTCAAGATCCAGGTATGTATGGAGCTAAAGTCAACACTAGCTCAGGATCGAAGACTGAATCTGCTGCCTACTACTCGAAGGGAGAGTCGGGCGCAAACTCATCACATGAGGGTCATGTGTCAGTCAACACAAATGGTGATGTTTGCTATGTAGCAGGTGGATCGAGTGGTTCTCAACCCCAGGTAAGCAAGAGTAGTTGCTCTCCAAGTATTCCCAGCAACAACTACTCCAAGATGCCTATGAGTGTCAAGTCTGCTGAAGAGCAGTTTGGTCTCTATGCTTCTTTTATTGCTTCCTATGAGAACTACATTCTAGGGAAGGTTGTTGATCCAGCTATGTTGGATGAAGACTATGACCAGATTGATGCTAATGATCTGGAGGAAATGGATCTGCAATGGCAGATGGCCATGATTGTAAGAAGAGTGAAGCGGTTTATGAGAAAGACCGGAAGAAAGTTTGTCGGTGGAAAGCCAGGGTTTGACAAGACGAAGGTGAGATGCTACAATTGTCAGCAAAACGGTCACTTTGCAAAGGAATGCAGGAATGAGCGTGTGGAACGAAGTCAGGGCAGGTCTACACAGCAAAGTGGGGGTTCTAAAGATTATAGTGCAATGATTTCCAGAGGAGATGGAGAATACAACTGGAACTTGCATTCTGAAGAAACTTTTGAGCAGGCAAATTTGGCGAAGGTTGAAACTGAAGAAAGTGAGAAGGTTACCGGAGAAGAAAAAGCTTTTATGGCAGATGTTAAAGACCAGCTCTCCGAGGTATGTTCTAAACCTACATGCTCTAAATGTGAAAACTTGTCTGAGCAATTAGCAACTATAACCGATCAGTATGTTAGGTTGGATGCTGAATTTAAAACCCTAAAAGAAGATCATCATTTTACAAAAGCAAGAGAAAATAGCTATAAAGTCAAAATAAAAGCTTGTGAAAAAGATGTTAAAAGTATAAAAACAAAACTTGCTGAAAAAATTGAAGTGATTGATTTAAGCTATGAAGTTTTGGAGGAAAAAACCAAACTAATTGCTAATAGAGAAAAACAGATTGCTGATCACCAGGTAAAAGTGGTGGAACTGAATAGAAAACTAGAGCAGTTCAGAAATTCCTCTGCTATTCTTGATCACCTTGTTAGTGATCAAGGTTCCTCTGCTAAGAGAGGAGGAATCGGTTATCATGAGGTTCCACCACCTTATAATCACAATTACACTTTTAACCCTAGTGTTCAGAAATCTGTTGACTTTGAGGTTGCTCAGACAGTACCAGTTAAAGTAACTTGTAAAGAACCAAATGTTAGTGGAGGCGAAACAAGTTCGCCTGTTTCAAGTGTTCAAATTTCTGATCCAAGTCCAGTCTCATCGGATTCGGATAAGTCATCCGAGTCTGGTAAGGCAAAAGAGGAGGTGGTATTACCCAATGGTGGAGAGAAAGATAAGACGAATAAAAAGAGTACTCCACTAAACCCGTACGTCCCACCATATGTGAGACGAACGGGCGGTAATAAAGCCTCGACATCTAAAACATCGGTTGATAAAAGGGTTGAGCATAGGTGTTGTTTTTGGTGTAATCAATTAGGGCACCTAGTTGCAGATTGCCCTCTGAAGCAGCGATTCAGAGGTGTAAGGCCTACTAAAACTGAGAATAAGCCTAATAGTAATTATCATGCTGCTAAAAATGAAAACCATTTAAAATTCAAAAATGTGACTAATTCAGGATTTCATAGAAACAAATCTCAGTTTTACACTGCTAATAACCAAACCACAAGCTATAATTCTTTCAATTCACAAAGGTTTGGAAGGCCTCACAATCAATCTTCAAGGAGGTATCCTAATAGGACTTACAGGAATTATCGAGATACTAACTTTGGAAAGCCAAAGTTTGGGATGTATAGATCCAAGACCAATTGGTCTTGGGTCCCTAAATTCTAATCTTTTGCTTTATTGTGCAGGAACAGTTGAACAGGGCTGCCAACAATCTTTGGGTTGTAGATAGCGGCTGTTCCCGGCACATGACGGGTAACAAATACTTGTTACACGATTTGAAACCTGTTCAAGGAGGGAGAGTGAGCTTTGCCGGTGAAAGTGGTGGCAAGATTACAGGAATGGGAACAGTGTCTAACGGAAAGATAACATTGGAGAAAGTTAACTTTGTGGAAGAATTGAAGCACAATCTGCTGAGTGTGTCGCAGATCTGTGATAAGGAGTACACCGTTCATTTTACAAAGAATGAGGCGATTGTGTTGCAACCTGGTTTTCAGATACCAGAGGAGTGGATTGTGATGAAGGCTCCACGTGAAAGGAATACATATATTATGGATATGAGGTCGACTGAAATGGCCACGGAAGAATCATGCCTTATGACAAAAGCGAGCGAATCGGAGTCCGAATTGTGGCATAGGAGAATGGGACACATTCATCTTCGGAAGATGAACCACATTGTCAGAAATGGACTTGTGCTGGGCGTTCCCTTGAAGAATTTCAATTTTGAAGATAAATGTATAGCGTGCAAGAAGGGAAAGCAGCACAAGAAATCCCATCACACCAAGAAGGTCAATTCTATTGTCAGTACTCTAGAGTTGCTTCACATGGATCTCTTCGGTCCCGTGAATGCAAAAAGTCTAGGAGGTACTTCTTATTGCTTGGTGATCACTGATGACTACTCACGATATTCGTGGGTATATTTCCTGAAATCAAAAGACGAAACGGCTCAGATGGTGAAGAATTTGATTACCAAAGTTGAGAACGTTATGGATAAAAGGGTTAAGTTCATCAGGAGTGACAATGGAACGGAGTTCAAGAATTTTGAGATGGAGATCTTCTGCCTTCAGAAAGGGATTGAACACCAATACAGCGCTCCGTATACACCGCAACAGAATGGAGTGGCTGAAAGGAAGAACAGAACATTAATTGAAGGAGCCAGAACAATGCTGGCTGATTCGAAGCTTCCTGTGGTGTTTTGGGCTGAAGCTGTTGCTACAGCCTGTTATGTTCTGAATAGAGTCTTAACTGTTAAAAGACTTGGTAAAATGTGTTATGAGCTTATGCATGGGAGAAAGCCCAACTTGAGTGGTCTTGAACCATTCGGGTCCCCTTGTTCGATTTTAAAGACAAATTCAAAATTTGGTGAAGTAGCCGATGAAGGAATCTTAGTCGGTTATGTTGTTGGGACTCCCAACAGACGTGTCTTTAATACATCGACCAGCAAGGTTGAGGTGGTGTGTAACACCGATATCACAAGTTACCAACCGCCAAAACCAAGCAACGGACCTGCTGAGTTTTTCGACTAGGTTAAACTTTTTAAGTCTTTTAACATACCGTATTTGGATATTGCTGAAGAAGAAGAGAGAGTTGCTACGAAGATGATCCTTGATGAGGAAGAAAACCTATTGCAAAGACAGCTGATCGATAAATGTCAACCTTCCTCATCAAATGCTGTCGATACCCCTGCTACCTCGACTGAAGAAGAATTTTTCAATCCATTTCACTCTCAGCATGAAACAACCATTGACGAGCTCTCTTCTAACTTGGAAGACAATTTGCATGTTGGTTCTGTTCCGACCACGAGAATTCATAAAGATCACCCTTTGGAGAATGTGATTGGTGATGTGTCCTCCGGTGTACAAACAAGACGTAGCTTGAATGAGCACACCTGTGTTTACACAAGCATCAAGGAGACAGGTATAATCAACGAATGCTTGTACACCTGCTTTATTAGCCAGATTGAACCGAAGAATTATCAAATGGCTCTCAAGGACAGCTCGTGGGTCGAAGCTATGCAAGAAGAGTTGGCTCAATTCAAGAAAATGGAAGTTTGGACTTTGGTTGAAAAACCGAAGCATGTGCATGCGATAGGCACAAAATGGGTGTTTAAGTGCAAGAGAGATGAGAAAGGGATTATCATAAGAAACAAGGCGAGGCTAGTCGTTAAAGGTTTTAATCAACAAGAGGGGATTGATTATAATGAAGTGTTCGCTCCTGTCGCAAGGTTGGAAGCCATTAGATTGTTTTTGGCGTTCGCTGCTTATAAGAAGATGAAGGTATTTCAGTTGGATGTGAAGAGTGCGTTTCTGAATGGGAAAGTTGATGAGGTAGTGTATGTTGAGCAACCTCCGGGTTTTCCTGACCCAGACTTTCCTGATCACGTGTACAAGTTAAGCAAGGCATTGTATGGACTACATCAGGCACCTCGTGCCTGGTATTCAACTTTATCAGATTACTTGCTTGAAAATGGGTTTGAAAGAGGGAAGATAGATAGCACGTTGTTCTTCAAGAGAGATGGAAGCGACTTTCTGCTGGTGCAAGTCTACGTGGATGACATTATTTTTGCTGCATCAAAAGTCTCCATGTGTCAAGATTTTGAGGCCGTCATGAAAA
Organism: Bidens hawaiensis; assembly: GCF_021521415.1. Taxonomy (NCBI): domain Eukaryota; kingdom Viridiplantae; phylum Streptophyta; class Magnoliopsida; order Asterales; family Asteraceae; genus Bidens; species Bidens hawaiensis. The sequence goes on from NW_027491641.1 coordinate 440,563, forward strand.
AGAGGTTTGAAATGAGTGCTATGGGTGAACTAACTTTCTTTTTAGGATTGCAGGTTGATCAGAAGAAGGATGGGATGTTCATTCATCAGACCAAGTATGTCCATGATGTGCTCAAACGCTTCAAGATGGAGGACAGCACTCCATTCGACACTCCAATCTGCGTCAATCACAAATTGGGTGCTGAGTCAGACGGTGATGCAGATGTGGACCCAACTCAATATCGGGCTATTATAGGTTCTTTAATGTACTTAACTGCTTCTAGGCCTGATATAATGTTTGCTGTTTGTCTTTGTGCACGCTTTCAGGCAAACCCAAAAGAATCTCATCTGAAGGGTGTGAAGAGGATACTGAGGTATCTCAAGGGCAAACCGAAGCTGGGGTTGTGGTACCCGAGAGGAGGAGACTTGGAGCTAGTCGCTTACACAGATTCTGATTATGGAGGGTGCAATCAGAGTCGGAAGTCAACAACTGGAGGATGTCAGTTTCTTGGTGGCAGATTGGTGTCGTGGCAATGCAAGAAACAGACTTCGGTCGCAATTTCAACCTGTGAAGCAGAATACATGGTAGCATCCAACTGCTGCTCCCAGGTTCTTTGGATTCAACAACAGTTGCGCGACTATGGTCTGAATTTCTTACTTACTCCTATTTGCATTGATAACACAGCTGCTATCTCAGTAACTAACAATCCCGTGAAGCACAGTAAAACTAAACATATTGACATACGTCATCATTTTATACGGGATTGTGCTGAGAAGAAACTGATTGTGCTTGAAAAGGTGGATACGCTTGATAATTTCGCTGATCTTTACACTAAAGCGTTTGACAAAACAAGATTTCAAAACCTTATCGAGCTGAATGGGATGATCAATCCCGAGTAACCATACTTTTCATGTTATATTTAAAAATAAAAAAAATAAAAATAAAAAAAAAACATCACTATCGCTTAAAAATATGTCGGTTGCCTCAGTTTGAAGGACTTGTCTTCGGATATGTTTTGGTCCTCATTTTCTACTTGTAGAATTTGAGGATAGCCATTAACCAAAGGACTAAAAGTGACCGGGGCGGTTTATGATGAGTTTTCATTCTTTCGTTTAAAATTATTCGATCATACTTAGTTAGAAGGACACATTCTTGTATGTGGTCGGTCCAGCTGATCCATTGGATCTTTGGGATAGCCGTTTACCTGAAGACTTTGTTTTGGTCGGGGCGATTAATGTTAAAATTTTTTTTATGGGAAATGAAATTATTTTTCAAGTCTGCTACTTGGTAAGAAGTTCGTTTGCTATGTTTAACAGAAAATTGATCCAACCTTGGAAAATGATAAATATACTGATTCGGTGTACTTAACTAGTGAAGTTATTAGGCTTAAAAGGCTTTAGGACAGTTATTGTATGTCATGGTAGCTTTTTATGGTGTGTAAAAGTAGAGGTGATACAAACTAAATCTACTTGATTTTACGTGGAAACTCCTTACGAGTTTTGCATGTCTTCATATATATCTTTCCGAATGATAGGCAGAAAAGCGATTACCCAGTCATACACGAGCCCGTAAGTGTTCTGATTCCCGTGAAGATAGCGTTTCAAGAAACTGCAGTGATCCAGATTCGGGACTTGCAGTTGTTTACTACTCTGAAGTCTATGTAAATGTTTATCATAAAATAAAAAAAAAATTAAAATTGTGAGTTATGAAAACATTCTAGAGCTGAAAATGTCAAGACTTCTCAATCATGGAGTAAGAAAGAGAACGGGAAGCAGATGAAGAGTACTTACAAACTTAATCAGACACTATGGGTCGAAGTCAATTCGGGGTGACTTGGGGAAAGCCAAATACGCTTTGAGAATAGATAGGAGGCATCATAATCTCTGAGTTGTTGCCCACTTAAATTTTGAGGCATAATTGAACCTAACTCGTATCACAGAAACGATGAAAACCATCTTAAGTTATTTACCTGCTTACAACCTGTCTCTTTATGTCATAATACAGCTAAACACGGATCTATGTGACAGTCACGTAATTAGTATGATTCCTGTTCGGATCTTGTCTAAAACGTAGTAGTCCCTATCGAGACTGAAATTTGATCCCTTATACTTTAATTGTTAAAAGTTTTCTTTTTATGTAGTTGTATGCTTTTATAAATGGTTACTTGGACTTGATCGTGTTATTTAATTCTTAAAGGGAAGTTTTAAAAGTTAATTGCAAAATGTTCAAATTATAAGGGTTGATTTTGTAAATATAGGCGATGTTGTTAAACAGGCGAACTTGTGAATAACTTCGCCTAGGCGAAGTTAACCGTAACTTCGCCTGTATAACTCCGCCCCTATATAAGGATTTTCAAAGGTCATATCGTTCATTATTTTATATATCAGCGAACTTATTCTCGAATATCACAGCGAATTTAATTCGATTATCATCTGATTATCTTTTTTCCGATTTCAATCAGTATTCAAGGTGTGTTTGGGTTCTATATCTTATAATCGATGTTCAATGTTGTTAACCCTAGGTTGTTTCGACACCCGGTTAGCGACCTCGGACGTTCGAACCTTATACCCGATTTCAAAGCTTGTTTTTACGTGTTCATGAGCAAACTGATCGTCCGGATTGCCTTAATATCATGTGTTTTAGTCTCCTAAATCGTCAAAATTGACCGACACACCAGATTTTCGATGATTGAATCAACCTTACTGTCGCCGTTTCAGATTCAGGCGAACTTAAGGTTTAGGCGAAGTTATCCGTAACTTCGCCTGAGGCTCAACTTCGCCTGAGGCGATGTTGTGGTGAGGCGAAGTTATCATTAACTTCGCCTGGACCTTTTAATTTTTTAATTATTAGACGAACTTAAAGATGAAGCGAAGTTGTTCCCAACTTCGCCCCAACTTTAACTTCGCCTATACAGATTTTATCACAACTTCGCACATGGTAACAAGCGAACTTGTGGTACGCCTTAACGTTTATCTAACTTGGTTCGTTTGTTGCAGATATGGCTGCAGTAGCAGGTGCTAGAGGTGCTGGAGGTGACAATGGAGATAATCAGAGGCAATTCTTCCCGGGTCATAACATGTTTATCACCTTAGACCCGGAAGCGAGCGGTGTTGAGGATTACCGCGAGATAATCACATTCCTCCTTCGCTCGAGGATATTCCACGCAATCACTACGACTCTGCCGATTTCCTTACCCAATATTGAGGATTTCTGGCAGACGGTGGAATACGATTACCGCGTTGAGCCACCGGTTATGCGAGCAACCGTCAACAATCAAGAGATTCAGTTCTCATCTGAACAAATACGGGTGGCTTTACGTTTCGGTGAGGACACTAGGGATGACCCTACAGAGTTTGTGGCTCTGTTCCGTGATGGAGCGTTTCTCCGAATGGGCTATTCTGGTCCATTAGGTGATACTCAGAGGAGGAAGGGTTTCCTACTCGATCAGTGGCGCTTCCTCATGCACGTAATGATTGTCTGCATGTCAGGGAGGAAGGCGGGCACTGACGGGATGGGTGCGACCATGCAGTCTGCAATGACTGCTCTGACTTATAACAAACGTTATAGCTTCAGTCAGATGGTCTTTTATGAGATCGATAGATAGAGGAGATCGATAGATAGAGGAGAGCGATGGCTCGTGAAAGGTTCATCATGTATCCAAGATTCATTCAGATGATCTTGAATCATGTTGCTCCCACGTTGCCTCAACGACGTCCAATACGATACATGGAGAATGTGAGCAAACGTATCTTCGCTCAATGCCGAACATCCAGTGCGAGGAGCAAGCATGAACTGCGTCCAAGGCATACTCCACTCTTTGGGTACTTAATAAACCCGGGGTATGTGCCAGCTCGTGGGGATGAGTTCAGAGACCCTCAACCACGACAGGTAGGAGCACCTCGAGATGTACCTGCTGTGCCTGTTGTGTCGGCTGAGGAGGATGTAGACCTTGATGCTGCATTTGGCGGCCAAGGATTCTTCGACATGGACCGGTTTGATCCGCAAGAAGAGGTGCAGGTCTCTGCTGCACAGGTTCGGGAAGTGAATGTTACTAGAGCAGCTACGACGGTGGCTGACTCAGATCTTGATGATGTTATGGATGAGGCGAGAAGGATGTTGGTGACATGAGAAAGGACGTTAGGGAAGAGAAAGAGGACAGTTGATGATACTGAGTCAGAAGAAGAAGAAGAGGATATTCACAAGTTGATTAGACGTTCAAGACGGGAAAGGACAGGTGCAGGTATGGGAGCTGGAGAGACTTCAAGAGTTGTACGTTTCGCTCCATCTGCACTGTCAGGTATGTCGATTGTTCCTACATCTGTACAGGTTACAAGTTTAAGCGCCGCGGAAGTTCCCGTGGTGGCTACATCAGTTGTCGGCATCCCATCCATCACACTACAGATGACGACTCCGGAGATTGTGTCTTTACCACCTCCAACGCTTACTCCTTCAGAGGTGGTGGCACAATTTGTAGAGTCGACAGTCGTTGCAACTGCAGGGTTGTCGGTCACGATACCACCTGCGGTTACGTCCACAACTGCTTCTGATGTCCCGGTTACATTCGAGATCCCTGCTGAGTATACTCAAGACACATCTAACATGAGGTTTGATTTTGATGCAACCCTCTCAGACTCGGAGAGAATAGCTGCACTTGAACGGGTCGTGGCAGAGCAATCGAGGATAAACTTTATCCAGACCCAGGCTATTCAGCGCCTTGTAGCAGAGAATCAACTACAGTCGTCCCTCCTGGTTGAACATGGGCGAATTATAGATGCTATGAAGGAGTTCTTGGCATCTCAGGGGGAGACAAGCTGTAGAGGCGACGAGTTAAGGACAAAGAAGAGAAATGATAGAGACGATGATCCCAATGCATCGAAAGATGCAGGTGGTGAGTTGCCAAGAACTAATCAAGCTCTTGGGACTTCCACAGCTCAGGGGGAGTCTGCAGGTGCAGTTGGTGGTGATGAGGTGGTGATGGTTGATGATGAAGATGATGTGATTGATGCTTTGAAAGAATTAGATGATGATATGTTTAGTGATGATGTGTTGTTTGATGATGATGTGCTGCCAATTGAGGAGATTGAGAAGATTGGAGCTCAGATTGTGATTGAAGAAGATGTTGAAGAAGGTGAAATAGTTGAAGAGAATGTGGAGCATGACATTCCAGGTGTGGAGAAAGCAGATATGGGTAATGAGACAGTAATCGATGAGACTGAATGGGAAGAGCAGCCTAGGTGGAAGGAAGGCTATGCTCAGTGGTTCGTCAAAACGAAGAAACCAGCGGTCCCTACAATGTTTAAGAAGAGTTACAATATTAAAGGCTATGCCGAAGCGAAGAAAGGGATTATTTGCTGGATCTATGATGAGCAGTTGAAGCTCTTTGTGATTAAACGATATGACGGCGTTCAGTATTTTAAAAGAATGTTAAGGTCGTTGAATACACTGCCGGAATGTGAAGTGAAAGACTTAGCCAGATTGGGGTTAATCAATCGAAATGACGATAATATGGCTAGAGTCATTGAGAAAATTGTATGGAGAGAGAGTATAAAAGAGAAGAAGTTTGAGCTGTTGAAACCGCAGAAGGGAAAACTTGTTGAAGACAAGGATAGAGGTTTGAGAGCTGATGGAAAACCTTGGATGGTCATGAAGTATAAACCGATCCGGTGCCTTAAAGAAGTACCGATGAAGCTAATGCCCAAGGATGTGCTTAAAGACCTAAAGTGGTGGTATGTGGATTGTGAGACAGCAGAGGCGGTGATGGAAGACGAGGATGAACAAGAGCTCCTAAGAGTTTACGATCCGATGCATTTGGTAAACTTATCGCAAGCTGATCTGAAGGTGCTTAATGAGAAGAAAATCTTTTATATTCCTGCTTGGAAGGACGAAGCGAGGAAGTATCAAAGAGTTGTGTCAGTTTGTGTTAGAGAAGGAGTGCATGCGTGAAGATACAAGATTGAAGATTACAAGACAAGTGCTTAAAGATCAAGATATGAAGCTACTGCCAAGGGGGAGTCTGTTGGTGCATAATGTCAGTAGTTCATAGTCTAGTGTCTGTAATCGAGTCTGTAATGATTAATTATGTTTTGTATGTTTAAGCGAAGTTACTGACAAGTTCGCTTAACAGGCGAACTTGTTAGTCAAGCGAAGTTATGGACAACTTCGCCTGAACATGCCAGGCGAAGTTGTCGTGTATAAATAGTCCTAGGTTACGGCTTGGTTTGTAATCGTGGTTTAAGTTCGTTTCAGTAGTTCGAGTTCATTGTAACGTGAGGACGAGAGTCTGTAACAGTGATATTACATCACGTGTTTGAGTTATAATATATAACGTGTGTTCGTTCCGTGTGTTCGTGTGATTCGTGTTCTATACTCGTAACGATCTACGCAGGGATTCCGCACCTGAGTAGACCGAGATATCTCGTGCGATCCGTCCAGGGAACCTACATCTTTGTAGCCTCCGGGCGTTATTCGTTGTTGTTAATATAGTGAAGTTTCAAAAAAAAAATTTATTGAAAGAAAGTTAATAATATACTTAAGAATTGATGATGAAAAGGTTTCACAAGTAAATGAGATGTTATAACATGGTTTAAAAGCTATCTGGTTTGGTGAGACCAATGACCAGTTTTTTTTACTATAAAAGTATTTTTTTAATTATAAATAATATATTGAAAAAACGGATATTAATTTTTAGTATATCTCTATTTTATAAGATTTTCATATCAAATATTTGATGAGATTAATGTTGTGTGCAGCTTTTTAATCCTCAGGATTCGTTATGATTCATGGATTCCGAGCTATCCTATCGATGCGAATACTCTGAAGATGATATTTCACTAATTCAATTGTCCTATATTATTTTTATTTGTTTTGCAGATAAGACCACGTGTTAAATATGCTAATATGAACGTGGGTTTGCAACGGCTAGTGCTTGAACTTCGTCAACTTGAACGTGGGCGAGCAACGGATTATGGAAGACTTAGTCTAGGGTTTTCGGATTATTCGGGATTTCAGTTGTAACTTTTTCTTATTTAAATGAGATGATAGATACGTTTAGAATACACACTACACTTGTTTAGCGACTAGCAACTACTGTAACACTTAGCACTCGATTTTCTATCAGCTCCACCACTTGTAATCACCCTTTTACTATTAATAAAAGTGACGGTGATAGTTTTCACCATCCAGGGGTTTTTTGTGCCGGAGATTATCATAATCAAGGGCTTTTTCCCTCGTAATCAAATCGTTGTGTTCACTCATTTTACCATCAAGCACTCTACCTCACGTACTAATTTGATCAAAAGTTACTTTGTTAATTTTTGACCGAAACAATTTGGCGCCCACCGTGGGGCAAACGGTGCTTTGATCATTATCAACTCTCAAACTAAACTCTTCTCGCGACATCCACAACATGTCTTCCCAACTGAAAATTGTTTCTTCTTCTGTCGCGACTTCGGATTCCTCTGTGAGGCCTCCTATGCCTCCTCCTGCTGGTGGTATCCCAAAGAAACCTGACAACACTCAGAAGAAAGCCGCCACTCCGGTGTTCGCGAGAACGAGACCATCTCCCATGATCCCATTATGGTATCTAATAATGAACTTTTGTCCATATATAGGCGATTACATGAACATATGGATCGCTAGAAAAAGACTAACCAGATGCTGGTGAAGGAACTGGAAGATATCAGAAAAGCCAAAAAGCCGGCGGAAGAATTCACACCATAAATCCCGAGATCTCTGGATTTCACTCCTCCATGATCCTTAGGACTGGTGCGTCCGGAGTCAACCACAGCATACAACCCCAAATTCTCGCTCTTCCAGCACTCAGGGTTTGCAGGATTGTACTCATCTGAATCCCAAGGATACTTGCATGCATCCTTTGCTGGGCTGTTTCAACATGCAGGATCCTCAGGATTATCGCAACAGGGAGGATCCTCAGGTTCTTATCAGCAGGAGTTATCCCCAGGATTGTCGCAGCAGGGAGGACCCATAGGATCGTTCCAGCAATCCGGATCCTCAGGATTGTCCCACCAGTCAGGATCCTCAGGTCCTTATCGGCAGGAGGCACCTCAGGATTTCCGCAATAGGCAGGATTCTCAGGAGTGCCTCCATCAGGGTTCTTCAATCCTCAGCAGCCGTTTGCTCAGACTCAGCAGTTTGCAGGGTCCTCTGAGGTGCACCAGGGAGACTTTATCCCAATGTAGGCTAACACTTTACCACTCCATTTGTCACTCCAGAAAATACTATGTTCGGCAATGCAAGCTACAACCCCCAGACTGCTCCTCAGAATACTAATCAAGGTAACACTTTCAATACAATTCCCTTTAACGCTAATCAAGGATTTTTGCAGGATGCAGGCATAAGTTCAAGTTTAGCCCGGGAATTACAGAAGCTTAGGGACATGATATCAAATTTTCCTGGTGTAATCCGTCCCATAGCTGAAGTTCCCACCGATAGTCACAATATATCCCGATTTGTGCCATCGATTGGTGATGTACAGATTCCAAAACGGTTTCAACCCCCAAATATGAAACTGTGTGATGGTTCAACGGATCCTGAGGAACACATTGCATAGTATAGAGAGCGTATGGAGATCAACCCAATCCCTATGGAAATCAAGGAAGCATGTCTTTGCAAGGGGTTTGGATCTACCTTGACCGGAGCAGCCATGAAATGGCTACTGAGTATTTCGCCTAATACTATCACTTCCATTTCTCATTTAATTAACTTGTTCAATAACCAGTTTTCTTACAGTAGAACATTTGAGAAAATGGCAGGTGATCTTTACAGGGTTACCCAGAATCCTGGGGAATCCTTAAGAGATTTTATTACCAGGTTTAGCAAGGAGTTACTGGAAATTCCAAATCTAAACCCGGCTTCAGCAGTGGAAGCTCTTAAGTTGGGGTTAGAAAAAGGCTCCTCTTTCTATGATGATATTGTTATGACTCCATGCAAGTCATTAGATGAAGCAAGAAGCAGAGCTCTGAGGTTTATCAGGCTAGAAGATGACAAGAAAAACTATAAGATCGGTATCTCGAAATACGATCAGATGAACAGGAAGGCCGAATCCCCGGTAAAATCATATCGATCAAAGCCTTACTATAAGCCTGATAACCCGAGGATCAATGCAGTAGATGATGAATATGATGAAGAATATCCTAAGTTCTATGAATATTGTTTTTCTATTGATATTGGTGGATTAATGTGTGCCATGCAGGATTTAGGTGAAAAAGCCAGGTGGCCAAAGAAGATGGAAAACCAAGGAGCCTACAAAGACAAATCTGTTGGAATTACGTATGCCCGAGACACATACTTATACTAATGTGGCTAACTGTGTTTGATCCAAGTCGGGTCATACCCAATAACAAGCAAGACAACACCAAATGTATTCTTTTAATGATTTGATCATTTAAACGAATACCGAACACTACGTGTTTGGAAATTGGTTTTCTAAACAAACACACTTGAGGATTTAAATAAATTATCTGGATAATTTGTTTATATAAATTAATTATTTAATTAGTTAAATAATTATATAAATGTATGTACATTTTATAAAAATGAGTTTTATAAAATGAATGGAGATGTTTTAAATGGTTAAAACAAAAAAAAACAAAAAAAAAAAAAAAAAAAAAAAAAAAAAAAACATAACCGTCCACCCCATGTGGGTGGAGAGTTTGGTCCAATCCTAGGCTTTGTCTTCTTGTGATGACCACTTTATCTACCTCCATTCACAACACATGCATTTGTGTCTTGTCTTTTTGAATTTTTCAAGTGTAGAATGAATTCATAAACACTCTCTCTTTCTCTCTAAAGCTCACGGCCATTTGGGCAGAAAATTGGGTGTTTTTGTGAGCTTGTATAGTGTTCAAATCCTAGCAATTAATTGGTGTTGTTGCTACAAAGCTTGGGGTATACTAGCTTGAGGGTTCCTACCTTGCAACCTTGCCATTTGGAGTCATCATCTTCTTCATTCACCTACATCTTCTTCTAAAGGTAGAAGAGGTACATTTTACATTATGTTAGCATTTAGTTCTTGTAATATTGATCCTTGTATTTCGGGTTTTAGTTTTACATAATGGTATGTTCATTAAACAAGTTCTAAAACTAAGCTTCCGTTGCGTTTTTCATGCTAAAGTGGTTAACTTGAAACTTTGATAAACTTGTATAAAACTCAACAATGGCATCAAGAGCCGGTTACAAGGACTTATGCTTCTTTTGTGTTCATACATTTCGGATTTTTCATGGGTGAAAAGGGAGGTCCGAAAATTTGGTGGATTTTACCCCTCATGGTTTTGTAAGATCTTGACATGCATGGAAAGATCTTAGGAAACCATTTAACATTTGGATGATGAAATATCAAAATTGTAAAAATTTTGGGGGGGGTGGCCGTAGCCTCATGGGGGGGGGCCGTTTTTTTTTTTGGTGAAATTTGGGCATTGGTTGCTTAGGTTGCATGCTTAGAACATTTGGTATGTTTGGATGTGTCATAACCGAAACCTAGACCTTGGATGTGTTGATTGTTGTTATATGTATTTTGATTATGTTTATTATTCAATATGGTTGTAATAATTCATAATCTTAGGCTTGTGTAATTTATTTATTCATAAGTTGGTATGTAATAAGTAGATTAGTTGCATTTTCTTTTTTTTTGAAAAATATGTATTAGGATACATTTTGTAAAAATTAGAAGATGCAAGATTTGGTGAAATTGGTTGGGCCGAAATTTTGGGCTTGTTGGGCCTCACCGGCCCATCATGGGATTCAAGCCCATTAGGCCCATAAATTTCACTCTTGGGTCCAAGAAGACTTTTGGAAGTTTGGAGCCCATTAACAAGCCCAAAAAGAACACAACAACTTGGAGAGGATACTTGAAGCATTTGGATGCAAGGTCAAGTGGGAGTCAACATTCCATCCTTGTGTCATGTTTTGTCCCTTAGGTGTGACTTATGACCTACACTTGTTTCGGCTAACAAGTATGGTCAAATTTAGTGGTTTTCGGTTATGACTATATTTTGCATGTGTATGCTTGGTTGTTTGTTTTACTTAATGTAATGTGTGGTTGATAGATATTAGGATATCCAAACCGTCACATAGGAACGACAACAAGCATAAAACGGGTTCTAATATATATTTGGTAATATCGCGTCAATTAGTTTAATTAAATGGGTTTATTAAAACTAAGCGATCACTCACATATAATAAAATTGGTTTTATTATAACTAGAACCTTGAAAATTGGTTTTCAAAATCGCCATATTACTAAATGCATGTTAGGATATGGCATAATGTTTTTCAACTAGAATATTTGAAAATTTAAAAATCCCTTTTTCATATTACCAAGGAAACAAGTCTAACACCATCCTTTTGTATGACACTTAACGTATTAGGGAACTTTTAATGGGATAAAGGTCACCTAACCATTTTGAGCAGACTAATATACTTAGGGTAATATTAACATATTTGTGGGATAAAGGTCACCTAACCACTTGTATGTTAATCTTACATGTTTATACAAGTAGGACGACTTGAATTGGAAACCATGTGATAAAGGTCACCTAAGCATGGGATCCAATGGTGTTGATGGGATAAACATGCCAACACGAAATAAGGATTTCGAATGGTCCCATACCTCTAGAAGTTGCAAAGGGTTGCAATTGTCAAGGTTGACTACCTTGTTAAATCAAATAACGGGATAAAGGTCACCTAACCGAAATTTGATTTATCGTTGGATTCTAGAATTTAATTATTATTTTAAAATCTGGAATAAAAGGGTATTAATAATTAAATTGTTTATAATACTAAAATAAAACTTTGTTAAATTTTGTAGATGGCCGCTAACAATGCAAACACCTCTACCCATAACACCCGTAACCTATCCTTAAGAACCATCCTTGAAAAGGATCGTCTAAACCATAATAACTTTATGGATTGGTATCGCAACTTGAGAATAGTTCTCAAGCAAGAAGAGATATCATATGTCTTAGACGATCCCATTCCCGACGAGCCTGACGTGGAAAATGAGGAGGCTTATAACGATTGGGTCAAGTACACCAAAGATTCGGTGCAAGCCTCTTGCCTCATGTTAGGGACTATGATTCCCGAAATCCAAAAGGATTTCGAGCATCATGGGGCATACGACATGATAACTCAATTGAAGGAAATGTTCCTTCAACAAGCTAGAGCGGAACGTTTCGAAACGGTTCGAGCGTTTCATGCATGTCGTATGGAGGAAACCCAAACCGTCTCATCTTATGTCCTAAAGATGAAAAGCTACATCGAAAAGCTTCGTAGGTTGAATTGTCCCGTGTCTAATGAGTTGGCTACGGATTTGATCCTCAACTCTTTGACCAAAAGGTTTGAAACCTTTGTCATGAATTATAACATGAATGGGTGGGACAAAAGCATTGGTGAGCTTCACGCAATGCTAAGAACGGCCGAAGCGGGAATGGGTAAAAAGGCTTTACCCGTTCTAACAATCGATGAAGGAAAAAGGGGACATAACTCCAACCCCAAAGCAAGTGTTGCTAAGGGCAAGGGCCACGTCCGAGGAAAGGGAAAGAGGAAAGCCATCACGCCCACCAAACCGAAGGAAAAGAAGCAAAAGGTTGCGGCGCAAGATCCATGCTTTGAGTGTGGAGAGATAGGTCATTGGAAAAGGAATTGTCCGACCTATCTCAAAGCGTTAAAAGATAAGAGGGATGCGGGGCATACCTCAGGTATTATCTTTACTATACATATTGAACTAAATGTTATTTCTTCAAATACATGGGTACTTGATACCGGATGTGGAACTCACATTTGCAATTTGTTGCAGGGGTTCAAAAGAAGTAAACAACTCAACAAAGGGGACATTAGTCTCTTTATGGGCAATGGAGCAAGAGTTGAAGTCCAAGCCCAAGGAGACTACATGTTAAAGCTTCCAAGTGGTTTGGAAGTAATTTTGAAGAATGTTTTGTATGCTCCTAAGTTAAGGAGAAACATTATTTCCGTGTCCCTTTTAAAACAATGTGGCTTTGATCTTAAATTTATAGATTATGATATTCATGTTTTGATGAATGGCATATTTTATTTTAAAGCTATACCCATGAATGGTATATATGAAATAGATCAAATTGGTACGTCACATAGTAGTTCAATGTACAATATCAACACCAAGAAACTCAAGAAGGACTTGGGTGATTCCTATCTTTGGCATTGTCGCCTTGGACATATAAGCAAGAATCGCATGCAAACTCTTCGCAAGAGTGGTATTCTAGAAACAAATGAGTATGATTCATTTGATGTATGTGAATCTTGTTTACAAGGCAAAATGACAAAGCAACCCTTTAATAAAACTTTTGAAAGGTCAAAAGAATTATTGGGTATCATACATTCGGATGTATGTGGTCCTTTTAGACCAATGACTAGGAATGGTGAAAGATACTTCATTACCTTTATTGACGATTATAGTCGATATGGTTATGTGTACTTATTGAAACACAAAGATGAAGCTTTTGAAATGTTCAAAGACTTCAAAATTGAAGTAGAAAGACAACTCAAGACCACAATCAAAGTACTTCGTAGTGATAGAGGTGGTGAATACCTAAGTGGTGTTTTTCAAGATCATCTTAAGAGTTGTGGAATTATTTCACAACTTACTCCACCTGGAACACCACAACATAATGGTGTGTCTGAAAGGAGAAATCGTACCCTATTAGATATGGTTCGATCGATGATGGCTAGAAGCACTTTACCTCTATCATTTTGGGGCTATGCTTTACTTTCCGCTGTTCGCATATTGAATATGGCTCCAACCAAGAAAGTGGAGAAGACACCTTTTGAAATATGGCATGGAAGGGTTCCATCGCTATCATTCTTAAGAGTTTGGGGTTGTGAAGCTTATGTAAAGCAATACACCCCAAACAAATTAGAAGTCCGATCCACTAAGTGTATCTTTATAGGTTATCCTAAAGATGATTTAGGATATTACTTTTACGACCCTAGTGAGCAAAAGGTTATTATTGCTCGAAAGGGTAAGTTCTTGGAAACTAAGTTCCTTAAGGAAGGAACTAATAGTAGAACAGTGGAACTTGATGAGGATCAAGAACCACAAGATGATACACAATTGGTTGATACTAGCACTCAACAAGAGGTTGTTGAAAGTGATCAAGTGGTTGATCAAAACACACAAAACGTTCGCAGATCTGGTAGAGTTAGCAATCCACCTGAAAGATATGGATTTTTTGTAGAAGGTTGCTACGTGGTAGATTCGGATGAACCAACCACATACCGTGATGCAATGTCCAAGAATGATTGTGACAAATGGCTTGAAGCCATGAACGTTGAGATGCAATCCATGTATGACAACCAAGTTTGGGAATTGGTTGAACCACCACTCAACTCCAAAGCTGTTGGAAGTAAGTGGGTTTTCAAAAGAAAAACTGATATGCATGGAAACTTGGATACTTATAAAGCAAGACTTGTAGCTAAGGGTTTCACTCAAACTCAAGGGGTTGATTATGATGAAACTTTTTCGCCTGTAGCAATGCTAAAGTCTATTAGGATATTATTTGCCATAGCTGCACATTATGATTATGAAATTTGGCAAATGGATGTCAAGACCGCTTTCCTAAATGGATATCTTGAGGAAGATGTCTATATGGTTCAGCCTGAAGGTTTTGTCGATCCGAAACATCCTAATAAAGTATGCAAGTTAAAGAAATCAATCTATGGATTGAAACAAGCATCTAGAACTTGGAATCATCGTTTTGATGAAGAAATCAAAAATTTTGGATTCATCAAGAACGCTGATGAGGCTTGTGTGTATAAGAAAGCTAGTGGGAGTATAATAACCTTCTTAGTATTGTATGTCGATGACATTCTACTATTTGGAAATGACGTTCCAACCATGGAAAGCGTTAAGGCTTGGCTTGGAAGTAGATTTTCCATCAAGGATCTTGGTGAAGCTGCCTATATTTTGGGAATAAAGATCTATAGGGATAGGTCAAGGCGCTTGATAGGTTTGAACCAAAGTACATACATTGATAAAATCTTGAAAAGGTTCAAGATGGAAAACTCCAAGAAAGGTTTGGTACCTATTCAAAGAGGGACTATATTGAGTTCAGCTCAATGTCCAAGCTCAAAGGGTGAGCAAGAGATAATGAAACAAATCCCATATGCTTCTGCTATAGGATCCATCATGTATGCGATGATATGTACTAGACCGGATGTGTCATGCGCTTTGAGCATGACAAGCAGATACCAACAGAATCCAGGAAACAGTCATTGGATGGCTGTTAAGAACATATTGAAATACCTTAGGAGAACTAAGGATATGTTTCTGATATATGGATCTGGTGAGGAGGAACTCGCTATAAAAGGTTACACGGATGCGAGCTTTCAAACTGATCGAGATGATTCTCGATCACAATCTGGGTATGTGTTCACTCTTAATGGAGGAGCTGTCTCTTGGAAGAGCTCAAAACAGGAAGTGGTAGCATTATCCACTACAGAATCAGAATACATCGCCGCTTCATTGGCAGCTCAGGAAGCTGCATGGTTGAAGAAATTCATTACTGATCTAGGGGTGGTCTCTACCATTCAAGACCCCCTAGAAATCTTTTGTGACAACGAGGGTGCGATTGCTCAAATCAAGGAACCTCGTTCGCACCAAAAGACAAGGCACATAGAGCGGAGATTCAACTACATAAGGGATGAAGTTGAAAAAGGAAAGATATGTATTCGCAAAGTTGGAACTGATCAAAATCTTGCGGATCCATTCACGAAGCTCCTAGAAAGACCGAAACATGAGCGTCATGCGAGTGGCTTAGGACTTCGATATTCTAGTAATTGGATTTGATCTATTTTGTATTTACGTTTAAAAGACTTTTGTAATTTAACTCTTTTATATGATTATGGAATCTTGAGTTAAATTCTAATTTTGCATGTTTAATCCATTAATAAGTTATCTTATTCTAAAAGTCCGTAGTCGATCACATTTGTGGGAACAAATATGAAGCAAGACTATTATGAACTAGAATTGGTGGATATTCATAAGGAATGAATATGGAGCATAGGTTTGCTGCCAAGGTTCATAGATATTTGTGGGATACAAATATTGGACTGACCCGCTCTCAATATTACTACATGGAGTCGATGGACCTGATCATTAGTAATTTTGAGTAAAGGAGAATTTCATATTATCCTTAGACCTGAGATGTATACTGGGTCTTGATTTTCACCAAGTATTACACTTTGACTCTCCCCTTCGCTATTCGTAAAAGATGGTACATAAGGATGAGCTCGGGTGGAGTATAAAGTGATAGTGAGAGGCGTATACAGTCAAGATGGAATTTGTTCCTCTTATGTGTTGAGAGTTTAGATGTCTAAGGCCTGATAAAGTTGAATTGTAAAGAGAATGATCGCCTATGTCTCTTAGATCCAACATGACATCTAGTAACAAAAAGATATAATGATAGATTCACCTAAATCATATCAAGTAAGGGACTTGAAGGGATGATGTTATTGAATGGCACTTCGTCAAACACATTAGGGGTGGTGAACTGTTGTTAGGCGGTATTCACCACTTGCATTAATTTTCTATGTATCTCGTGCAAGTGGGAGATTGTTGGAATTACGTATGCCCGAGACACATACTTATACTAATGTGGCTAACTGTGTTTGATCCAAGTCGGGTCATACCCAATAACAAGCAAGACAACACCAAATGTATTCTTTTAATGATTTGATCATTTAAACGAATACCGAACACTACGTGTTTGGAAATTGGTTTTCTAAACAAACACACTTGAGGATTTAAATAAATTATCTGGATAATTTGTTTATATAAATTAATTATTTAATTAGTTAAATAATTATATAAATGTATGTACATTTTATAAAAATGAGTTTTATAAAATGAATGGAGATGTTTTAAATGGTTAAAACAAAACAAAAAAAAAAAAAAAAAAAAAAAAAAAACATAACCGTCCACCCCATGTGGGTGGAGAGTTTGGTCCAATCCTAGGCTTTGTCTTCTTGTGATGACCACTTTATCTACCTCCATTCACAACACATGCATTTGTGTCTTGTCTTTTTGAATTTTTCAAGTGTAGAATGAATTCATAAACACTCTCTCTTTCTCTCTAAAGCTCACGGCCATTTGGGCAGAAAATTGGGTGTTTTTGTGAGCTTGTATAGTGTTCAAATCCTAGCAATTAATTGGTGTTGTTGCTACAAAGCTTGGGGTATACTAGCTTGAGGGTTCCTACCTTGCAACCTTGCCATTTGGAGTCATCATCTTCTTCATTCACCTACATCTTCTTCTAAAGGTAGAAGAGGTACATTTTACATTATGTTAGCATTTAGTTCTTGTAATATTGATCCTTGTATTTCGGGTTTTAGTTTTACATAATGGTATGTTCATTAAACAAGTTCTAAAACTAAGCTTCCGTTGCGTTTTTCATGCTAAAGTGGTTAACTTGAAACTTTGATAAACTTGTATAAAACTCAACAAAATCAAAGTGGTGTACCTTCCACGAAGACTTTGGGCACTTGACTGATGATTGCATTGCACTCAGAAGAGAGATTAGCTATCTTCTTAGCAAATGCCACTTGAAAGAGCTACTTGGCCGGAAGAAGGGAAAGGAACAAAATCCTGAAAATATTCCTGAAAAGGCGACTCCTTCACCAACAGACGCAAGAAAAATCATGTTCATATCCGGAGGATCTGACATCTGTGGAACTTCTTATTCTGCTGCAAAAAGAAATGCTGATCAAAGGAAGTTAGAAGTGGCTGACAGACCAACAAAGACATCCATTCTCACTAAAGCAAAGACCATGACCTTCGATGAAAGCGATAGAGTCGACATTCAGGATCCTCACTATGATAGTTTGGTAATAACATTATATGTGGATAACCATTATGTGCACAGGATCCTCGTAGATGGTGGAAGCTCTATCAACATTATTCAATTAGATGTGCTGAGAAAGATGAATATTCCTGAGGATGAGCTCGTTCCCAGTTCCTCAGTATTGGTTGGATTCAGCGGAGAGACTAAGAGTACTATTGGGGAAATAAAACTCCCAGTATACGTCGAAGGGGTAAATAAAATACAAAAATTTTGTGTTATTGACTGTTTGTCTTGTTGCAATGTTATATTAGGTAGGCCCTGGATACACGACATGAAAGCAGACCCCTCCACCTATCACCAATGTGTGAAACTCCCAAGTCCGTGGGGAGTTTTCAACATCATCAGCGATCAACAAGATGCAAAGAATTGCTACACCTTTTCAATGAAATGTACTGCCAAACCCCAACAGGCGTAGCAATTACAGAAGCCAGCATGAGACATAATGGAGGCCAGGGAACAAGAAATCAAAGAAGTACTTCCTTATCCCGAGGATCCAAAAGTCAATGTGCTGATGGGAACGGGCATTCCTGAGGATATTGAGTCAAAATTGCTCGATTTCCTCAAGTCGAGACTGTCAACATTTGCTTGGAAACATGATGATATGACAGGTATTTCCAAAGATATTATAACACATAAACTCGGAATTAATAATTCTTTCAGGCCAATCCATCAAAAGAGAATAAAGTTTGCACCTGAGAGAAACACAATTATCCAAGAAGAAGTTGAAAGACTTTTGAAGGCAAATATGATAAGGGAAGTCCAATATCCCCGATGGTTAGCAAATGTGCTGGTTGTGCAGAAAAAGAATGGAAAATGGAGAGTTTTTGTGGATTTCACAGACTTGAATAAGGCTTGTCCTAAAGATCCATTCCCTCTACCATACATCGATTCAATGGTAGATGCTACAGCCGGCCACGAGGTGCTGACATTTATGGACGCATCCTCAGGATTTCAGCAAATCCAAATGGATCCCTCAGATCAAGAAGACACAGCCTTCATGACTCCCACATGTATTTATTGTTATATTGCTATGCCCTTTGGACTTAGAAATGCAGGTGCAACCTACTAGTGGTTAGTTAACATGATGTTCAAAGAGCAACTGGGGGACACAATGGAAGTATATATTGATGATATGGTAGTGAAGTCCAAGAAAGCCGAGGATCATATCTAGGATCTCAAGACTGCATTCTATATCCTCGACAAATATAACATGAAGCTGAATCCTGAGAAGTGCCATTTCAGAGTGAAGGCTGGAAAATTCTTGGGATACATGGTCACCATTAGGGAGATAGAGGCAAGTCCAGAGCAGATACAAGATATCCTGAATCTGAAATCCCCAGCATCAGTAAAGGATGTTCAAAGGCTAACTGGCAGGATAGCGGCGCTCAACAGATTCATATCCAAATCCTCAGAAAAGTGCAAAGAGTTTTATGATATCCTGAGGAAAAATAAGAAGTTCGAATGGACCAGTAAGCATGAGGAAGCTTTGATGTCCTTAAAAGCTTATCTTTCCTCTGCTCCTCTACTGGTAAAACCCGAAGAAGGTGAACCTCTATCTCTATATTTAGTTGTATCAAATAATGTTGTGAGTGCACTTTTAGCCAAAGATCTCGAAGGTCAACAACATCACATCTATTATGTAAGTAAAAGTCTATCGGATGCTGAAACCAGGTATTCTTATCTTGAGAAATTAATTTTAGCACTTATTATGGCATCGACTAAACTTAGACATTATTTTGAAACTCATCCTATTCTTGTAAAAACTAATTACCCTATTAAGTCTGTTTTGAGAAAACCAGAAATGTCAGGTAGGATGGCAAAATGGGTTGTAAAGCTGAGTGCATATGATATAGCATATGAACCTAGGGCTGCCATCAAATCCCAGGCATTAGCAGACTTTGTGTCTGATTTCACCAGTGAACTTAAAGAAGAAGCGGACTTGGAAGTCCAACAACTTGAAGAAACCAAAGATAAGTGGACTCTATACACTGATGGTGCTTCAAATGTTAGAGGAACAGGTCTCGGGATCCTGCTGAAATCGCCACAGGGGGACATTATACCTCAATCCATATCCTGCGGATTCCAAGCCACAAAAAATGAGGCAGAATACGAAGCTTTGATAGCAGGATTACAACTAGCAATCGACATGAAAATCAGGTTTATTCAAGTACATGTTGATTCATTCCTATTAACTAATCACTTTAATGGTTCATATACTGTTATAGGAGAAAAACTAATGAAATACTTAGAGCTAGTCAAAAAACTAGCAAAGTGTTTCGAAATGTTTGATATTTCACAGGTACCTAGAGAAGAGAATGTTGAAGCAGATGCCCTAGCGTACTTAGCTTCATCCTTCAGAATACCAGAAGGTGTCAAGATTCCTATCACACATATTCTGAGACCCGCAATAGAAGAGCAAGGTGTCAATGAAATATCTAAAGACGATGAAAATATGAGAGTCAAGAATCCTGAGGATAATGAAAATTCTTGGATTATCCCGATCAGGAGATATATTCAGGATGGAGTTATCCCCAAGGATGAAAACCCAAGAGCTTTTCGCACAAAGGTAATCCCATATACTATAATGAATGATATATTATACAGAAAATCTCTTGCAGGACCATATCTTAGGTGCTTGGAGAAGGAAGAAGCTCAAGAAGTTCTTCAGGATATCCATGAAGGAGACTGTGGGAATCACACCGGGGGCAGAGCACTATTCTCCAAAATCCTAAGAACAGGATATTTCTGGCCTACGATGAAGAGGGATGCTATGAATTATTCTCATAAGTGTGATGCATGCCAAAGACATAGCAACATTCTGCACCAGCCAGCAGAACCCTTCTATCATATTATATCCCCTTGGCCTTTCATAAAGTGGGGTATGGATATATTGGGAAAGCTACCAAGAGCTCTGGGAGGAAAAGTCTTCATGCTGGCAATGACAGATTATTTCTCCAAGTGGATTGAGGTTGAGTCTTTTGTTCAAGTCAGAGAGAAAGAAGTTATCTCATTCATCAAGCGCAATATTCTGACAAGATTTGGAATCCTGGCAGAGATAGTGTGTGACAATGGCTCGCAGTTCATCGGCAAGAGAACTACCAACTTCTGTGCCAGTTGGGGAATCAAAATGATCACTTCAACGCATGTCCATCCTCAGGCTAACGGACAAGCCGAATCAAGCAACAAAATCATTATCAATAACCTGAAGAAAAAGTTGTGGTCTAAGAAAGGAAAGTGGGCCGAAGAACTACCTTTTGTTCTTTGGGCAGATAGGACCACTTCAAAGAATGCTATTGGTCAGACTCCTTTCTCATTGGTGTTTGGAGCTAAAGCAGTTATCCCGATAGAGATGGTTATCCCTACAGCTAGAGTCAGTCATCAAAATCCCGAAGATAAAACTCAAAGTCTACTTGAAAATCTAGATGCAGTAGAAGAACTCAGGGATTTAGCAAAGATCAGAATGGCCTCTTATCAGCAAAAGATAGCAATGTCCTACAACAAGAATATCAGAGTTCGTAGATTTCAAGAAGGGGATTTGGTTTTCTGAAAAGCTTTTCAGAATACTACAAATCCTGCGGATGGAAGGCTCGCACGAAAATGGGAAGGTCCTTACTTGATTGAGTCAGAAGCAGGAAAGGGGGCATACAGATTGTCTAAGGGCTTGGAACGCTATCCACCTCAAAAAATATTTTATGTAAGACTTCTATCCCAAAGATAATTGCTATCCTGAGGAATGTAATAGCAATGTTAAAAAACTAAGGTATGTATTCGAATTTACATTTTTATCCATTTTTCAATATTATTATTCCTTTATCATGGTACTGACTTAAGTAACGGAGGGGTGTTAGCAAAGCTAACACCCACCCCTCACTTAGATTTGACTGTTTTGTAGCCTGAGGACATGTGGTATCCCCACATGGAACGAAATATATTTGGGCCTTATCGCCAGTTTCTTTGGGCCTTGTCGCCAGTATATTTGGGCCTAGTCGCCAGTTTCTTCGGCCTTTGTCGCCAGTTAAGGTATTATTCAATGCCTTCTAAGGTTTAAGGGGTTTTCACCTCTTCTTAAGATCGCCTATAGCGCACGTTTATTCGGCCGTAGTTTGAGAGACGGGGCCAGTACATGAAATATAGTGACTTGTTACCTCGTTATCCTCAGCTATTGGTTTGAATCTCAAGTTTATGGTAGATGTACCATTTCCTAAGGTTTAAGGGGTTTTCACCTCTTCTGAAGGGCCTTGTCGCCAGTTTATTCCTAAGGTTTAAAGGGTTTTCACCTCTTCTAAGGGCCTTGTCGCCGGTTGATTTGGGCCTTGTCGCCAATTTGTTTGGGCCTTGTCGCCAGTTTGTTTGGGCCTTGTCGCCAGAATTTCTGAAATTACTTTCAGGATAATGTTAACATTGCAGGTCTATCAAAATATCCTTATGACTGGAGGAGCATCCTGAAAGGTAATCTTATTACGAGGATGAAATGCTTTATACATTATCAGAGTTAGTTGCTATATGATTCTGGTATGATTTCATATTCGTAATTATCTTATATTTCATATTACTTATCTTATTTATGAGATGAATTTTATGACTTGGTATTGGTTTAATGACATAAACTTAAACTGTTATTAAAAAATTCCATTTCTAATGGATTCAATTTTTTCTCTAAAGAATCTAATGACACAAACATGGAAACAATACCAGTATAAGTCATAAAAGGTTGTTATACTAACATCATAATGCAGAAAAGGATGATTCAGGTTTCGCTCAAAACAGAGCCCATCCACCTGAACCATCATAATGTTCAAAAGACAGGAAATTAAAATTAGTTTGGGTTTCGTCCTGAACCAGGATCCCTCCACCCAAACTACTATCCTAAGCATGTTATATTATCCTTACACAACCAAAATAAAAATTGTCCAAACAACCATCAGAAACACGTTAAAACAACCTGGAAACCAGGTTCAAACCTTGTCACCTTCGCCATGCTCACCCTCCTTCTTCTCCGACTCCGTCACCTCACTAGCCTTGGTCTCCTTCATCTTCTCACTAGCACCAGCCTCCTTAACCACCTCATAGGTACCTGCCACATCAACTTCTTCAACCTTCTCACCCCTCAGCATCTTCAGCTTCTTCCTCCAAGCCGCAGAATTCCAGGAATCCATCGTATAGCACTTCGCTTGCACCTCCTCTGACATCTTGAGCATCGACTCCAGGATACTGGTGGCTGCAGACTTCTTGGCCTCTTCAATGAACTCAATCTTCTCCGACTCAAATGAGGCTCTGAGATCCACAATCTCTTTGTCCTTCTTTTTGAGAAGCTTTTTCTTTATGTCAGCAGCATGTAGAAGATTGACAATCTTGACCTCAGCCTCCTTCAAAGCCGATTCAGGGTCTTGGGATCTCCGGTGGTAACCTTCAGTTTTCTATTATTCCCAAAATTAACATAAGTTTTTCTGCAGATTGCTATTTTCAGGATAAACAAAGATACTTACTGTTACAAGGAAGTTAACGAGAGCTTGCAACTTCTCTACAGCATCGGTAGTACTCATGTCGGCAAAGGGCTCAGTCTCGGCTGAAGTGGTAGCCTTCCTTTTCTTCTGGGCAGCGCTCTTTTGGCGAGTGGTTGGAATCCTTGGCTTTGGGGAGAGAATCTTGGAGTGTTCCTGTTTCACCACGGTCCTATCCTTGATGAGATCGTCCAGGTCAACTAAACTGAAGGAAGATTTCGGCTTTGGCATCTCTGCACAATGATTTATCAAGTTATTCCCAGGAAAGTAAAATCCAAAGAATTCTATAAGATTCCCGAGATACTTACCATAAGACATGCTTTCAAGAGATTTCGCAGCAGTCACACTTGTTTCCCCTGTTTCTTCTTCTAACCAGAATTCCCTATCTTCTGCCGGAATTTTAAACAATGCCTTGAGCCTTCGATTCGTATCCTTCCTGTACCTTTTCAAATCCTCAAACACACCTGCAAAAAAGAAACCGTATTAAGATAAATCATTTGCAAAAAGAAATTCTATCCTAAGGATTTCCTACCCTTGTGAACCCATTTAATAGGCAAGCTCATTCCGTCATGAATAGAATCACGACGGACGAAAAAGAATTTTTTCTTCCAATCAGGGTCACTACCGGACACCTTGGGAACCATATAGAGACGGCTGGATTTAGATTGAAGGCAGTAGCGGAAAGACCCGTGTGTACGGAGGTTATAGGTTGCGGCTATCTCAGGCACACCTATGGACAACTCGTGGGTGTTATTCAATCAATCTACTATGGCTAAGACTCTCCACACCATTGTCATGACTTGGGAGTAACAGAATCCGGTGACATCAAAAAACTCCTTGATAGCGGAGAAAACGGATGTGAAAGGCCGATCGAAAAGGGGTAATGGAAAAAGAAAACCCAGGTTTTAGAAGAGAAGTCAGCCTTGATTTTAGGGTAGTATGGTCTAATAATGGCCTTAGTGGGTAACAAGCCTGAATCTTTCAAAAACCTAATGTCCAGATCTTTAAAAAGACACTGGTCTTCGTCAGTGGCGGGGATGTGAGCCTGGTCAACGAAGTCTTCCGAGGTTGTGAAGGAGAAAGGATTGGGCGTTTGAGGGGTTCTCTTCCTCATTATTGTTTGCATTGGAAGAAAAGTTTCAGAAAATTAAGAAGACAAGAGAGAAGAACTGACATGATTATGAACCGGTGGAGAGATTATTATTTTGAGATTGGGAAAGGCTTGATTATAACCTAAAAGGATGGTTATAGGGTCTCCTCAATCCGCGTGCATGTCCTTTCAAATAACAGAAAATATTTTTACTTTTTTTGAAAGTTGAAATTTTTACAGCTGTCACGCGCTATTTGTAAAAATTGGGGGCAATTGTTGTGTGCAGAATTTTTATCCTCAGGATTCGTTATGATTCAGGGATTCCGAGCTATCCTATCGATGCGAATATTCTGAAGATGATATTTGACTAATTCAATTGTCCTATATTATTTTTATTTATTTTGCAGATAAGACCACGTGTTAAATATGCTAATATGAACGTGGGTTTGCAACGGCTAGTGCTTGAACTTCGTCAACTTGAACGTGGGCGAGCAACGGATTATGGAAGAATTAGTCTAGGGTTTCCGGATTATTCGGGATTTCAGTTGTAACTTTTTCTTATTTAAACGTGCTGATAGATACATTTAGAACACACACTACACTTGTTTAGCGACTAGCAACTACTGTAACACTTAGCACTCGATTTTCTATCAGCTCCACCACTTGTAATCACCCTTTTACTATTAATAAAATTGACAGTGATAGTTTTCACCGTCCGGGATTTTTTGTGCCGGAGATTATCATAATCAAGGGCTTTTTCCCTCGTAATCAAATCGTTGTGTTCACTCATTTTACTATCAAGCACTCTACCTCACGTACTAATTTGATCAAAAGTTACTTTGTTAATTTTTGACCGAAACAATTAACATTTAATATAATTAGATGTTATTACCCGTTTAAGGGTCATCTAGGCTTGGTGAGACCCATACTTGTGAATTCGGGTTAAATGAATTAGAAGCCTTCATTTACAAATAAAATAATCTGGTTGCTTAAGAGAATTTAAGAAATTTTCGTTTATATATATACATATACTAGTTTTTATCCCCCGTATTACGGGGGTTGTTTTATATTATTTGTTCTAATATTTATTTATTTTTTGAATTTATATTTTTTATTGTATGAAAGTTAATAATATACTTATGATTTGATGATAAATTGTTTCAAAAATAAACTAGATGTTATAACCCGGTTTAAAAGCTATATGGTTTTGATGAGACCAAGACCCGTTTATTTCTTTAACTATAAAATTGGTTTTTTTTAATATAAATAATATTTATGAAAGTTAATAATATACTTATGGTTTGATGAGACCCAAAACCCGTTTATTTTTTTTTACTATAAAATTGGCTTTTTAATTTAAATAATATATATATATATCTTTTTTAAAATAAATTAGATATTAATTTTTAGTATATCCTATTTTATAGGATTTTTACATCAATAATTTGGTGAGAATAATTTTTAATTTTGAGATGTTATAACCCGTATAAGGAATATATGGGTTTGGTAAGACTCATACCCATGAATTCGGGTCAAATGCATGAGAAGCCTCCATTTAAAAATCAAGCAAATCTGGTGACTCCTAAAAAGGGGGAACGACCACATCACGACACGTAGGATTTTTATGTTTTCGTTTATATATATATTATATATTTTATATATATATATATATATATATATATATATATATATATATATATATAAGATAAGTCCATGTAAGTTAACCAATGGTAGGTAGTTCAATTTGTTGAATGTTATTCCATCTAATTAGTTGTTTTGAGCTCGAAACCTGCATTTCACAATCCTATCTTTTACTGATTTTTTTTAATATTATCTTGAGTTTGAAACCTGCATTTCACATTCTTTTTACTACTTTTTTTTTTATTTATCTTGTTAAGGTTGGGCAACATTACTTTATTTAATATGCCCCTTTTCTGATAAACCCATTTCATGAGTCTACCTTTTGTTAATATTAGTTTTGTTATATTATATTATTATTATTATTATATTTTAAGAACAAAAAGACTCTTTGATTTATAACCAAAATTCTTATGGAAGACTCACGATTCATATTCATATTTAAACTAGATCAATTTGCTAAAATTCTTTTATTTTGTTTATTGTTATCACAATTATCGTCATAATATTGACCTTTTATATACAAGTTGTTGTGTTTATATATATTTAGGGACCTCTTTTTTACTCGTCCCAAGCCCTTGATTTTTACAGACTCTCGGGAACAACCCTGTATATCTTAGAGAGATGCCCATGTGGAATTGGGAGAAGGTTCTTGTCAACCCTCAATTTCCAAATATAGCATGCAAGGTTAAGCCATCTATTTTAAACATGCATCTTGGAGCCAGAATCATCATTCATTTTTATGAGAGAATCAAAGAGTTTGATTTTATCAATAAAAAGATTAGTCCTATACGAGGATTAAAGAAGACGTAAAACTATTATTGATTCTTTATGTAAAGAATAAGTGGAAGTTGGTGGAGTTAGAATGGGTGACATGGTGCAATTTTTCATTCTAGATTATCATGTAATTTGGTGTGGAAGTTGTATTTGGGTGTAACATTATTGTTCTCCTGCATCTAGTTACTTGTCAGTCGCTTTGTTAATAAAACTTGGCCGTTCAAGAAAAATGTGATTTAGGTTAACATGAGTTTGCATTACCTATTTGGTTTAATATTAATATTCTTATAATTAAATATAAATTCATCATTCTACACTCATATTCATTTTAAATCTTTAAAAATTAAACATAATTGATTAAGAATACTATTCTATAAAAACTTATCCATAAATAATTTAAAGTGTAGGAAATATTTATACATATATGTATAATTTAAATGATATTCAAAAAAATGTCCGGTTATTTGTTGATACTATTTAGATCAATTTTTCAATGTATTAATCTCGCTTAAATCCAACACAATAATCCGATATTTATTATTAAGGGTTTTCTATTTTCCGGGTGATACAATTTATTTCTTATGTAGTTGTGTTTAAATATTTTTTATTTCAATTTCGGACATTAAGATTCGCAGTATCCTCTACCTTTGGTTTGATTCATATTTATTTAACAATAATGTGATCTTAACTAGATGGATGCTAGTGTTTGTAGTAATGTCTATTAAGGAAGAGGAGCAATGCTAGAAACTGGAAAAGTTGAAATTTTATTATCTTAGGAAAACCAGCAAATTGTTTTTACCACTAAGATGCAAATTATGAAAGTTGTCGATGATTAATAAAGTACAGCTGATGTAATTAAGTGTATCTTATTGTTGTTGGTGTGTGTTGGTCATTTGAATAAGGTATCCCTCCCAAGAAATCAACAGTCATGAATTCTTGTCTTTCTTTTGATGAATGGCAATGCATAAGAAGAGAAGACGAATCGTATAACCCACTTTTATCCGTAGTAGTTGTAGCAATACCATAACCAGCTGGACCTGTCTCCGTAAGCATTGCACCAAAGGAAGTGGTAGTATTACAATAATCCATGGTAGTGGATCCCCTCAAGAGAACAGGGGAGAAGGTGTTGTCACTTACCTTTGCCCCCATCTCTGCCGCTTTCTGTAGCAACGCAGTTGCTGAGGTATAAGCAACAGTGCCTACTATCGAGGATGGCCGATTAAATATTGGATCAAAATCATTAGACAGTAATGATTTATCATGAGATATGATATGTGGCTCTCCAACTTTTAGGTTCATTTTGTAGTTTTCTTCCGTAAGCGCATCACAAAAGGCTCTATGGGTGACGAAGCTATCCTTCCTGCATGAACAAAGAAAATACTAGGCTTCAAGAGTTGGAGAAGGTTTATTTGGTGGTAGGAGGTACAACTGTACAAGCAAGTAAGTAGATAGAGATTCATGACCTTGAAAAAATGGTTCCGCGATCACAATGATATTCACGTGTGCCGCAAATCTTGGCATGAGCTTTCCAGTCAGACTGGACCGCATAACGTTTGGAGCACTTGTCACATTTCCATTTCTTCTCGCCATGCTTCCTACAGAAATGCTTCTTTATGCCAGTCAAATCACCCAAAGCTCGAGTAGGATCATGGTGCACGCAGTTTGGCTCTGGACAAACATACACCCTCTTTTTCACTTGAATATTGGCTGGCCTTTGCTTTAGCTTCCATGGCAAGTTGTGGCCTCTCCTGTGGAGTTGAAGGTTCTGATCTCTTTGAAATCCTTTATGGCAAACTTCGCATATATACCGATTTGTGGCCATTAAAGTCCTTGGAGACAAGGCCACAACTTCAGCATCAGGATCTGAATTCAAAATCAATATCAAAATGTAATTAATATATATATAGTATTCTTGATTTCTGCTACAAATCGATCAATTAACGAAACGGGAATGGAACTTGCCTGGATTCCCAGGGAGATTGCGTTTCTTCTTTAGTTTCAAGGTTGTAGTGTTTTGGCTTGCATTAGTGTCGAAGCGTTCATCATCTTCTTCGAAATCTTGGACAAAGTTGGACATGTCTTGTAATCAATTAACTAGTGTTGGGAACCATTAATATAAGGGGACTTGAGCACAGTAACATACAAAAGGAATCGTATCATGACTACGTCTTTTTTGGGCTTTTGTCCTTGTCAACAGGTTGATCAGTCGGCATATAAACGGGTGAAGACATATGATCAAGTATCGGACTCCAAACGAAGAGACAAATTAGCCTTCTGATTACCATTTTATTTACAATGCATATATATTTTTTATATAGATTTGTCAGTGTATGCCTAATTACTTGTCCTTCACTTTGCACTCTTTTATTTGTTTGTATATATTAATACTTGATACTTGGAATCCCACAACATACAACTTAAATAGTGTTAGAACCAAAAAAGTTTTAGGAAACAACTATGTGAGAATTGTAAATTTTCCACAAATTGCATGTTGGTGATAAAAGGCATTGGATTGCCTTGAGTTATTTCCATTAACATGAATTGCAATTATAAAACCTTTGGGCCTAATTGTTTGCTTAATTTGACACAAATCATTTTCATTTTGAGATTGGATTGTTGCTTAATTTGTTTATTAGTTTAGGTGATTTTGTTTCATTTTGGTCGGTTTTTTCGTTTGGTTGATGCATTTATTACAAACGACATGTAACACCAGTGACACAACCCAATTTTAAGAACCACCAAACATATCTTATCAATGTTAAGCTGCTGCAAGTTAACCATAACTCGAAACATGTTTCATTTGTTCTTACACGTACAGTCGGCATATTATCCAAGTTACAATGCAAAAAAGATTGCAACTTCAATTACTAAACCGATGACTGCGAAAATTACAAATAAGGTTGAAGGTATCTCCCCAAGTTGCGTCATGATTCCCCATATCGTCAACCCGAATGAATATCACTTGTGAACAATTCCCCTTTTTACCCTTTTCTTCTTCAAAAATTTTAAACACCAAATTAGTAATTATGAAATAATGAAATGATGACCAAGAAGAAGGTTTAAGAGTCTCACTTCTTGTCATCTGTATTTGTATCAGTGGTCCAAACTATATCTTTTAATCCTAATGAAAAGTTCTTGTAGAACTGTCATTCAATAAACATAAATAAAAATATTAAAAGATATACAACATTATATTAAGATCAGACAAATGGTAGATATTGTTACTTACATTGTGAAACTCCAATGTGTCACCACCAGTTTTCCTGAGCTCCACCATGTGCAGTGAAGGGGCCACTTCAAAAACCTCTGTTGCCACTGCAAGGTGGCCCTTTCTTCCGGTTTTGTCGCCTTGTAATTTCATCTGTAATGTAACGGTATAATTTATAACATGACCATTATACCCTTCTCTTTTTTGCAAAACCATCATATTTTGATGCGAGTTTTAAGGAAAATGTATATTTTTCATAAATTTAAATAGGGGTATATATGATGTTATACTTTCGTGATTTCATCGTACAATTAATAATATGACCATTATACCCTTCCTGTAAACTATCATATTCTGATGCAAGTTTTAAGGAAAAGGTATAAATCTCATAAATTTGAAAATGGTAATGTGATATATGAAATCATCCTTTTCAATGATATGTAATTAATAAGTTAAATTAAAGAACATTTATTATTGAATATTAAACTATTAATACCTTATAATTTCGTTTGTGAACATTGAAACCCATGGGTTTAGCAGCTTCCTCAATTTTAGACATGATCTCATTAGCAGGACACTTTGAAGCAAAACTTGTTTCTCTTTTTACAAGACCCTGCTTCACATTAATTCAAGAAAAAAAATTAATATTTTTCGTTATTTTTGTTATTCAAGCAAACTTTTTAAAAAAAAACTATAACATACCTTCTGCTTCTCAAACATATTTTCTAAACTGAAACTTTGTGACCGAGATATCAACTCAAACGCGTTCATGGATTCAGGTTTCTCTTTCTTTTCTATAACAAGATGTTCCTGACAAATAAATAAAATCAAATTATTTAATATATGAATCTATTAATTTAGTCATTTTATATAAGAGAAAATAATCATTAACACAACCTTGGATTCATTAAAAACAGCATCAACATCATCAAGGTTCACATCTCCTTCCTGCTCAAAATGAGGGGGTTTATACCCTTTCTTGAACCATTCATTTTCCAAGATTTCAGGAATAGTTATCCTCTGAAATGGAACTTTATGTCAAAAAAATAATTTCATGATTTATAAATGCTAAAATATCAAGAAAGCCACTCACTGTGCGCGGGTTTGGATCAAGAATTCGTGCCAATAGTTTCTTTGCACCGGTTGAAAACCATGGCGGGCATCTATAATCAGCCTTCTCAATCTGAAAAAAGTTAAGATGATTCTTCAATTACAAAAAATAAAAACAAAACAAAACTATAAAAAAAAGTGTTATTAATATCATAAAAAAAATCATACTTTCTTATTTTACACGAAAACTCACTCAACCCATTTTATAAGTTAAGTTCCTGAATGTGTTTAAAAAAAAACATCTACAACCCAATCTCGGCATGAAGTTCTAAAATACATGAAGTTTTTTTGTGCAAACTGTTAATGTCACCTTATCAAAATTTAACGAGTTTAGGAGGTAACAAGTTATTACTTAAGTTATTTTATTCACATATACGTGCATTCTAAACAAGTTCAGAGACTTTCGTGTTTCTTTGTCGATTTTATAGACGTTGATATACAAAATCTGGGTTGAAAGACTTTCTCATGTAAATAAGATAGCATGATGGATTTTATTGTATATAGTATTTACCAATAGTAAAAGTATTAAACTTACTTTCCTATATAAACTCATGAGGTTTGCTTCATCAAATGGTAAGTACCCTGCCATAAGTACAAAAAGGATAACTCCACATGACCATATATCAGAGGCTGCACCATTATATTTCTGTAGAGTCAAAACCTGAAAACAAAATACTTTGTAAATTTTCGCCTTTTAATTGGTAAACTTAGAATCTATAACTAGTTAATTACCTCAGGAGCAACATAATTTGGTGTCCCACATGCTGTATGTAACATCCCATTTTCCTAAATAACAAAAAAGATTTTAAAATTTTATGATTTTCATTAACAAGTCACTAGAGAATCATCACCAATTATATACCACTTGCTGAGATAATCCAAAGTCTGAAACTTTTAAAACACCATATGAGTCCAATAGCAGATTTTCAGGCTGCAATGTATGAATATTAGCAATTCGTTCAAAGTAAAACATAAAATATCACTTTCGCTAATCAACAACATAATATCGTTTATTTTTATACAAGCATAGCCTATGTATAAACGAACTGAACATCCAGTGAACAGTTTAGTGGAAAGTTCACTTCGTTTATGTTAAGTTATTTAATAAACGGACAAACATGAAAATAAAATTGTTCATTTACTTAAATAAACGAGCACGAACACATGTTTTTTTACTTCCGTTTATTAAAATTCGTTTATGTACGTTCGTTAATAGATTTATTTAAACTTTTTGGCCCATTACAACTTATTCTAGTGTTAATAACTTTTTAGGCCCTAACACATTGTTCTTCACATTACTTTTAACTAATTTTAGCTCAGTTATTTTTTTTATCGATGTTAGTTATGTTCGTTTGTTTTTGTTCATAATCGTTTGTTTATACCGTTAACGAATGAACATAAACGGAATTCAAACATGTTCCTTTCCTTAACGAACAAATATGAACAAGAAAACAGCATTCGTTTAAGTGTTCATGTTAGATTGTTTGTTCGATTAAAGTCAAATCCCTGTCCTTGTTCGTTCGGTTGGTTTACAAGCCCAAAGATCGCTCGCCGAAATAAACATTCTATAGTCAAATATAAAGAAACTAATAGCAATTGAACCTTGAGATCTCTGTGATACACGTCTCTGCTATGACAATAATCAACCGCATTAATGAGTTGTTGAAAGTATCTTCGAGCTTCATCTTCTTGAAGTCTCCCATGTTTGGCCTGTATAGCAACACAGTAGGAAAAAAACACGGGATCAGTACTAGTTAGCAGGGTATCGGTGAGGCCCGTGAGTTTTTCCATAATGTGTTCTCATTCCATATATCACTAACTGAACCATATAATGAAAAAAAAAGTACTTACTATTTGGTCAAAAAGCTCTCCTCCATCAACATACTCAAGAACAATATAGATCTTTGTTTTGCTTGCCATAACCTATTAAGATATAACAGAATAAAAATATAATCAAAATATTTTTTAAAATCAAAATAAATTGTCAAAAAACAATATATATTTATTAATTAGGGATTGTGTGAATACAATTAATATTGATGCATTTAAGGATGTCAATATCACAGGGAATAAACAAATTGAATTATGAGTCATTGATAATGATAAATATCATAATATTCAAATCAAACACTAAGCCTAATTTTAAAAAAGTACCAAGATTCACTAACCTAACTAAACCAAACAAATCATTGAATAAACAATGAATCAAAACTTGATTGCAACAAGCCAGAAATCAAAACTAACTAACCATACCTTGTACAACTTGAAAACGTTAAAATTTTTGATTAAATTAAAAAACAAAAAAAAGTATCATACCGAAACCAATTTATCGATTTTTATTTTTTATTTTAAATTTTAAGTAATCTGTAATAGTTTAACCCAAATATTCAGTTTAGTCTCAACTTCATTATTTTTAGTCAACTTTTCTTTTCAGCCCTAAATTTTCAATCACAACTGACAAAACTTAACCGAATCATTTTCGAGAACTCAAAAAGAAAAATTTTGGTTTTCGGTTCGGCTGTAACTCAAAATAGAGATATTCAAAAAGCCCGCGGGGCTCACTCAAATCTTGCTAAACCAAATTCAAAAAATCTAAATCGAAAATAGCTTGATTTAAAATCGAGTCGAGCTGAAGCCTGGGGTGGCTCGGCTTGATGGCTCGACTCAAACCAAAAAAACCAAAAACAAACTGTTTAAAGAACTCAAAAAGCGAAATTTCGGTTTCATCTCGACTTTAGCTCAAAACGGAACCGAAATTGCCATTATGCACATCCCAACAATTAGTTAAAAAAAACAAATTGAATCGGAATTCTAACCCATAACTCAAAATTAATGAATTGATCACATATAATTCAAATCTAACTAAACCACACAAAACCCATAACTCAAAAGTAACCATATACCTCATACAACTTCAAAACATTAGGATGCTTAATAAACTTCATCGTCGAAATCTCTCGTTTCATCTAGCAAATTAACAAACAAGCAACACATAAACAAACATTCTATTCAAAAACAAATTAATATACAAAAAACCAAAAGAAACAATTAACCAACTTGTTCAACCATCTTGTGCTTAAGTATACGATCACGATCAATGATCTTAATGGCAACGGGTTCACCGGTAACCGTGTTTCGGGCAAACTTGACTTTGGCGAAGCTTCCTTCGCCTAAAGTCTTGCCGATTTCGTAATTACCGACTCGGGTTGTCCTCTTCTTCAAGCTGCCACTGCTCATTATGGACTATTGCAATGATATGATTATTATTATTATTATTAAGCAGGAAATAGAGTATGAAAGAAATGGACGGAATGAAATGGTTTGGAAGGATAGATAGAGATACATACGAATGAAGGATATGCATGAGATGGGGTGTGGGGCCCACACGTATATTACGCGATATATGTAACTAATTGTAGGACCCCATGCACCATACTGTAGGTGTGCAGTCAATGATTGATTGTTTTTATATTAATATTTTGTTTTCATAAGGTTGATGTAACTTTTTTATGTTTTTTCATTCTGAGCATATTTAGAATTGAAATTGAAAAATATGGCTTATTAGTGTTTTTAAAAAAGCCAATAAATTAAAATGCGTTTAGTAATTACAAAAAAAAATTTTATTTTAGGTTTTTGAAAAGGTTAATAAGCAGTTTTGCAAAACCTTAAATCTCGGATTGCCAAAAAGTCAATAAACATTTTTCAAACTCAATCCCAAACATGTTCTTAATACAAAAAATTCATCGTTGTCTTTTTGGAATAGTTTTGGGTGAAAATGAGTCGAGATGCTTCTAAGTTACTCGAGCTTGAATTGATAAAAGTCTCGAAACAAGTTGAGCTTTTTCGAACTTGAGCCATACTTTAAATAAAGTTTGTTTAATTATCAAGCCCGAACTCGAGCCTGCCGTATTTTTAAATTTTATTTCTTTTGGAGTTCTATGTATAAAGGGAACACTTGACAGCCGAGCTTTGGCTCGTTTAAGGTACTAAACGAGCTTAAGCCGAGCTTAGGCTCATTTAAGGTTTTTCTCAAAATATAAAAAAATGTATATAGATAAATTAATAAATAATAAACAAACTGAGCCCGAGCTTGGAAAAACAACTCACGAGCTAAGCTCAAGCTTTATAAAAAGAGCTTGAAACGAGCCAAGCTCGAGAGCCAGATCTAGCTCGAGCTTGACTCGCGTCGTTTACACCCACGGTGCATTCTTTTGACAAATAGAATATGTATGATTGACATGAGATTCGCTTAAAGTGTTAAAAACACCCTTAAAAATAATGCTTCTCGAGAGATTATCCAAGGATGAACTCTTGCAACTTAAGCGCATTCAACCATGCACTTTTTTTTTCTCTTTTTTAACAACCACTTTAACTAAAACAAAATTTTGAGAATAGCAAGTAGTTGTTATAAATATATATTATTATGATTATCAATACCTAATATAGATTAGGCTTGTTCTTCAAGTTATCATCTTCTATATATATATTTCATACCCTATTGATATACACATCTTATTAATGAAATATCTCTCTTTCTCCCTACATGTTCATCTCTTATTTCTTTGCTATTAGGCTAGTTTCACAATAGTAGTAAACTTTTGAAAAAGATTGAACATGTACAGCTGCGCAAGTTATCAAAGAAAGATCTAACTGAATGACAATTAAACAAGTTAAAGATGTATTTTAATTAAACCAAATGGGTGAAATGAAAACTTATAAGCTACACTGTTAAACCCAACTCGGTTTCCCACCATTGATTCAAACTATTTTGAATTATTTAGTTTGTTGTAACAAGCTAGTTTGTCTACAACTTAGTTGTAAAGTCCTCCTAGTCTCTAGGATACACATGTGTATATATTTGGATGTGATTCATTAGTAAAGATATTATCGTTGATACATATATATGGTATCACAGCCAAGGTTTAACCCTAATATTCTTTTTCACCGCTCCTTCGCTATGTCAACTGAAAGCATAGTCACATCCACTTCCATCCCCGTCACACCATCATCCATCTCCATGGTTACCTTCCCCTCTCTCCACAAATTCATTGATGGGTCACACCTTGCACCATCTCCGACCTTAAACCCCGATGGCTCATCCACCCCGCATCCCGATTACAATACCTGGTTTCGCCAAGACAGGCTTCTATTTGGAGCTATTGTGGGCAGTTTTTCTGCTCCCATTGTTCCTCTCGTTACCAATGCAAAATCTTCATTGGACGCGTGGAAACTATTGGCTAACACATATGCTTCACCCTCCTGTGGTCATAGTAAACAACTTCAACATAGATTGAAGCAATCTTCCAAGACCACTGAGCAAACCATAACCGACTACATGCAATCAGTCAAGATCCTTGTCGATGAACTTGCAATCCTTGGCAAACCTATGGACCCCGAGGACATCACCGATGTGATTCTTGCGGGCCTTGATCGGAAATCTTACAAATCTGTCATTGAGGCGGTCCATGCTCGTGACATCCCAATCTCTTTTCATGAGCTTCATGAAAAATTAATCAATCATGAACTCACTCTTGCTCAAAAACCACATTCTGCTGCCTCTCTCCATCAACCCATAACCGCGTTTCCCGTCATCCACCTAAACCATGGTCATCTCGGTCTAACAACAACCACAACCCGGGTATCCTTCCCACCCCACAAACCCTGCATCTACCAAACCTTTCTTAGGGAAGTGTCAATTTTGTTTCACCAAAGGACACTCCTTAACCTCCTGCCCAAATTTTAAAAAGGCCCATCCCAACATTACCTTGCCTGTTTATCATGGAAATTCTTCTCACAATAGACCACAGGCCAACATGATGGCTCTTAATAACACTAATGTTGCTGCTCTTGCTTGGCTATACGACAGTGGAGCTTCCCACCATATTACCAACGACATCAATGCCCTCTCGTTGCACAATCCATATGATGGCACGGTGGATCTCATCATTGGTGATGGTTCGTCCCTCCAAATAACTCATGTTGGCACTATTACACTTTCTTATCAAGGATCTTCACACTCAACAACTGCTTCTCCACGGAACGGTTAATCGAGGTCTCTATGAACTTCCATCCAGTCAACCTCCTCATGCTTTTCATTTGCAGACAAATAAGGCATCCTTTTGGCATCATCAGCTAGGACATCCACACTTGAAAGTCTTGCAACATTTAGCTTCTTCTCTTTCCTTTATTTCGAATAAACATGATTCTTGTAACTCTTGTTGCATAAATAAAAGTCGCAAACTTCCTTTCTATGTTTCTTCAATTAATTCATATGCACCTCTACAATTATTGTATTATGATGTTTGGTCCTCTCCTGTTAAATCATATGATGGTTTTAAATATTACATCATCTTTATAGATCACTTCACAAAATACATATGGATTTACCCTCTTAAACACAAATCAGATTCTTTAACCACATTTATTCGATTTCAACGTCTCGTTTAAAACTACTTTAAAACAAAAATTCAACAATTATATTCTGACAATGGAGGAGAATACCTTAAATTATCTTCTCACCTAGCCTCTTGTGGAATTTCTCATCTCACATCTCCTCCTCACACACCCGAACACAACGATTTTGCCGAACACCGACATCGCCACATAGTTGAAATGGGTTTAACACTTCTATCTCATGCCAAAATACCATTAAAATTTTGGACATTCGCCTTCACAACCGCCACTTATCTCATTAATCGCTTACCTACACCAACTCTCAACAACGATTCTCCGTTTTCTCGTTTATTTCACAAAAATCCTAATTATATCAAACTTCATGGCTTTGGCTGTCTTGCCTATCCATGGCTACGACCCTATTCACATCACAAACTCCAACAACGATCAAAGCCGTGCATATTTGTAGGCTACTCTTCTTCACAAAGTGCTTATTATCTACTTGAACCACTTACAAACCGTATATAAACGTCTCGCCATGTTCATTTTGTAGAAAATATATTTCCATACGAGTCCATTGTTCAATCCCCTACACAATTCCCTCCCACTCTTGATGCATGGCTACCACTAACTATTCAGCCAATCTTATCACCTTCTCATTCTGAACCTAATAATATTCCTACTCCCACTTCTAATGAAACAGAACCGATTTCCGAAACATTATCTCACCTAAATCAGCCTTCCTCCCCTTCTAATTCACCATCACCAATTTTCCCTACCTCTAATGCCTCTTCAAACGCACCCACTTCATCTACCTCCAACTCAACAAATGCCATTTCCAAAAACACCAACTCTCTTAACCCACCTTATAACACTCGTCCAACTAAGAAACCAAATCCAAAATACAATAATTCAGATAATGTCCTATACCATTCCACCACACACTCACTTCCCAAACCTTCTACCATTACTCAAGCCTTAATGGCGTAAAGCCATGCAAGACGAGTTTAATGCTCTTCAACGCAATCACACTTGGACTCTCATCCCTCGTGAATCGGCACCTAACCTTGTAGGCTGCAAATGGGTTTACCGAACCAAATTTAAATCCGAAGGATCAGTTGATAAACTTAAAGCTCGTTTAGTTTCTAAAGGTTTTCATCAACGCCCGAGATTGGATTACGTTCAAACGTTTAGCCCCGTTATAAAACTGGCCACCCTTAGTCTTATTCTTGCTTTATCAACCTCATCCAATTGGTGTCTTCGCCAACTCGATATAAATAACGCTTTCCTACAAGGTTCTCTCACCGAGTCCATATACATGGCTCAACCACCCGGTTTTACCGACCATTCTTTACCCAATCATGTCTGCAAGCTCAATAAGGCCATTTATGGACTTCGCCAAGCTTCACGCGCTTGGTATGATGAATTGAAATCTTATCGTCTTTCTGTTAATTTCAAACCCACCATTTCATATCCATCTCTTTTTATAAACCGAACCACCTCATCACCAATTTTCATTCTTGTCTATGTTGATGATATAATCATCACCGGACCAAACTATTCACTCATCAACTCATTCATCACATCATTCTCAAATCGTTTCTCTCTAAAAGATCTCGGTACCTTATCTTATTTTCTTGGTATTGAGGTTATCCCTCATACTGAGGGAATTTTTCTCTCACAGACAAAATACATCTTGGACATCCTCACTAAAGCCAACATGAGTGAATGTAAGCCGACTGCCACTCCTATGTCAACCTCGGTTACCCTCACAACAGTGGACGGTTCTCCACTTTCCTCACCAACAGATTATCGTGCTATTGTACGTGGGGGCTCTCCAATACTTGTCGTTAACAAGACCTGATGTAGCCTTTTCTGTGAACAAATTATCACAGTTCATGCACCAAACCACGGATCTTCGTTGGGATTCTTTAAAAACGTTTGCTCCGCTACCTACATGGATCTATGCATCAAGGTATATTTTTTAAACGGAATTTACCATTGCATCTCCATGCCTTCACCGATGCGGATTGGGCGGGCAATTGCCCGAGCTATCGTAGCACCGCTGGCTATGTTGTGTACCTTGGTTCCAACCCGGTTTCTTAGACCTTGAAATGCCAACCGACACTAGCCCGTTCATCCACCGAAGCTGAATTTCGGGCATTAGCTTCAACAACAGAAGTACAATGGTTAATGTCCTTAATGTTTGAACTTGGATATAAATCCACGGTTACCCCTACTATTTACTGTGATAATTTAAGCGCTACACACTATTCTCATAATCCAGTTTTCCATTCAAGAATGAAGCATCTTGCGTTAGACTTCCACTTCGTTCGCGAAAAGGTTCAAGAGGGTACCATATGCGTCACTCACATATCGGGGGATGATCAACTTGATGATGCTCTCACTAAGCCATTACTAAAACAACGATTTAAGATTCTCTTATCCAAGATTGGTCTTATCTCACGATCGTCCATCTTGCGGGGAATGTTAAACCCAACTCGGTTTCCCACCATTAATGTTTCCCACCATTGATTCAAACTATTGAATTATTTAGTTTGTTGTAACAAGCTAGTTTATCTCCAACTTAGTTGTAAAGTCCTCCTAGTCTCTAGGATAGACATGTGTATATATTTGGATGTGATTCATTAGTAAAGATATTATCGTTGATACATTTATATACACAAGTGCTAATATACTGTTGGGCATATCTCAGGCTTTTTTTTTTCATTATGTCTCTTCCTTTATTTGTTATACATAACCGATTGAAGCACCCCATGCCCATACTGTATGTATTATTGTAAAAATCGCTAGTCACTAGTCGGGCGGTGGGGTGTGAGGACTACTGATTAATCGGGATTAATCAGATCAGAATTTATAATTTTCAGTTTTATATATATACGCACACACTTGTATATGTAATTTTGAGTTATATACATACACGAACACATTTTGGCCAGAAATTGGCTAGAATCTCGCTGGAAAACGCCGAC
Source organism: Bidens hawaiensis (assembly GCF_021521415.1). Taxonomy (NCBI): domain Eukaryota; kingdom Viridiplantae; phylum Streptophyta; class Magnoliopsida; order Asterales; family Asteraceae; genus Bidens; species Bidens hawaiensis. Next base: position 481,139 of record NW_027491641.1, read on the forward strand.
TTTTGCTAGAATTTGCCGGAAAACGCTGATTTTGGCTAGAGTCACGCCGGAACCGCCGATTTTGGCCAGAACCTCATCAGAAAAAGCCGATTAAGTCCGATATATCCTAAATTCCTGATTTTGACCGGATTTTACCATTGACCGATTAATTGGCCGATTAGCCCAAAATATACAGTAAAGTGGGGATTAACGATTAATCCGGGATTAATCAACGCCTAGTCGGGATTTTTGTAAAACTAACTATATGTGTGCATTGAATGTAATTTTTTTTATATTAATATTTTGTTTTTGTATAAGTTAATGTCGTTTTTCTATTTGATAGAAAAAATGTGTTTGGATTTGACAGGACTGCCTCAACGTGTTAGGATGTCTAAGATTAACTAAAATGATATGACCTTTTTATTTCTTTCCTTTTTATGTGTATAGCTATAGGAGTATCAATAAATTATGGAGTATGAACTAGGGATGAGCGTAAACAATACCTGTATTTATACCCGTACCTGTATCCGATTGTACTCGTACCAAAAATCAATAAAAAAAAGTACCAATGCTCGTACCAAATTTTTCAATATGGTACGAGTATTTCAGTATAGTACCCGTTTTTGTACCACTTTGCCTTTTTATTTCCAAATCTTCGACGATCTTGAAACCGGTATCGGTATGAGTAAAAAACAACCTGAATTAGTCCGGGTATCGGTACTTGCACAAGTACGTGATGGGCACCAAATTAGTACAGATACCAAATTGGCCGTCGATTTAATGATAAGATAGTATTAGAGAACCCTAATATGGTCGCCGACTTTAAGTGATTTGTTTATTGATTGGAGTCTTGGATGTTATATTATTAAATTTTGAAGAAACATTTAGTACCTGTTCAATAATAACATGGTTTGAGAATTAATTTTATATATTAAGTATGAAGAATCTCAATTAAACCTTTATATACTCTAAACATGTACAAAATACCAAATGTATCCGTACATGTACCCGATTGTACTTGTACCAAAATTCAACAAAAATGAGTACCAATACCCATATCGGTACGGGTATAGGTGCGTGTACGGGTACGAGTACAGGTCTTTGAGACAAAATGCTCATTCCTAGTATGAACAATATGTAGTGATAATGGGTACATGATATTCCTCGTTGTCTTGTGGTCCATTGGTTATCAATTCTAATAAAAAAAACCACTTTCAAAAACCCATAATACAAACCTCTATTTTAGATTGAGGTCCTACAAAACTGTAGGCTTAAATCCTTGGCCTTATTTGGCTTCCCCATAAGACGGCCCAGGAAATTGGTTTGGTTATGCTTAAGTAGGGTGTTTATGGTCAGCTTTTGACATGTTTGGATCAAATCATTGGTAACAGTTTTTTTATTATCAAAAATCAAAAGTGAACCGTTAAAATTTAAAACCAAACTGTTACTGTTTGGGTTTATAGATCCTCCTTTTAAAATTACATTATATACGTATAATAAAAAGTTGTCTATATATAAAACAAGGTACCTATAAACCAATTGTTTAGAAACAAAAATGTTTAAAACACCATGTTTGAAATAATTAGGTAGATGTATATATAAAAAAACAAATAGTCCAAAATACTGAGAACAGAAGTTGAATAGACTTGATATTTTCAAGTGCAGATCTTTAGTCCACTTTACTTTGCCAGTCTAAATTTATTTAAACTAATTAGCGAGAGTAATATGAGGTATCTATAAGAATAAACATATACCGTCCTGAAAATCGTCAAAAATAGGCACTAATATGGAAAATGCTTAGTACGGTATACGAAGGCAAAAAATAGGTAAAATATAAGTACTCTGTAAAACTGTATTGACCAATCACAAAACTCAAAAAAAGGGTACCAAAATACTCGGTAGGTACCGGTATCGATTATTTGCCCATCCATCCCTACATTCAAGAATAAAATGTTGTAAAAGCATTCATATTTCATTCTCTGTAATTATCTTCATCTCTAATATTATTTAAAGTATTTATCAATTTCCCTTAATTTTATTCTCTAATCCATCTCAATATCTAAAACTTTAAGGTTGAGGAATAAAGGTTCACAATTCAGAATTCTAAAATTTAAATAAGTAATTATGATTTGTACCTATGCACGAAAGAAAGAGAAAGCTACAAAAAAAATATATAAAGATAAAGATGAAGTATGAGACATAGAAGACTTTTTTAAAATAAAAGATAAATTTAAATAATAATAAATTTTAGTTAAATTATAAAGATAGAAAAAAAGAATAAGACGTGAAAGCTCTAAGTACTCAAACACACTTAACTAAGCATTTCACATCCACAAGTAACGCGTACATAACATGTTGGTAATATTTGAGAAGGATGCTCCTTATACACAAGGATGCATGATTCGCTTAACGTGTTTAAATAAGCTAAAAAGATATTTTATCTTAAATTAATCAAAATTTAAATAAATGACATAACATGCTGGTAATATTTGAGAAGGATGTTCCTTATACACAAGGATGCATGACTCGCTTAACGTGTTTAAATAAGCTAAAAAGATATTTTATCTTAAATTAATCAAAATTTAAATAAATGACAGTTTTATCGGGAAAATGAGTTGACAAGCATAATTTTCTCTGTATAAGATGGTATCAAATGTATAAAATTAACGAGAAAGTATTTTACATTTGTAGAAAGTATTAGACGAACTAGTCTTCATTTTGATTTACGAAATACGTATATTATAAGTATAATCTAAAGTGAGTTTAATTAATAAATCTAAGAATTGAGCTCCATAATTTTACTTTTCATATTGGAGACCCACACGTCAAACGCCTCCAAAAACTATAGACCACCAAAAAATTGTAGACCAATCATTTCTGGACTTGTGACATCAAAATGTACAAACATTGTACCACAAGGCTACTAGATGAGAGAAACAGATGTCCACTTAACACATGAAAACAAACTTAGAAAAGGACAAACTAGGCAGTGACTAGTATTTTCAATGTAATTTACAACTACGTTATAGATTAATTAAGACCACAAACAGGGGTTACACAAATCCTGGCCACCAATTTGCCCATAATTTTTTTTCCATCAACTGTGACATCGTTCAAAATGTATAGTTGGATGATACACGCGTTTCACGATATTAATGTGTTTGGTTCATAAAATTCGCAATCTTTTGGAATGGGACGTTCATTTTATAAAGGAAATCAATCAAATGAATTGAAGCCATTACATTCTAGTTTTCTTTAACAGATTTACAAGCAAAATAGAAACGCATACGAAATAAAATTCATTTAACATGTATTATAGTTACATCAAATCTTATTTTCTTTGAAAGATTCTGGCATCATTTTCACTTGAAGAATTATAAAATTTTAATTTTTCTTTTTAAGTAATTCAGTCAACCAAAGAGGCACAGATCATGTTAAAGTTTTAGAACGTGAAATACAAAAGCCATCTAACAGAGAAGAGTGATAGTCGACCAATCCAAAACAAAACCCCAGAACCATTGGGTATATTATTGGGCTTAAAATGGGGAAACAGGCTTGCCTCGTTATCTTCTATTGGGCTAAGTAATGGGCTAAACTCTGTATATCTTATATTGGATTAAGTACTTTTATTGCCTTTAAAATTGAGGGTCTTAGAGTAGAGGTGCACGAATCGGGTTTTTTAAATACCCAGTTTAGGGTATGGAAGCAGGTGTAGGTATGATTGGGTATTCAAAAATCGGGTATTGGTAATACCTGGGTCGGGTTCAGGTCTGGCTATTGTCTCTAAAAAACCATACCTTATGCATCGGGTTCGGGTCGGATATAGAACCAGGTATTTGAATACTTTATTTTCGGGTATTGAAAAACCCTTATTTTCATGTTTTCTCGGGCTTTTTTCGGGGTATTTTTTGATATTCTTAAAAAGTTGCACTTTTTAGGGGTATGTTTAAGGTATTTTTCGAGTATAGATCAGGTATTTGAAATATCCGGTTTTGAGTATTTGAAAAACCATGTTCCAAGTATGGAACCGGTCCAAATTTTCGGGTATTACCGGTTACAAATCGGGCGGGATTTGGGTTCAGGTATTGGTAATACCTGGGTCGGGTTTAGGTCTGGCATTGTCTCTAAAAATCATACCCTATGCATTGGGTTCGGGTCAGATATAGACACGGGTATCTGAATACTCTATTTTCGGGCATTGTAAAACCCGTATTTTCATGTTTTCTCGGGCTTTTCTCCAGTTATTTTTCGGATTTATTAAAAGGTTACACTTTTTAGGGGTATTTTTAAGGTATTTTTCAGGTATAGATCGGGTATTTGAAATATCCCGTTTTGGGTATTGGAAAAACCAGGGTTCCATATTTGGAACCTGTCCAAATTTTCGGGTATTACAGGCTACAAATCGGGCGCGATTTGGGTTCGGGTTTTAGTACCGAAATGCATACCCTATCCGTACCATATGGGTAGGGTCGTGTACGAGTTCGGGTATTAAAAACCCGGGTATAAAAAAACCGGTTCAGGTCTCTATTTCGGGTCTGGTTTCGAGTTCGGGTTTTTTGTGCACCTCTATCTTAGAGCATTCCCGTCTTATTCTCTATATCTAAATAAAAGTTTACACTAAAACACGCTTCATTTTTTCTGTCATTTTCAATTAAATATTACTTTTTATATATTTTTATTAGTATTTCTCTTTCCTTCACTAACAATCACTTTCAAAATAAATTAAAAAATTATAAGGAGTAAACATTAGACTTTCAAATATACAAAAAAATCACTATATTTTTTAAAATAAAAAACTTTTCACTTACGATACTCAAAATTATAAAAACACCCCTTAAAATAAAAGATTGAATGAGAATGCTTTTATAACAAGTTACGGCGATTTAACAAGTAACAAAGCCTTAAGGTTGTGACAATATTTTGATAATAGAACGATTTTTGAAATGTTTGTTGAAATTTAAGTGGTTAATAGTTTATGGACTTAGTTTATGCTAGAAAAAAACAACTTTTTTCCATATTACAATAAATTTGTTTAGATTTATAATAAACTGAGACTAAGTTGGAGCTAGGGACGTAAGTGAGTTGGGTTTAGGTCATTCTAAACCCAAATCTGATTACAAAATCTTGTCTTAAACCCGTCAAGTTTTTATCGAATAATTATCCGTCGGGTATAACCGTTAGCTTATTAAGTATGCCCGTCGGGTACACCCAAGAAAAACTTCTCGGTATCTATCGGTTCTTACAAAATATAACTAATCAATTAAACCGGGTAACTATTAATCAATTATAAATAAATTTTTTCATAAAATATATCAAATAATTAATTTTTCGAGCATATTACAAATCTCATACCCGTCCACAACCCGCGGAAAATGTCAAAAGTAATCCCAAACCCATCTCATACCCTAATAGGACGCGTTTTACCCGTTCCAAATATTTTGGGTTTCGGGGATTTTATCGGATTTAAGTTTTATTGTCATCCAAGCTCTCATAATAGCCTAACCTATGAAAGTTAAAATGCTAAAATATAACCTTGAATCTTTAATGAATGTTAAAGGGCCCGGACCGGCTCAATCTTTGTGGGATCTAAAACATATTCTAAAACCAAGGTCATTTTTTTAAGGAAAAAAAGAAAATACTTCTTTACAAATTAAAGAAATTTCTAACGTGTGTCACACGCATTTTCTAATATACGATTTCTAGAATGCACGATCGAAATCACATAATTAGAGTTGAGTGAGTTTTTAGTGAAAAAGAAAACCTTTCCAAGTAAGATTCCGATTTCTTTACTTAAACTGTGTTAAATGTTTTTAGGGTCACTTCAAATATTAAGCTTAACTTTTCGTAAGGAATTAATTGTGCTGTTTAACAGGTGAAGAGAATTCAATGAGTTGTTTCTCTAATTAAGTTGAAACCAAAGGAAAGAAGGTGACAGATTTCCTTTGGAAATAGAACGTGGGAGAGAGCAGAAAACTTTGCAGGAAGGAGGGAATTGTTGGCTTACTTGAAGGCTCACACGTGTATTGTTTTTTTTAATATTGTTTTTTGGATTTAATTTGATTTTCATGTTTCAAATTTGAATTTTTGTGTTAAGGGGACGACGTTTGGTTGGATTCACAGTTTTTCTTTCTATAGGGCTAGTAAAAAAATTCATGGTTTGTAGTCCGTTTGAAAAAAGCTTGCTTTGAAAAAACTCGTATCTTAACGAGCTTGATCAGTTTTTAAATGAGTTGGGCCCAAGCCAATGTTGGGTTGGTTCGTTTAAATTAAACCAAAATTAAGGATTTCAAAACCAAAACAAGGAGAATCTGTCACCTCACGTGAGAGATGGGAATGGAGGCAGGATAAGTGAAAGAGAAGGGATGAATGGATTTATCTAGGCGTGTTCTTTAGGCTGTACTTTTGGGTTGCTAGTTCCTCGGGTCTGAAAAACTTATTTTTAGTACTCATACATGACCCTAATCTTTCCCAAGTTCTTCAGGTTCGGTTTATTGAGGTTAATCGGGTTTTGAGTATTTGACCTAAAAAACAAAAAAATATATATTTGTAAACATTCAAGCAAAAATATAATTGGGTTTGTTAGATGCGGGTACCTTCGGGTTAATAATTTTTTTGGGTTAGGTTTCGGGTTAAGAATAAAAATAACGACCCTAAATTTACTGTTTTAGAATCTCAAAACCTCAAGTGAAACCTTGAAAACCTTTTTTATATGGGTGGTGTGGTGTGGTGTGGTGTGGTGTGTGTGGGGTGCGGGGGGGGGGGGGGGGGGATTCATTTATGTAGGAAAAAGTGATATCTTGAAGATAATTTAATATTTCAGATGTGCCAAAACAAGTGTCTTGAATAGCTATTGTTGTGTCTGAACCATCATAGGGTAAGGTAATGACACTTTGGTATGATATATTTATCAATTAAAAATTTTACAGATCCAAGAAATTTTTAACCCAAAAAGATTTTCATGCAAAGAATGTTTTTTTTTTCAGAAAATAAAAAATGATTTGAACACACATGAGAAATAACAGTAACAATAACTTGATAATTCTCGTACGTGTATAAACTATAACTAAGAAATGTATGTACATTTAGATATGTGTCACTAGGCTTAGAATAAAATTTGAAAGCTTGCATGTGTTATAACCATAAATGCCTATGATATAAGACCATCTTCGATAGGAATTATTGGGTATCTTTAGAAGAATAGAATGTGACGGGGAAGATTGAGATGATAAGGTGGAGGAGAGAATGAAAGAAGGAGATTATTGTGGAAAAATCTCTAAGAACTTGGTTTCTGAGAAGCAGTGTTTTGAAACCCGGTCAGTCGGACCGGTCCATATATCAGGTTGGGTCAGTGTATTTGGGCCGTTTCGAAAAACCCGGCCGGTTTTGCGGGTGGGCGGTCGGCCCGGGCCGGTTGACCCAGCGGGTGAACTGGTAAAACCCCATTTTTCATTAAATCCAAAAATAAAATGCTAAGATTCGAATTTTGGTCATTTTGAAGAAAGATGCTTTAATAATTATCCATAAGCCAACCAACTAAGCTTATTTGATTTCTCTATTGATCAAACATAAATCACACATATTTAAAAAGCAATGTATAAAACATAGATAAACATTAAAGTTTATTATTATTATTATTTTTGGTTATTACTCCCTCCGTCCCATTATAAGTGTCCATGTTTGAAAAACACAAACTTTAAGGTGGATTGAATGATTACTGTTTTCCTACCAAATGACAATATTGCCATTGAAACATGGGTCCATCAGTATTGTTTATTAACGTTAGTTGTGTGTTGATGTATAAGTTAAAGTTGGAATTGATAAGTCTACCGGAAAAACAAATTGGAATTTGGAAGTATCCAGAAAAACCATCAAGAAAACAATAATACATCTTCCCTGATAGATGCTCAAGCATCTGATCAATGAAAGGAAGGGGGAAGTGATCTTTTCTTGTGTTGTCGTTTAGTTTGCGGTAATCAATGCAAACTCTCCAGCCTGTGACGGTTCTCATAGGAATTAATTCATTCTTATCATTTGTTACCACCGTCATACCACCCTTTTTTGGTACCACCTGAACTGGGCTTACCCAAGGGGAATTGGAGATTGGGTATATCAATCCAGCATCGATCAGCTTAATGACTTATTTCTTTAAAATGTCTTGCATGTTTGGATTGAGACGTCTTTGATGCTGCACAACTGGTTTGAAGTCCTCTTCCATTAGGATTTTGTGAGTGAAAAATGATGGAGTGATTCCTTTGATGTCCATGATTTTCCAAGCAATTGCTTTCTTGTGGAGTTTGAGAACTTCAAGCAATCTTTTCTTTTCCTCATTTGATAAACAGGAAAAAGATGATAACGGGTAATTGAGATTTACCATCGAGAAAGGCGTACTCGAGATGGGAGGGAAGTTCCTTAAGTTCAAGAACCGGTGGATCTTCAACGGAGGGTTTTGCCTTTGGTTCCAATTTGCGGTCAACGGTCTCGTACGTCTCTTGATGCTCACTTGCCTCCTGATCCTCAGTGGATTTCTCCTCATGGATGATGGAGTAAGCCTTTTCCTCAATCAGCTGAGTGTTGCATGCTTCATTTTCAATGATTTCGCGAAGGTGACAACTTACTATAGACTCACACACGTCAATATAATAAACTGAATCATCAGTGTGTTGCGGGTGTTTCATGGATCTGCCTATATCGAATGTTACCTCCTCATCTTCAACCCTTAGTGTGAGTTTGCCTGTACAAACATCAATGAGAGCCCTAGCGGTGACTAGAATTGGTCTTCCTAAGATGAGGGGCACAGATTTGTCCTCGTCCATGTCGAGGATTACAAAGTCTACCGGAAAAACAAATTTATCAATTTTGACTAACATGTTTTCAACTATGCCCCTAGGATACTTCACTGATCGATCGACTAGCAGGATGCTCATGCGGGTTGTTTTGGTTCTCCTAGTCCTAATTTAGAAAAAACCGCATAAGGCATCAAGTTAATGCTAGCTCCGAGATCAGCTAGGGCATTGCTGACAAATAAATCTCCTATCAAGCAAGGGATGGTAAAACTCCATGGATCGGTCTTCTTTTTTGGTATCTTGTTTTGGAGGACAACAGAGCATTCTTCATTCAGAGTTACATGTGATAGTTCTTCCAACTTTCTCTTGTTTGTCAACACATATTTCAGGAACTTTGCATATTTTGGCATCTACGAGATGGCTTCGATGAAAGGAAGATTGATTTGCAATTGTTTGAAGAGTTTAAGGAATTTGTCATATTGGGCTTCCATCTTTTCTTTCTTAAGACGGTTTGGGTAAGGAATGGGTGGGACTTATAGTTTTACTGGTTCTCTGACTTGTGCAGTACTTGCTGGGACTTGCCGATCATGCACCTTTTCTAGAATCTCAGTCTCATCATCAAATGGCGGTGATGGGATACCAAATATTGAGTGGTCTTGCCACTTCTTAATGTTATGGCACTAGCCTGAGCATTTGGGTTTGTTACTGTGTTGCTTGGAAGACCACCGGGTTGTCTTTCAGAAAGCAACTGACCTAGTTGACCCACTTGATTTTCGATCTTTTGTAAGGATGCCTTCTGATTCCTTAACCCCGCCTCATTCTTCTGGAACCTTTCTTCGGTCAGTTTGTTTGAAGTTTCAGTACTGGCTAAGAGCCGTGTTAAAAGAATCTCCACAGTATCCCCACTGTTTGGGTGTTGACTGGTGCTTGGCCCTTGGTTGTGGTATTGAGGTTTTGGTTGGGATGAATGAGTTTGGTTAAAAGGACGTTTGTCAAAACCAAGGCGGTGTTTGATTGTTTGCTCCATCCTTCAAACTGAAATTAGGATGATTCCTCCAACCAGGGTTATATGTGTTCCCGAAGGTGTTGTTTTGTCAGCTCATGTAATCAACTTCTTCAACCGTCATGCTTTGCTGGAAATATTTCGTTTTGTGTTCCCCCCACAAGTGTCGCACTTAGTCTTTGCCTTCACTAACTATGTTAGTAGTTGCTCAAACTTCTTTGAGATTGCTTCGAGTTGTGCAGTGACAAGAGTGTTGGAGTCAACATGGTGCATACCCTTTTGTGATGGGGTTGATCATGGTGGTTTGTATGCGAAGCTTTTCTTTGTTGCTTTCTCTAGAACCTCGAATGCTTCGTTGGGAGATTTGGTTCCGAGATCTCCACCGGCGATTTGATCAATTGCCTGCTTGTTTTGGCTAGATCGGGCATCAAAGAATGTTTGAACTTGGAGCCATTTGTTCAACCCATGGTGTGGAAATCTTCTTAGCAACCCCTTGTATCTCTCCCAAGCTGCATGCAGTGACTCGTCTTCGTCGGTTCTGAATCTGGTGATGATGGCTCGGTATTTTGCGGTTTTGTGTTGTGGAAAGTATTTAAGGAGGAACTGCTCTACCATCTGGTCCCAATTGGTAATGCTACCAGATGGCAGTGACTCTAGCCAATCCAAGGCATGGCCTCGGAGGGAGAATGGAAAAAGAATCGAGAGATATGAGACAAGGGGTCTTGATCGATAAGCCCATGGAATTGAATAGAATTTTCCACCATATGAATGGTGTTGGATTTGATTTCGAAGTTTACAGTGATTTCCGGTGGTGCCACGCTACTTCCATAACCTTCGAGGGTCGACCTTCCGTATTGGTTTATGTTAGGTTCGTTTTCTGGCCCATTTTGTTCTGCCATGTTTTGTTCCATTATGGTTTCTTCGGTTGTTACGTCCACAAACGCCTCGTTTTCGATTGTCTCAGCTACTACACGTGAAAGGTTGCGTAACATTTGGTGAAGGCGACATTCGGGTTCCGAAAGCGGTGAAACAAGCTCAGGTGCGGGCATGGTGGACATTCATTACTTAAGAAAATATATAAAGAAACTAAACAAATAAAAGTGAACTACAAGTAAAGAGGAAATAAATAAACTCTTTTTTAAAAAAACATCTATAAACAACGGTTAAAATTAAAACTTAGATTAGTATTAAAATTGTACCGTGTCCCCGGCAACGGCGCCAAAAACTTGATGTGGTGTTAGAGATATATATTTTTATTAAAGATTTTTCACACTTTGTCGGGTTTTAGAAATTGTTTTCACCTAGACTTAACCACACACACAAAAGGCAAGTGTACCCGTCGTGTGGTAATATAGTAACGACGAGAACCGGGTATCAATCCATGGCCACGTGAATTTTAATATCAAACCTTTGCAAATATAATAACCGTGAGAAATGAGCTTAATTGATTTGTTTTTAAGATTAATTTTTAGAAAAACTCGTAATAATAAATTAAAGCAAGTAACACGATAATTGAAATAAACAAGAATTAAAAAGCTATCACCTTAACTTAGAATCCAATTGACTCCTAATGATGGTAAACTTAAATATATGATAAATTCACTTTTTTGTTTTAAAAAAGAATAGTTTCTAGTTATAGACAACTATCCAAATGATTTTTTGGAAAACTTAGTATGAATTATACAAACTAATCACCTCAAATCATACTATAATGTAAGTGAACCTTTATGTTGAAATTTAAAGATATAGATTATCATTCAATTACGAAACTCAAATCTAACAACCGGTTGGAAAGATTACATGAACAACACATAATCCACCTATGGTTGATTAAATTAGACTAAGTTCAAGTATTCCTCTGATTTATGAATTTTTAACCCAAGTGTAATATTAAAATAGTTGTGTTAACAAATTATTTATAATATTACTTAATAAGAATATCAATTCATAAAAATGTTCAATATTTTCAAATCTAAACATGAGGATATGTGTTTAACCAATTTCATATAGCATATAATAATTATTTTAACTATTTCTAGATTAAAAGTTATAAAGTTGCATGAACAACATTTATAAATAAATGATAAAATCAAGATCTTTCGACATAACAAGATGTACCATTTATAATTTTTGTATATTACTTTCAATTGTTTAAATACAATATTTCATCAAAAGATAACCAAGAACTAGTCAGTATTTTAACATAAAATTATCATATATTAATTCCAACCATCAAAAGTTGTCAAGTTTCATCATGAGTTAAGGTGATATAAAGAGTATTAGCTCATGATAGTTATAAAAGATACACCAAAATAGAAGAAATTATCATTCATGTTTAATATTAAGATAATCTAACCAAGCTAAATAATTATGATGATGCTAAGACTTCTTCTTGATGTTGTATGAAAGTTCAAGAGCTTCTCTTTCTATAATTCTATGGATTATGAGAGTGAAAATGGGTGTGTTTTTCTCCAAAATTGTGCACACCCAAATGAGCAACATGCATGGTCTTTATATAGGTTCACTTGTGCACAAAGCATGACCCATGCTGGTCCCCTTGTAGTACACCACGTGCTCCCTGATGTATTCTTTGGCATATTGCTAGGCACGGGGCATGTTTGGGTGAGGCATGGCATGTAACAACTCGGGTTTTCCGTTTAAATTATAATATACCAATACCCGACCCGTTCTTGTTTCGGGTAATTTTAATCAACCACAAATCGCGTTTACCGAGCTAATATCATTTTATTATTATTGTTAATTAATAAACTTTTAAGATATAACTTTGAGATAATACATAGTTCACCCTAGACACAAGTTTTTAACCATTTTTGTACCCATATTTAAACTTCAGGGACTTACTTGCAAACCTGCCCAAAGTTATTATTTTACATCTCCACCCAGGACCCGACCCGTATCCAAGACCCAAATCCGCAACCCGTTTGGATGTCTTGCACCCTAATCTTTGCTCTATAGATGGAATTGATTATAACAAATCGTTTATACGCGTATTCTGAATCTCACCAACAGTCTAATTAAGAAAACACGATCAACTATTACATATATTAACTAATATTGTATCGCCGTCCTAGCCCGTTTTTCATTGGACACCATTACGATCTTCATAATTCAATTAATCCTACATCAACCTTCCTGGATACCTCGTGCATCAAAACCCTATGATTAATTACGTCATTCAAGCCTGCAACTAGCCTAATCTCTTCGTGTTTTGGCCGTTTGTCTTGTCTCGCCGTTCACCATCAATCAACCCTCGTTAAAGGTAATTGTTTATGCTTCTGTGTTCGTTTGGTATCGTATAACATTAACCCTAACTTAATTTGATCTTACAAATAACGAATTAAACGATTTAGGATTCCAGGGTTTGTATCTCAATGGGGTTTCACCTGCTTGATGCATATAAATTATATTTCTCAGAACATTAACAACTGACACCCCAGCCTAGCTGGGTGGGGTGTGTGTGCTTGATGTTTGAGCCGGCCAGGGGTGCGGGTTCGGCCCCCCTTGACGCGGCTGTGTTATTTTTCTTCCTTAATTATGTTTTTGAGGTTTAATGATTTATAATTATAATTATTATGTATATCTAAACCAATATCATTGAGATACGTTCATTATCAATTAAATCTCGTTATAAGTTTTAGTATACGTATATACATATATTATAAGTATATTTTAATAATATTAAACCGTACTTTATTAAGACCCGACACTTTCAAATTCACGTTTTCACGTCATTAAGCGTTTTAGCAAACTTTATTATTTATTATATATTATATAAACTTATTAAATAAGAGATTAGAAAAAAATATTTACTTGTATCTTATTATATACTATATTTTACACATTATTATAAATATTTTATTTATTCATTTATTTAGGATTTATAATTAACAACTAGTGATTCTAACTATGTAAAACAATCGTTCAAATCTATAACCCCAATCGTAACTCAAATCACATTGAAATCTTTATTCATTAAATTATGTTATATCTTTATAATTAATCTCATTATCATTAATAACTAGGAACACTTGTCACCGCATCCCGAGAAGCTCGGACTCATTAACTTAGTTTCTATCACCGTTTCATTATCGCTTGTTCCACTTTATCAGGTGAGTAAACACTCCCCTATTTTACTTGTTTTCAAATGTTTTGGGGACACTCGTGTACCATTTATCATATTATTTATCTTATTATTTATCAAACGCAAACTGTGATCTTTGTGCTGTGTATCAATTGAATGATTGCATGTTACTTGCTATTTGCTTACTTTCTTACTTGAATCGCATTCGGAGAGGTCCAACATAATCTCATTATAGTATGATCATACGCCTGTCGTAGTGGCGGGAGCCCGATCGCATTGGCAATGGTTTCACCGACACCTCATTTTTGGTAACCAATGCCCATTCGCATGGCAATAGTTTAGCCCTTTCTTTATGGTTGATTGTTTATGTATGTGCTATGGTTTAATTGGTTATACTCACAGATAACAGTTTTGCCTATTTTTATTCACTTATATCATTATATATTATTACCATTTTTGTTTGTGTCAAAACTAGTGATCTACTCACTCAACATGTGTTGTTGACAAACATATATTTTGTACGCATTTGCAGGTTATAGATTTGGATTGCTTATCGAACTGAATCTCACATAGAGATGACTTTAGGATAAAACATATACAAGAATATTTGGTTTTGTATTTGTAATTTTCTTTATTTTTGTTGTATATGAATGTTGTTTGATAATAAATAAATTAACTAGATATTGTCGCTTTATAACTTCATGATAATACCTCGCGAGTTGTGGCAATCAGTTACGCCCCGGCATTTCCGCCGTAGGTTGGGGTGTGACATGGCATGTGCTGGTCCTTCAAGCATTATATGCGCATGATACTAATTTGTACTTTCTTGGCAGCTTGATTGGCATGGGGCAAGCTTGGGTGAGGCATGACCCTGTGTGTCTTCAAAAAGGGGGACAGTCAACAGTGTACTTTATTTTGTCATCTTCTGAGGAGGTGTGGGGCATGTTTGGCTGAGAAATGGCCCATGCTTAGCTGATATGTCTTCAGATGGGCATGGGGCATGCCTAGCTGAGGCTTGGCCCATGCTTAGCTGACAGACTTTCATTTTTCTTGATTCTTTTCTTTGTTTTTCATCATGTTTGTTTTTCTAAACTCATTTTTCCTACAAAAACAAATAATTCTTGCACATGAATAGCCTGGGAAGCTGATGAGTAGGTGAATGTTTGTATTTATAATGTTTGTTATTGTGTGTTTTAACTGATTTATTGTATCAAATGAAGTTACTTTGTTTAGTTATGCGTGCACAGGTAATAAGAGCTTAAACAAGCATTTTGGAGCTATTATGTTGAAAACTAAGCCAATCCCGAGAAGAAGGAAGCATGTGGAAGGCCCGGCAACTCACGGGATTCAAAACGAAGAAAAAGTGATATCTTGAAGATAATTTAATATTTCAGATGTGCCAAAACAGATGTCATGAATAGCTATTGTTGTGTCTGAACCATCATAGGGTAAGGTAATAACACTTTGGTATGATATAATTATCAATAAAAAATTTTACAAATCCAAACAATTTTTAACCCAGAAAGATTTTCATGCAAAGTACGTTTTTTTTTTTTCAGAAAATAAAAAATGATTTGAACACACATGAGAAATGAGAGTAACAATAACTTGATAATTCTCGTACGTGTATAAACTATAACTAAGAAATGTATGTACACTTAGAGATGTGTCAATAGTCTTAGAATACAATTTGGAAGCTTGCATGTGTTATAACCATAAATGCATATGATATAAGAGTATCTTCAATAGGAATTCTTGGGTATCTTTAGAAGAATAGAATGTGACGGGGAAGCGTTAGATGATGAGGTGGAGGAGAGAATGAGAGAAGGAGATTATTGTGGAAAAATCTCTAAGAACTTGGTTTGTGAGAAGCAGTGTTTTGAAACCCGGCCGGTCGGAGCGGTCCATATACCAGGTTGGGTCAGTGTATTTAGGCCGTTTCGAAAAACCCGGCCGGTCGGCCCGGGCCGGTTGATCCAACGGGTGAACCGGTAAAACCCCATTTTTCATTAAATCCAAAATAAAATGCCAGGATTCGAACTTGGGTCATTTTGAAGATAGAAACTTTAATAATTACCCATAAGCCAACCAAATAAGCTTAATTGATGTTTCTATTGATGAAACATAAATCATACGTATTTAAAAAACAATGTATAAAACATAGATAAACATTAAAGTTTGTTATTGTTATTATTTTTGGTTATTATTTACGTGTATATGAATTATATATATATATATATGTAAATATATATTTAAATTATTTATGACGTCATCCGGGTCAAACACGGGTCGGTCCGACCTTTGATCTGGTAAGACGTCCGGGTCAACCTCCGTGCCGAGTCTGAAAACATTGGTGAGAAGAGATGGATGAGAAACGAGAAAGAGAGAAAATGCATTTTTGGTGGGTCAAATGGCATGTGTACACACAAAAACACTTTCTAAAAACCTTACTATTGGTGATGCTCTAAGTGTTGCTAGATTTTCATTATATGGTATAAAATGTTAGTACACTAACTTGATAATTCTTGCACATGAATAGCCTGCGAAGCTGATGAGTAGGTGAATGTTTGTATTTATTATGTTTATTATTGTATGTTTTAACTGATTTATTGTATCAAACGCAGTTAGTTTGTTTACTTATGTGTGTGGCAGGTAACAAGAGCTTAAACAAGCATTTTGGAGCTACTATGGTGAAAACTAAGCCAACCCCGAGAAGAAGGAAGCATGTGAAAGGCCTCGACAACTCACGGGATTCAAAACGAAGAAAAACACTGAAAATGTACCTACGACATAGCCTACACTGTGGAGGGCTCAAGCTACATCGTCCAGAACCCATAAACCTAGTAGAGGGAATTTTTGCTAGGGCATAGGGTTACGCCATGATGTCGCATTATTTGAAAAGATGTTGTGTGCTCGGCTCGGACATACTAAAGGGATTTGGTGTAAAACTTGGTCATTTACAATCTTTGATGAGGAGGATCGGACAATTCCATCATTTACATAGGTAAAACTAACTTATTTTATTTCAAAGTCTTATACAAAGATAGTACATAGGTTCACAAAAAGTTATGTAGAAACTAGTGGAATTAAATTTCAAACCTGAACCGCTCTTAAGAATGTGGTGCCTACGTATTCAGTTTCAGTACCACCATCCATATATGGATACCCACAAAACATTATTTACAGAGGGGGCCAACACAACAAATTTTAATTCATCTGACATCACATACGCCTCTAAATAAAAAAGAATCCTGTATCTTTGGAGAATGCTACATCAGAAAAGTAAACACACAAAGAAAGTATTTTTTTCATTAATAATGCTTAGCTTGCTCCCTCTAATTCAACACACATGTGGCCTGCTTCCCTTTATCCTTCTAGACAATCTTAGACCATCCATACACACAGATATTGTACAATATTCCTAGTAAAACAACATTATTATGACATTAATTAAAACCTAACACATGCTTTTAATATGCTTTATAAGTGATTAGTGGTCTAATTTCCAAATGAGAACAGATTTTAGTTCATCTTCATCCATGGCACTAGGGAGTCTAGCTACTACATCTTGCAACATCACTTCATTCACACATGAAATGCTTGCATGCTGGATTTGTGCTTTCATTTCTCTAAGAGCATCCATTAGTTTCGCAGCCTGAGTGTCTGCATTTCGAGAGTGTACCGATATCATTGCATCATCACCAACAATCTTCACTTCCACTATATCATCTCCATTGTTGTTAATATTTAATGTTGGCTTAGTAGATAGACACAAATTACAAGTGTCCATGGTATCATCCATTTCCACCTTCACTTTCTTGGTTTTCGCTTGGTGGTTGTTGCGACGGTGTAATTGAGATTCAAGATACTCTATTCTTTCTTTCAGTTTGTTGATATAGCAAACAGCGTCGGTTAAGAGGGACGCCTTGTCCATCCTTGACACGTTTGGGACGACTGATCGGAGAGCATAGAATCGCTGGTTGAGCTTCTCACGCCGCTGTCTTTCTGCCTCGACGTGGTTCACAGGTGGAAACTGGCCACCAGCTGATTTTTTTCCTTTCACTGCATAATAATACACAAATTGGTGACATTTTTTTCACATGCTTATACAAAATGCATAAATTTTATGACATTGTTAGACTAACACGAGTTAATTAATTTATCCAAGACTTAGTCCACTCTTTGTTGAGCTAGTCAGTTAGAAAAAAAAACCGGACAGCCATAAAACAAACATATATAACTTGGACTACGAGTGAAGTTAAGAGACAAATAAAAAACGGACCGAAAGGTTCTGATGAGTCAAATCTTATGACAATGCCTAGACGGTTTAGTGATATGATCATAACTATTATTTAAGTTTAATATATCAATTAAGTTTATCTTTTATTTAGTTTCCTTATTGTATTATAATTAGGTTTCCTTATTGTTTATCTTTTCTTATTTTATATGTTTTCTTTTCCTATAAATTGTAATTGTTTCAATAAGAAAAATAATAAGAAAATTTGTCTCAAGTTTAGTTTTTCTTCTTCTCTTTTGTTCTTGGAGCCTAACCCACTCTACGGGTATATTGGGAGATTGACCATCTCGAATCGGTCTCTAACAGTTTAGCCTAGCTCTTAGAGTTCATCAACTAGGGTTCAAATCATGTAACTAAATATTTTCCATAGTTTTATTGATTTCCAACTTTTTTCTTTATTTAGTATAAAACACTTAAATCACTTTTTGCCTTAATTTACACATAAATTCAGCATTTTAACGGTTTTGTAATTTCAAATTTTGAAAATACCTGTTAAATACTTAAATTTATATAAAAAGTATCAATGTAAATGTTCTAATCATTTCGTAATTTGTCAAAAAGATTTAAAGAGTTCTGTTTGTTGCCCCTTAAATTTTTTTAATATCTACACAAGAATAACTTATAAGAAAACATACTGTGTGTGCATAATAAGAAAGGAACGTACCATTAGGTAATTTGTTATATTGTTTCTTCTTCTGCTTCGCCATTGTGGAAAGAACCAACTGACAGTCGGAATCCGAATGCTCTGAAGCTGTCTCCACGTACGTATTCACAGCAGCTGTAATCTTCGTCTTTGTGCACAACATTCTCATGTTCTTGGACACATGATCATCCTGTTTTGTTGATTCAAAGTCTATGATATTGTTCATATTACCATCTTCATGACCCTCATCAGTCATAAGTAGCATATCAGCAAAAGAAACAACATTATTATGACCATCATTAACATTAGTTAACTTTGTACAACCACCACCAAACATAATATGAGCCTGGTTTACCAAACTCCAAGACTCCTCAATAACATGATAAGAACCCATTTCCACAACACCATTTAAAGTTGGTATACAAACAAGTGTCTCCAGTCCGTGAGTCTGAGCTTCATTAGCTCGTTCGCAGTTAAACGATCTAAGCCGATCCATTCCACTTAACCATATCGTATTGTTTTGAGCAAAAGCGGGTACCTAGAACCGACCCATCTCCAGGAATAAATGATCTTGTTAATGAGATGACATAGAACCACTCTGCATCATCCCGGTTTTCCGGTCCAAAAAGACACTGGATGGCTTGATGATCTTTGTTGTTTTGGAAATGGCCGTCTCCCCAGGACAAGGAGACGCAGCCGTTTGTGTCGTTGGTGAAGGCCTGCCAGAAGATGGCGTATGTCCATTCTTGAGGCTGGTTTTGAAGAAGGGTTTGAAGCTTTTGTTGAAGGGTGTTTTGAGGGGGTGGAGGACTGGTTGTGGAGGGTGATGGGGAGACAATTAAGTCATCCATGGAAATGAAGTTGAAAACTTTTTTTTTTTACTTGGTAAAGAATGGTTTGGGTGGGTGTTGTTATATGTATGAATCTATATAGCAATAAGTTATTGGTGAATGATGAAAGAAATGTATGAATCTAGATGAGGGTGTGTCTTTTCGAGCCAAATGATGAAAGAAATGTAACTTTGTTTATAGTTGGATCGGGTGTGTCCCCCGAAGCTATTACGTTTCTTAAAAGAATTTAACGGGTTGTGTACGGTAACTTATCGACGCCAAAGAACTATAACTTTGTTTTCAGTAGGATCGTGTTTGCCATTTAAAGGGGCGTCTTGTTTCCCGCTTTCACACCTCTCTATTGTAATTGGATCATTTTAATTAATATATGAAGACAATCTTTTTGATCTCCTAATGATAAAAACCTTATAATCAGTGCCGAAACCAGAACATTTTAACTGGAAGGTCATAATAAAGTTGTACATTCGTTATTCACTGTATATCGGTTAAATTTTTTATCACCAAAGATCGGTAACTGTAAAATTACTTCATGTTCAACAAGTAAAAAACATATAGATAAACAAATAATTATAAAACAAACAATCCATAACTCCATAACAAAAAAACATATAGATAAACAAATAATTATAAAACAAACAATCCATAACTCCATAACAATTTAGTAAAACGGAAATGAAAAAAATCTCATGACAAATGCTATTAGTTATAAAACAAATAGCTAATATTAATGATTAGGCGTAGGTATTTATTTTGGTTTAATCATGTAATCATTTATTTACGTTACAAGTACGTTAATCTTTTGTAATTGCCCATTACGCCGGTCCATTGGCCTTAATGAAGTTATGGGCTAGGGACTATATATAGGCCTAGCATATCCCTAGCAACCAAAAACCTTGTCATTTCAATTCACTCTCTACACACACTCCATACACCACAGCCAACACACACTTAAGCATCACCTTTGAAGATTCAAGGAAACGATCGAGATCCAAGTGCACGAGTTAGATTATGCCCTCCTGGTGCACGTATTGATCCGAATTTCACATTTATAGATTCATTTCGATGACCTACAATTGGTATCTAAGCTAGCTTAGGCTCAATCTTTTGAGGTTTTCAGATATGTTTTAGGATTTGATCGTGTGCTTTTGGTTGTTTTGAGTTTAGATTATTGTTAGTTGCCATCATATCTTCATTTTCATTCGTTCATATTTCGTTTTGGAGATGTCTTAAGAACACGTTGTTGAACAAAAGGTAAAAATTGCATTCTTACAAGTTTCAGATTTAAATCTAATTTCTACTTATGCAAATCAGACCCACACTTCATCCAATTCGGATCTGACCATCTGATTTGGATCTGAATCTTATCCGATTCACATATGAAGCTCATCCGATTCGCATGGGAATGAAATTGAAAACTTTTTTTTTGCTTGGTAAAGAATGGTTTGGGTGGGTGTTGTTATATGTATGAATCTATATAGCAATAAGTTATAGGTGAATAAATAGATGAGGTTGTGTCTTTCGAGCCAAATGATGAAAGAAATGTAACTTTGTTTATAGTAGGATCGGGTCTGTCCCCCGAAATTATTACGTTTTTTAAAAGAGTTCAACAGATCGTGCATGGTAACTTATCGACGCCAAAGAACTATAACTTTGTTTTCAGTAAGAAAGGGTTTGTCATTCAAAATGGGAGGCGGCACGGCTTGTTGCCCGCTTACACACCTCTCTATTATAATCGAAACCTTTTAATTAATATATGAAGACAAATCTTTTTGATCTCCTAATGAAATAATCCTTATAATCAATATCAAAACCAGAACATTTTAACTGGAATGTCATAATAAAGTTGTACATTCGTTATTCACTTGTGTATATCGGTTAAATTTTTTGTCACCAAAGAGCGGTAATTGTAAAATTACTTCATGTTCAACATGTGAAAAAACATATAGATAAACAAATAATTATAAAACAAACAATCCATTTAACTCCATAACAATTTAGTAAAACGGAAATGAAAAAAATCACATGACAAATGCTATTAGTTATAAAACAAATAGCTAATATTAATGATTAGGCGTAGGTATTTATTTTGGTTTAATCATGTAATAATTTATTTACGTTACAAGTACGTTAATCTTTTGTAATTGCCCATTACGCCGGTCCATTGGGGCCTTAATGAAGTTATGGGCTAGAGACTATATATAGGCCTAGCAACCAAAAACCTTGTCATTTCAATTCTCTCTCTACCCACAACCAACATACACACTTAAGCATCACCTTTGAAGATTCAAGAAAACGATCGAGATCCAAGTGCACGAGTTAGATGATTGATTCGAATTTCATATTTATAGATTCATTTTGATGACCTACAATTTGTATCTGAGCTAGCTTAGGCTCAACCTTTTGAGGTTTTCGGGTTTGTTTTAGGATTTGATCGTGTGCTTTTGGTTGTTTGAGCTTGGATTATTGTTAGTTGCCATCATATCTTCATTTTCATTCTTTCATATTTAGTTTTGGAGATATTTTGAAGAAATCGTTGTTGAACAAAAGGTAAAAATTGCATTCTTACAAGTTTCAGATCTGAATCTAATTTTTACTTATGCAAATCATATTCACACTTCATCCTATTCGGATCTGACTATCCGATTTGGATCTGAATCTTATCCGATTCGCATCTATAGCTCATACGATTCGCATATGCGACTAATCCAATTCAGATCTATACCTTATCTGATTCGCATCTGCAGTTATACTGACTCGGTTACGAACCTTATCCAATTCACATCTACAGCTCATCCGATTCGGATCTGAACCTTATGCGATTCGCATCTGTAGTTCATCTGATTCGGATATGAACCTTATTTGATTCGCATCTGAACTCATCTGGTTAAGATCTTAACCCTATTTGATTCGAATCTTAACCTTATTCAATTTAGATGTAAACTCCATTTAATTCATATCTGAACTCCATCTGATTTGGATTGGAACTCTGTCAGATTCAGATTTTAACTCCATCTAAAGTCTATCCGATTCTGATTTGAACGCCATCTAATTTGCATCTGAACCCCATTTGAACGTTTTTTTTCCTCTAAAAGGCTATATAATGGTTAAAACCCCAAACTAAAAGGATCTCTCAGCCTCTTTTTGGGAGACGAATTTGGAGCTCCATTTCAACATCATAAAGTTTCCAAATCATAGTTTCATCCATGGATTCAAAATCCAAATTAACCACTGGAGCGTTCGCAATAAAGATGCAAGGCTATACCATTCGTGTCCATTTCAGGTGTGGGGTTTTTTTATGTGTATGGAATGAGTTTTGGTCAAGCTTTCGTTTAATTGTATGCTTACGTTTGTGTGGATTGATTAAACATTTGTTTCTTTTGAATTTTTAGTTATCATAAATTATTTGGTTTGTATTCATCAACATTTAAGATTAAGTTCTTATCGTCATTGAACCGTTTACTATCGTCATTGAACCGTCATTGAACCGTTTACTATTAGTTATCATAAGTATGACGGAAAGTCTATAGAAACAACTCATGCACTTGCGGGATGTAAGTTGAAACTGTCGGGTCATACTTTTGTTATCGACCTCATACCTTTTATGCTTGGTAGTTTCGATGTCGTTGTCGGCATGGACTGGTTATCCGAGAACCGAGCGGAGATTATATGTCACGACAAGATAGTCCACATCACTACCCCTTCTGGCGAGACCATTTCGATTCAGGGCGAGAAAAGCGGCATGACCACCAGCGTCATCACCCTCATGAAGGCGCAGAAATACCTACGAAAGGGTCATCCGGCAATTTTAGCTCACATTGTCGAAAAACCCGCGGAGGAGAAGCGAATCGAAGATATACCAATTGTGCGAGATTTTCCAGAAGTTTTCCCGGAGGATTTGCCTGGACTCCCTCCTATTCGACAAGTCGAATTCCAAATCGAATTGACCCCCGGTGCAGCACCTATAGCGCGAGCCCCGTATCGGCTTGCACCGACGGAGCTTCAGGAATTGTCCACTCAATTGCAAGATTTGTTGGATAAAGGTTTTATCCGACCTAGCTCATCACCGTGGGGAGCCCCTGTCTTGTTTGTCCGAAAGAAAGACGCGACTTTCCGCATGTGCATCGACTACAGAGAACTGAACAAGGTGACGATCAAGAACCGTTATCCCTTACCCCGAATTGATGATCTGTTTAACCAACTTCAAGGATCGAGTTACTACTCGAAGATCGATCTGCGATCTGGTTACCATCAATTAAGAGTGCGCGAAGAAGATATTTCAAAGACGACTTTCAGATGTCGGTATGGTCACTACGAGTTTTCGGTTATGCCTTTCGGCTTAACCAACGCACCAGCCGTATTTATGGATCACATGAATCGAGTATGCAAGGCGTACCTCGACAAGTTTGTGATTGTTTTTATTGATGATATCCTCGTCTACTCCAAGGAAAATACCGACCACGAAGAACACTTGAGGTTAATTCTGGAATTACTAAAGAAGGAACAACTGTACGCTAAACTCTCGAAATGCGAATTTTGGCTTCGCGAGGTTCACCTCTTAGGACATGTGATCAACGAGAATGGTATCCATGTTGATCCCGGTAAGGTAGAGGCCATCAAAAACTAGGAAGCACATAAGACTCCGACTGAGGTGCGACAATTCCTAGGACTGGCCGGCGTTTCATCGAGGGATTTTCAAAGATTGCTCAACCCCTCACCGCTTTGACTCACAAGGGTACTAAGTACAATTGGGGTGACGCACAAGAATCCGCTTTTCAACTGTTAAAAACCAAACTCTGTAGCGCCCCTATTCTAGCCCTTCCCGAGGGAACGAAAAATTTTGAGATACATTGTGACGCATCAGTACAAGGTCTCGGTTGCGTGCTGATGCAACTCGAGAAGGTTATAGCCTATGCCTCTCGACAACTACGGATTCACGAGAAGAACTACACGACCCATGACTTGGAACTCGGAGCTGTGGTGTTTGCCCTTAAGATATGGAGGCATTACTTGTACAGTACCAAGTTTACCATTTACACCGACCACAAGAGTCTCCAACATATCTACGATCAGAAGGAGCTGAACATGCGACAGCGTCGTTGGGTCGAGCTGCTTAAGAATTATGATTGTGCCATAAAGTACCACCCTGGAAAGGCCAATGTAGTGGCCGACGCTCTCAGCAGAAAAGAAACCGATAAACCTAGGCGAGTGCGAGCATTACAACTTACGATTCACGCCAACTTACCCGATCAGATTCGCGATGCGCAACTCGAAGCTTTGAAACATGATAATCTTCCATCAGAACTCATGTGGGGCATGAACAAGCAACTCGAAACCAAATCGGACGGGGTCCGATATTTTGAGAACCGGATTTGGGTTCCACGATACGGAGAGTTGAGAACTCTAGTGATGGACGAAGCACACAAGTCCCGATATTCTATCCACCCTGGCTCAGATAAAATGTACCATGACTTAAAGGCACTTTGCTGGTGGTTAAACATGAAAGCCGACATTGCCACCTACGTGAGCAAATGCTTGACTTGTGCAAGAGTCAAAATAGAATATCAGAAACCATCTGGCCTGCTACAGCAACCGGAACTTCCAATGTGGAAATGGGAACACATTTCAATGGATTTCATCACTGGATTACCTAAAACACCGACGGGATGCGATACCATCTGGGTGATCGTTGACCGATTGACTAAGTCTGCACACTTCTTAGCGATTAAGGAATCTGACAAAATGGAAAGACTGACTCACGTCTACATGAAGGAAGTAGTGTCTAGACACGGAGTGCCTGTCTCAATCATTTCTGATCGAGATTCCCGTTTCACTTCGCACTTTTGGAAGTCACTACAAAACGCATTAGGTACCCGCCTGGATATGAGTACAGCATACCATCCTCAGACGGATGGGCAAAGTGAGCGCACCATTCAGACTTTGGAGGACATGTTGCGTGCATGCGTGTTGGATTTCGGAAAAAGTTGGGAACCTCACTTACCCTTGGTAGAGTTTTCGTATAATAACAGCTACCACCCAAGTATTAAAGCAGCGCCGTTTGAAGCGTTGTACGGATGGAAGTGTCGATCACCTCTCTGCTGGGCAGAGGTGGGTGACAGCCAAATCACTGGTCTAGAACTGGTACTTAAAACCTCTGAAAAGATTGTTCAAATCCGAAACCGCATGGCAGCAGCACGAGATCGCCAAAAGAGTTACGCTGACAAACGCCGAAAGCCTCTTGAATTTCAAGTGAACGACCAAGTATTACTCAAAGTCTCACCTTGGAAAGGTATGGTTCGCTTTGGGAAGCGAAACAAACTCAACCCACGATACGTTGGCCCTTACCGGATAACTGAGCGCATTGGTCCGGTGGCGTACCGACTGGACTTACCACGGAACTCAGTGGCGTACACAATGTATTCCATGTATCCAATTTGAAGAAATGCCTTTCCGATGAAACCCAAGCAGTTCCTTTGGACGAATTGCAATTTGATGAACAGTTACGCTTCATTGAAGAACCAGTCGAAGTTTTGGATTGGGAAACCAAAACACTCAAGCACAGCAAGATTCCAATCGTTAAGGTTCGTTGGAACTCGATACGTGGACCGGAGTTCACGTGGGAACGCGAGGATCAAATGATGAAAAAGTATCCTCACATTTTTGAAGGGCTGATTAAACACAGAAAACCGCGAAACCCGGCAAACCGTCAGAACTCACCGGAGGTATGAATTAAATTTCGGGACGAAATTTCTTTCTACTAGGGGATGATATGACAAACTGAAATTTTTTTCTTGCTTTCTCAGACACCCATCGCGACTTGACTCAAATTTTCAGGACGAAAATTCTTTAACATGGGAATGATGTGACACTCGTCAATTTCAGGTTAACTCCGTTAACTCAAACTCCGTCAATTCAAACTTAAGATCACTTGATCAAGAACGCACATCTCATTACATTTAAAATAAGGTTTTAAATGACGCTTGACAACTACTACATGTGTAGTCTTTCGGGAATTGCACCGAAACGCAAACGAGTTGACGCAAACCATTGGTGAATAAAAGAAAAACATCAAAACAATAATTATGTGATAATTATGTGTTAGACTTATGTGTTATGTGATAACATTGTATGAAACGTTAACTCAAGATGCAAACAAGTTAATTTAAGCTAGAAAAATAATATTTAGAAGTGGAGGGGCCTTGATGTAACATATTATTATTAATAATATTAAAAAACCTAATCTCTTTCTCTCTCCCTCTAACCCGATCGGCCAGCCCCCCCCCCCCTTCTCCCTTGCGATCGGCAGCCCATACACACACACACACACATATCACCTTGTTTTGATCTCGTTCTTCATAATCGGAGCATCCTACACTCGTTTCTAAGCATCTCTCACGTTTCCCTTGGTTGTTTCTGCATTTTTAAGGTATAAACATGAAACCCTAACTTTGTAAATCATGTATTTAGTGTTTGCATGTGTAATTTTGATTAGATGATGATTGATTATGTGTTAGTTATTGATATTGATGATCATATGTGATTTTGAACGGTGAAAGATTATTGAATCATTGATGGTTTGTAAACCCTAGAGGGTTACTACTGATTTTTGTGATTTATTATGCTCATTACATGTTTTGAGATATGTCGTATGCTTAGGATGCATGTTAGACGATTGTTTGTGCTTGCTGAGTTTTGACAGGAGTGATTGTTAAACTTGAACGACATGTAACTTGTTGAGTATATAAGCAAACTGAGCTAATTATGAGTCTACAAGGTAGTACTCTGAGTCTAGTTTTCAGAAAGTTCAACCACGCCTAATTTGGAGGTGTTTTGGTTACTCAAACGATTTAAATATGATTAAAGGTCAAAACTGGTACTGGACAGATTGTAAGTTATGTTTAGACAACTGTAACAAATTGTTAAGGTGGAAATTGGCTGAGGTTGTTAACACTACAGAGTATTATAATGAGTCTAGTTTGTATAAAGTCAAAGTTTGTAATTTTTGGACGAGTAAAAGTTAATCTTTATGATTTTACAAAACTGAAGTGCAAATCTGAGTTGTGAGACCTGCTGTTAAGTTTTTTTGTAATTTGCATATCTCATGAACTACAAGACCAAATGGGTTGGTTCTACTTCTGGAAGTTAACTTGTTGAGTTAAGAACCTCACCCAGTTGGTCTTGCATTAATTGGATTTTTCATTTAACGGGGATAAGAAATAACATTCTGTTGCGCATGAATTTGACTGCTGTGAGTTTGTTGTAATGTTTTGATCATTATGAGTAAACTATGTAGAATAAAAATACAATAAAATATGTTCTGGAAACCTAACTCATGTATGTTTTTGTGACGATTTTTGGTGAATTATTTGATATGTTTTGATCTATTGAATATAGTAATCTTTCAAGTAGGGTTCTGTCTTGATTAAACTAGCTGCTAAACTTTGTGAAAATACATGAAACGTGCTAATTGCTAGATAATTGTTATGTTTTGACCAAATTGCCCTTGCGGGGAATAATTGCTAGTAATGTACACCATTAACACTTGACACGTAAATAGTTGTTCACACACGTAACGTATCACTAATGTGCTTGTTGAGACACACACGATTCAGAAACGAAACACGAAACGTATCTTGTGCATAGGTATTATGTGCCGAGTCTAGAGACTCGATAATAGTTCCGACACTTAAAAATCTCCTTGTTGTTTTAGAACGCTAGTGAGAGTTTTCTGTGACGCGCATCACTTGGGTGACTTGTTTTTGGAATTCTTCGCAAACAGTGAGTTTCACTTTCCCCTTTTAAACTTTTTAAACGCTTTTCACTTGGGGGAGATAACATACTCCGAAACGCTTTTAGATTTTCTTATGAAATATATATCACTTGTAAAGGCTAAGTGGCAAACGAAACAATTGAAGTCCTTCACACATCGAACCGTTTAGTATTGGAAAATAGCGAGTCATTGTTGAGTAGTACTACTGGGTTTGACAAACCCCACCCAACGCTAAGCTCGACTGGAGGTCGAGCGGGTGTAATCTTGGCTAAACACATTACCATGGTCGGGATAGACCTGGTGGCAAGGCACATGATAAACAGTCAGCTTCGGTGTCGAACACT
The DNA here is from genome assembly GCF_021521415.1 of Bidens hawaiensis. NCBI lineage: Eukaryota > Viridiplantae > Streptophyta > Magnoliopsida > Asterales > Asteraceae > Bidens > Bidens hawaiensis. Next base: position 509,908 of record NW_027491641.1, read on the forward strand.
TAGTAATACTTGCTTTATAGGCTAGCTACCTATAGATATATAATTGATTTAACACTATCTGGTAACGCAAAACGCTAAACGCTTTATTTTATCTAAACTTGTGAACTCACCAACCTCGTGTTGACACTTTTTGTATGTTATTCTCAGGTAGCCGAGGCGGGCGCGCGGTATAGGATCATGCATTAATTTAAACGTTACTGTTTATGCAAACTTGTTTTAAACTATTGTTATTGGGTTTTAAGTCGTACTGCGTGACGCAACACTTGGCTTATGGTTTTACGCTTCCACACTTATTTACACTTAAAAGTTTTCGTGTTTTGAAAACTTTATTTATGGTTGATTGTAACTAATGATTCCGATCCTGTTAGTTCACACCCTCTGACGGTAAAACTCTGTTAGTGGGTTTTGAGGGTGTGACAATATCACAGGCTACATGGCATACTCTAACGTTAAACCTACCCAAGTATCATATGATAATGTATTCAAATATTTTAAAACATATAATATTTCCACTTTTTCATACCAATAATTGAGGCTTGAGTATGGCCCGACCTTTCATTACTTATCTTCCACGGACAAAACGCTTTACCCACAAAAGATTTTCGTTTTAACCATTTTATCAAATTTGCCCTTTCATTCTCAAGGCTGAGCCTACCGACACATCCCAAGTTAAGTGCGTTTTCTTTTATTTATCTCATATTATTAGTAGTTTGAAAAACCATTTTCCAATAAATATCATCATCTTCTACTTTAACGCAAAAAAACTAAATTCAAGGGACAATTTTAAAACATTTTTCATTTTTTTTTCAATTTTCAATTTTTTTTTGAAAGCAAAATCATAAACTCGATTTAGACTACGACTCAAATATCCTATCCCCGCACTTAAATTTTGCATTGTCCTCAATGCAAGGACAATGACGACTTAAAATAAAAATAAAATAAAGTCGGAGTACAAAAAAAAACTAAAAATCTTAAAATTAAAAACAAAAACAAAATAAAAAGTTAATAAGCTAGATAATGGAAAAGACTTAGCTGGTAATATGTGAATGAAAACATGATGCCAAGATCTTCTTCCATTAATGCCCTCCAACTACGAACGTGCTTAGCAAACAGTAACTCTTTCTCTCACACGCGAACGTAAGCGGCAAAAAAAAAACAAACATATCTAAAAATGTATCTTATCAAAACTGATAGATATTAAACATTCAAAGTATTTTCACCAACCAACAAAAATATATAAAATTTGAATAATTAGCAGCAGATAATAAATATAAAGTATACGGATTCACTACCACTTCATCCCCACACTTGTCTTTTTTAATAAATTCTTCTTTCGGGATCGCCTCTATAGCTTATACAATCGTAAAACTAGCAAAACTTAAAAACGCAAAAACAAAGACAAACTACAAAATTTACGATACTGACTCGAAAAAATTATACAGAACAAAGAATCACACCTGAATAAAAGCACAAGGAATTAACAAGAGATAAAAAATAAAAAAAATTTGACTGTGCAGAGGTAACCGCGCCGCGCGACCAGGGATGGGCTCCGGTCCGCGAGCGCGGAGCCTACTTTCTAATCTCCTCCGCGTCGCGTGGAGGGAAGAGGTTTACCCCGTCGCGCGGTGCGACGGACACTTTTGACAGAATGCTTTTTCGTTTTTTTGCCCCCTTTTGCCTTAGAAAAATTTCCAGAAAATTACCAAGTATTTGTTATGCTCATTTTATATTATTTCAACGTGTAAAACTTACCTGGCACCTCTTGAATTCTCATAAATTCCTCTCTCCATGATGGTGATGATTCGTTGGAACGACTCGATGACGCAACGAAACTAAGAAAATGAAAATTAAAATAAAGGAAAATCTACAAACTCTACACTTGAGTTTCCACTCAAGAACCCGTGTTTATGCGAATCACGTGGTGGACCGAGTGGAGCTTCCTCCACCTCGGTAGAACTCCAATGCCCTCAAAGATATCGAATCATTATCCGACCATCCAATAACCTTTGCTTTTTTCTTTTTAACACCACGAACCCTTTCAATCTTTCGCTTACCACCATCTCTTTCTCCAACACACTTCACCATTTCCCGAGAACTCGAAACCTCTCGCTCCCTTTTCACACTAATACTCACCGAACGGGAATTGTCCAGATGTGGATCCATGCCCGAGATAAATGATTCTATCAAGTAAACTGGGTGACATGGATCAATGAGACCGTCTTGACCACTCGGATGTCTCATGGACTTCGCCAAATAGGTGGCACTATGATCACCGGATCTAAGAGTGATCTTACCTTCAAACACATCAATATTTTCCCTAGCTGTACGTAAAAATGGATGACCCAAAATGATAGGAACTCTCTCGTCGGCCTCCATATCCAAAACAACAAAATCAGTGGGGAAAAACCAAATTATTAACCTTAACGAGTAAATTCTCCACGACACCCCTAGGATACTTAGCAGAACGATCAGCTAAAGACAACGTCATACAAGTAGGGGTGAGCTCTCCTAGGCCTAGCTTTCATATAAAGAATACTGCATGAGGTTTATGCTAGCTCCAAGATCGGCCAATACTTGACACGTCGTCTCACTTCTGAAAAGGCATGGAATGGTTAAAACACCGGGGTCGGGTAATTTTTCCGAAACTTTATTAAGAACCACCGCAGAACACTCTCCATTTAGTGGAACAGTCGAAAGCTCCTCCAACTTATACTTTCTTGTAATAAGGTCTTTAAAAAATTTGGCGTATTTAGGCATATGTTGGAGGACTTCGACGAATGGGTGGTTGACATTCAATTGCCTAAATATATTAAGAAAATGCCCATAATCTTTCATATACTTTTGATGTTTTAGACGAGCGGGATACGGGACATAGGCTAGGTTAATGGTGTGTGGTGGTGGCCGGACTTCAACCAGCTTCTTGTCAGTGTTTTTCTCAACTTGTGGCTCTATAGTTGGTGTCTTACCTTGTGACTTACCCGGAGCCTCTACCTACTTCCCCTCATCTACCATCTCACCGTCCCTATCTTTCCCAATTTCTCTACTAATTACCTCCGGACCAAAAACCCTACCACTACGAGTGGAGATGGCTTTTAATTGAGCAACCGGATTAGTTTGAGGGATACCCGAAAACTGACCTGGGGGTCTTTCTTCTAAACGACGAGCAATATCACCAACAGTCCTTTGAATATCAAGAATAGCATATTGTTTATTCTTAAAAAGAAGGTCATGCTCGGAGAACTTTTTTTGTGTAGCTTGGTCTCTCTCCAGGATTTGCTTCATCATCTCTTCCAAACGCCCAATTCCACCGTTCGAATCCTGCACATTATTTTGAACATTAGTACCATTGGTGGTATTATTATTGAAATACTGACCTTGTCCTTGATTATAAGAATTTTGAAATCCGGGTGGGGCACCCGACGGACGCAAATTAGCGTTATTCTGATTCGGGTTCTTGTAAGTGTTCCAACTCTGACTGTTGTTATTGTAATTGTTGGGAAACCTATTCTAACCAGCAACAAAATCGACCTGTTGATTCATCACCGGGCACTCCAACATACCATTTCCACCCCTACAAAACTCACATCTGTCCACCAAGGCCTTCAGCTCCTTAACCTCTCTAGTTAGTGATTCCAAAGTAGCAGCCACACTAGTATCCAGATTAACCTGGTGTACATCTCGAGCGGACGATGATGTACTAGTGACGGGAGTGGAATTCCCGCGATGTGGCTCTTTGGCATAATCGGATTGAGCAAAACTCTCAAACATCTTGTTACATTCGGTGACATTCTTCTTTGCTAGTTTACTTCCTCCCACGGGCGTGTCGAACTGAACTTGGGTTTCGTAGTTCAACCCATTGTAATATTTTTCCACGAGAGCTCATGGTGTGTGTCACACCCCCATCATAGGCCTTGGAGTGCGACCGACAGTTGGTAACACATTTGTAAATAAATCAGAGTTACGAGTTTAAGCGGAAGACTTTATAAAACATGTGGATTTACGTTGTAAATATTTACCTTACAAAAGATGAGACAAAATCTCATTTAAGTTTACTTGTTTATAAGTTTACAAAAACCAACATTCATTAATATTTAAGTTAACAAAATATCCGAGCCACCGGATTCTTGAGCACTTCGTTCTTCAAGTCCTAGTCTTGGTTACCTGCAAAATGTTAGAAAATACGTCAGCAACGAATGCTGGTGAATATGCTGACGCTAAAAATATTTTCTTTTACTTGATTACCCCTCGAGACATAACTTAGGTCCGGCCCATCGTGGCTTAGCAATAATCAAGCTAAAACAACATCATTATAAACTTGAGTCTCTACACTAGGTCACCCCAGCAAAACACCGCAGCGTTTCGACATACTTAGGTACCATAAATATACTCATGGTCTGTCTCACTCGAACGTACTTAGGTCCGGCTCATCGTGGCTGGAGGTCGTGATCAAGCGTGGTGCGATGTGCCCACCGCATTTTACCACATATGTAAGGATCCAGACAAACGTATAGTACAGCCTGAGGGCTAGGCTTTTACTCTTATTGATAATGTTTTTAGAGACACTTAGTCTCATGTAAAGTTTTTCATATAACAAGTTGACTCGTTTCAAAACAAGTGTGTAAAAGTTGGGGCGTATTCACCTTTTGATTGGGATCGGCTTCCAACACCGTCCGAGGGTCTTTCCCTTGCTATCTTGCACCTATAGTACGAGTATAACTTTTTATTAGTCGGATATACAATCCGGCTTAAGACCTTTAGTCTTAGTTTTATAATCGCCACCTCGATTTACTTTAAAACCTTTAGTTTATAGAGTAATCTATTTTCTTTTCTTTTCTTTTTAAACCTTTAGTTTAAAATGTCTTTATTTTATAAGATAACCAAAAGATATCTTATTTATAAAACCCTACGTTTCTTCTTCTATAAGAAACGTATATCTTTCTTCTTTATTATTTAAGAATACTCATTATACTTAAATAATATTTATAACAAAGATTTATTTATATATCCAAACAAGTATTTGAATATACATTTATATTTTTTTCTTTTTTTTTCTTTGTTATTTATTCTTTTATTTATCGAGGTATCGAGTATTTACTCGACCTTAGGTTTTAAGCCTTTTTAATATTTTATTATTATTTTATTCGGGCAATATGCCTACCTTTTCTTGGCTTAATAAACCCTACACAATTGAGCAGTACTTCGATGCCGATTCAAGTTCCTTATCACCTTGTTCAACTTCTATATCCTTTTCTTTGCACGCAAAACAAGGCACCAACGTTTCTCTTTATCTTGATGCGTACTTCGAGCCACCAACACTTCCTAAAAAGGAACGTCGGGACATCGGAATGGCACCACCTTCTTGTTTGGAATATCGTTGGGATATGGCACAGAAATCGAGGTATGGCACGGAAAATGATGGATTGAGAACACGTTAATCGAGGTGGATCGAGGGCACATTTATCGAGGTTTAAAGAGAGGTTAGAGAGAGTAGTATGTGTGATTTGGTGTGAAGGGAATGAGATCCCTTAGCTGCTATTTATAGGCAAAATTTTGGAGCCCGTCGCGATACGCGACGGTCTCCCTGGCTAGCCCGTCACATATCGCAACGTAGGCTTGGCCAGTCACCAAGTAGATTTGCCACGTGGTCACCACGTGGCGGACGCGGTGCCACGTGGAGACACGTGGTGTGACCTCGTGCCACCGGCTAACACGTGGCACACGTGTCACAACTTGTCAGACCACGTCATCGCGATACGCGATGACGTTGGTTCAACAGCGATCGCGTATCGCTGTTGACTACTTCTAGAACCTTTTGACCAAGCCCTTCGCGATACGCGATGGGCCTGTCCTTTGTCTCGTCGCGTATCGTAAGAGGACAAGAAAACACAATTTTCATTTGAAACCCTCAGGTTTGGATTTTGGCATATTTGGTCCCTTGATTTTGGAAACTTGTCATTTTTAACTCGAAATTTACGTGATGTTACATCCTCCCCACCTTAAATAAATCTGGTCCTCAAGATTGCTTCATAAGAATAAGTGGGGGTATTATTTCTCATTCTCAATTCGAGTTCCCATGTATACTCGGGCCCTCTTCGTGAATCCCATTTGACATTCAAAATTTTCAATGTTCGTCTTTTAGTTTCTTTAGTTTCGAATCTTCTATTTGTATTGGTTTTTCAATGAATTTTAAGTTCTCGTTAATTTTCTACATCTTTTAATGGCATCGAAAAAAAATTTCGTCGGCTAGACATTTTCGCAGATTTGAGACATGGAACACATCGTGTATCCCTTGCATTTCCTCGGGTAGTCTCAATCGATATGCAACAGTACTAATTCGTTTGAGTACCTCAAAGGATTCAACGAATTAAGGATTTTGCTTTCATTTCTTTTCCGAAGTGAACGACGTCTTTCTATGGCAAGACTTTTAAATCAACATCGAATTCTAACGGCTTGCGACGGACATCGGCGTAGTTCTTTTGGCGATCACGTGTCATCTTAAGTCGTTATCGGATTGAACTTTAAATTGATGGAAGTCAGAATGAAGATCGATTTTAAAAGGGAAACTTGTGCTTTGAATTTGATCAAAAGATCATTGATTCGAGGAAGTGGATAACGGTTCTTGATTGTGATTTTGTTTGACGCTTGATAGTCGATATATATACTTATGGATCCATTTTTCTTCTTGGCAAAAAGTATTGGCGCTCCCTACGGTGATGAACTTGGTCGCATAAAGTCTTTCTTGAGAAGCTTGTCGAGTTGTTTCTTTGGTTCCTTCATTTCAGTCAGTGCTAGGCGATACGGAACTTTGGTTATTGGAGAGGTACCGGGAATAAAATAGATATTTAAACTATACTTCACGATCGGGAGAGATTCTAGGAAGTTCGTCGAGAAAGACATCAGCAAAATTAGAAACAACATGAACGTATTTGATTTCTTTGGATTTAGATTCTTCGATGACATAGGCCATGAACGCTAAGCATCCTTGATTTAAACATTTGTTAGCCTTTATCATTGAGATTAGGCAAACTTGGTCAGCGTCTTTATTCCTTTCAATTCGAATAGTTCGTTTATCAGGGGCTTGAAGTTCAACAGTCTTTCTATTGCAAAGGATACAAGCATGGTTATCAGATAACCAATCCATACCCAATACAATGTCAAAACCCGCAAGAGTCATGGGTAGCAATTGGATAGGCAAAACGTAACCGGCTAATAAGATTTTTCCATTTTCTAGAGCTTTGGAGATTTTAACAATTTCGCCACTAGCGGTCTCAACGCTTAGAGTTTTGTTAAGTTTGATTAAGGGTTTGTTTAATAGACTACAAAAGTCATAATTTATATAACTTTAATTGGCATCTGAATCAAACGAAATTCTAGCATAAGCTTCATTGACTAAAAACGTATCGGTAATGGTTTCCGGCATGTCAGCGGCTTGTTTTGTGTCAAGTACGAAGACTCTTGCGTTATTTTTCTTGTGTTCGTTCTTCTGACCACTTCCACCCGCATCACCAGTCACGGGTTTCTTTTTGGGGCATTCAAAGCTTAGATGACCCATTTCTTTGCAGTTGTAACAGGTTATTTTCTTCTTCCAGCAATCGACCGTAGCGTGGTCGGGTCTATGACACGATTCACAGACATTTTTCGTAGAAGGTGGAGTGAAGTGGCATCGCCCCCTATGAAATTTTCTACAAATCTTGCATTGTGGAAAATTGGGACTAGGCTTGCGTTGATCAACACTCTTGTCCTTGAGGTGCGCATTTCCTCCTTTCCTTTCGTCATAAGGTGTTACAATCTTCTTGTCGTCTTCTTTATTACGGATCATGCCGCCCATTAAATAACCAGCCAATTTCATCGCGGAGTCGGCGGTCTGTGGCAAGTGAGATCTCACCATGTCACGAATCTCTCGTGGTAGTCCCCAAATATAACGTGTCACTTTGCTGGATTCAGGGGTAACCAGCTGGGGAACCAATCGACAGTATTCGTGAAATTTTGTGTTGTACTCACGAAGGTTTGTTCCAATGACCTTGTGATTCAGGAATTTGGTTTGAATTTGATCGGTCTCATGCATCGGACAAAATTTTGCCATCAACATCTCCTTAAACTCATTCCAAGTTAGATTGTACATCATCTCCCTTCCTTTACTCATGATCATCGTATTCCACCACTCGAGCGCTTCCCCTTTGAACATGAGGGCAGAATATTGAATCTTTTCTTGGTTGGAACACTCGATCGTTATGACGATTGTCTCCATTTCTTCAAGCCACCTCACGGTTGTAATGACTCCTTTGTCACCATGGAATTCCTTCGGTCCATACTATTTGAAGTCTTTAAACGAACATCCTCCAATTTTCAATTTCTTAAATTCTCTACGGAATCCACTATCGACATTCGACTCATGAACACTTTCCTAGACATGGGATGGTTTTGGTCGGGACTTTGTGGACTTTCGGGAAAGATTAACATATTGAGAATGTTTGGAATGTTTCGATTGAGATATAGCCATAGATTCTTCTCTAACTACATCTTTTATCATTCTTTGTATTTGACTCATATATTTTTCGGGAATTGGTTCATCTTTTTCGTTTTCGGGGTCTTCCCCTTTTCTTTTCGTTTATCGGCTTCCTTTCGGGAAGCCTCACGGTTATCACTTTGTCGAGACATTTTATCTTTATCTTTTTCTTTTTATCTGGAATTAAACAGTTTCATTTCTTTCTTAAATACAAGTTTTATTTATTTCACATACATATATATCATAACAATGATATATATATTATTTTACAACATCTTTATATATATCGTATAAACGATATATATATACACTTATCCTTATTTTCATTGTTACAACATATGTTACACATAACATACAAACTATCTTAACACATAATCTTCATTTCCTGAAAACACACCCTCATCACCATCATCACTTCAATCCTTCATAAATTTCTTCACAACCTTCGTTAACTTGTTACACTTGCGAAGAAGCGTCTCTCATATCTTCTTCTTTTTATTTCCAACAATAGCTATCTTCTTCCTCAAATTGTCTGTCTCATGTAAAGCGCGATCGAGATGCTCCTCTTGTGATTGAGGAATGTCATTGGGATAACCGTAGCGGGATGGTGGATCACGGTACCCCATCATAACAACATCGAAATGGTTCTTTGGATCCGGGTATGGTGTTGCAGTCACATTGGATTGGTAGTTAAAGAAAGCCTCGGCAGCCTCATTCTACTCCCGAATCTCATTGGCTTTGTCTTCAATTGATGGTATTTCTCCTTGGTATGGTGGAAAGCTTGATGATGATTGGCCTTTAAGTTCTTGGAGAAATTGCGTGTAGGGATCAACTGAACCATAGCTTGGGTGAGAGAATGGATCTTCCACCGGCGTTGTGACTTCATTCGGATTATCGGGGTATTCCTCATCTAGATCTTCTTCCGTTTCCTCTTCTTCTGGGTCCTCCTCCTCCGGGTCCTCTTTTTTCCATTTTATCTGTTTCCTTTGATAATGCGGGCATGCAAAAGTTCTTATATGGCATCACCCTCATTTTGGATTTGCGAGAGGTTCCTTCCTTGTTGAGGTGAGAATCGAAAACATCCATGGTAGAAGTTCCGGTATATCACCTTCGCTGGTCGGAGTGGCATTGCATCCAGTCGGATGAAGGAGATCTTGGTTCCTCTTTGATTGTTCTGTTGGAGAGGAAGGCGTATGAAGGGTGAGGATTCGGCGGTAGGTATGTCGAACCTCCATATGGGTAATACGGCGGGACCTCCATTGATGGGTAGGTGGGAACTTCAGATGGGTGGTACATGGGTATTGTTTATGTGTGGTAGCTTAAGTGTCTCGGGGGATCTCTTCTTTGTATGGGTGGACTATTAGGTAAGTTAATTGGACAATGTTCGGTTCCAGGGAAGTATATTAGCTTGGGTCGCTCAATGTATTGGTCTCGGTTGAAGAAAGCCTCATAATAATCTTCACTCGTGACGTCTTTTTGGAATTTGTAGTATTCTCTTGCTCTTTTTGCTTCATGATCATAATACTCCATTAATTTCTCGAATGACATCTAAATTAGGTGGTTTAGATTAAGGAGGGGGATAGAAAGGGTTACCAGCAAATCTTATCCCTATTCAAATAAACAAGTAAATTATTTTCCTATGCTTGGATCGAAGCTTGGGTATTATCTTTTTAATACCCAATTCGCTAAGATCGATGGCTCTGATACCAACCTGTCACACCCCCATCTTAGGCCTAGGAGTGCGACCGACAGTTGGTACCACATTTGTAAATAAACCAGAGTTACGGGTTTAAGCGGAAGACTTTATAAAACATGTGGATTTACGTTGTAAATATTTACATTACAAAAGATGAGACAAAATCTCATTTAAGTTTACTTGTTTATAAATTTACAAAAACCACCATTCATTAATATTTAAGTTAACAAAATATCCGAGCCACCGGATTCTTGAGAACTTCGTTCTTCAAGCCCTAGTCTTGGTTACCTGCAAAATGTTAGAAAATACGTCAGCAATGAATGCTGACGCTAAAAATATTTTCTTTTACTTGATTACCCCTCGAGACATAACTTAGGTCCGACCCATCGTGGCTTAGAAATAATCAAGCTAAAACAACATAATTATAAACTTGAGTCTCTACACTAGGTCATCCCAGCAAAACACCGCAGGGTTCGACATACTTAGGTACCATAAATATACACTTGGTCAGTCTCACTCGAACGTACTTAGGTCCGGCTCATCGTGGCTGGAGGTCGTGATCAAGCGTGGTGCGATGTGCCCACCGCATTTTACCACATATGTAAGGATCCAGACAAACGTATAGTACAGCCTGAGGGCTATGCTTTTACTCTTATTCATAATGTTTTTAGAGACAGTCTCATGTAAAGTTTTTCATATAACAAGTTGACTCATTTGAAAACAAGTTTGTAAAAGTTGGGGCGTATTCACCTTTTGATTGGGATCGGCTTCCAACACCGTCCGAGGGTCTTTCCCTTGCTATCTCGCACCTATAGTACGAGTATAACTTTTTATTAGTCGGATATACAATCCGGCTTAAAACCTTTAGTCTTAGTTTTATAATCGCCACCTCGATTTACTTTAAAACATTTAGTTTATAAAGTAATCTATTTTCTTTTCTTTTTAAACCTTTAGTTTAAAATGTCTTTATTTTATAAGATAACCTATAGATATCTTATTTATAAAATCCTACGTTTCTTCTTCTATAAGAAACGTATATCTTTCTTCTTTATTCTTTAAGAATACTCATTATATTTAAATAATATTTATAACAAAGATTTATTTATATATCCACACATGTATTTGAATATACATTTATATTTTTTTCTTTTTTTTTCTTTGTTATTTATTCTTTTATTTATCGAGGTATCGAGTATTTACTCGACCTTAGGTTTTAAGCCTTTTCAATATTTTATTATTATTTTATTCGGGCAATATGCCTACCTTTTCTTGGCTTAATAAACCCTACACAATTGAGCAGTACTTCGATGCTGATTCAAGTTCCTTATCACCTTGTTCAACTTCTATATCCTTTTCTTTGCACATAAAACAAGGCACCAACGTTTCTCTTTATCTTGATGCGTACTTCGAGGCACCAACACTTCCTAAAAAGGAACGTCGGGACATCGGAATGGCACCACCTTCTTGTTTGGAATATCGTTGGGATATGGCACGGAAATCGAGGTATGGCAAGGAAAATGATGGATTGAGAACACGTTTATCGAGGTGGATCGAGGGCACATTTATCGAGGTTTAAAAAGAGAGAGAGTAGTATGTGTGATTTGGTGTGAAGGGAATAAGATCCCGTAGCTGCTATTTATAGGCAAAATTTTGGATCCCGTCACAATACGCGACGGCCTCCCTGGCTAGCCTGTCGCGTATCGCGACGTAGGCTTGGCCAGTTACCATGTAGATTCACCATGTGGCGGACGCGGTGCCACATGGCGTGACCTCGTACCACCGACTGACACGTGGCACACGTGTCACAACTTGTCAGACCACGTCATCGCGATACGCGATGACGTTGGTTCAACAGCGATCACGTATCGCTGTTGACTACTTCTTGAACCTTTTGACCAAGCCCTTCGCGATACGCGATGGGCCTGTCCTTTTTCCCGTCGTGTATCGCGATAGGACAAGAAAACAAAATTTTCATTTTAAACCCTTAGGTTTGGATATTGGCATATTTGGTCCCTTGATTTCGGAAACTTGTCATTTTTAACTCGAAATTTACGTGATGTTACAGTGTGAGACCATTCTATGAGCAACAGGCTAGCATGACAATATTTTTCCCCTGGTTCCCTGTGAAAAGAATGAATTTGATCACGAAGAACAGCTGCTTTAGCAGGTGAGAAATACTTCTTAATAAAAGCTGAACGTAACGCCTCCCAAGCAGTGAACGTGCCAGGTGGTTGAGTGTTAAGCAAAAGAGCAACTTTACCTGCAAGTGAAAACGGAAATAGATGTAAGAAAATAACATCTTCACTACCACCTTGTAAATTGAAAGTTTTCAAAATGTGGTAAAGTCGGTTAATGTGTGCCGGTGCATCCTCGTCATCACGCCCATGAAACTGATTTGTTTGAACGATGTTGTTCATGACGTATGACAGAATTTGCCACCAGTTTGGGTTGTCGATCTGGGGAACGACGATGCATGACTGGTTTCCGGTTAAGCCATCAAAGGCTTGAGCAACAATTGTTCTATCATCAGCTATTTGAACGTCTGGTTGACATCTCGGACTTTCTGGTGGTGAACTGTGCGGTGACGGTTTTGGTGTAGAACTGGCTTCTGACGGTTGTTTTTCTGATGACGAGCTAGCTTCGGTTTTGAATGGAGAAAAATCCAGATTATCCAGCGGTGGTCCTTGCGAACGAAGATGTGACATAAACATGAAAAACACAACGGACCAAGTGAGTAAACTAAAAATAAAAACTAAAACAAAAATAAACTAAAATTTAATTAAACTCCTACAACTCAAACGAAAATAAAACAAATAGCACGTATGTATCAAATAAGTCCAATTAACACAAATAACGCAATTGCCAAGAGTCCCCGGCAACGACGCCAAAAACTTGATGTGGTGAAAACAGTCAACTAAATATTAACTAAATTAAACAAGTAATAAAAACTAGACTTAAGACTCAACTACACAAAACACCGGCATGTGAATCGGTCAATTGTAATAAAGCTAAGTTAGTCCAGAATATCGAACCCACAAGACTCTATAAATTACGTTAATTAACTAATTAGACTCAACTTACGACACGACTATTTATTATTAATGTTTTAAGGGGGTTTTTAAACTAATATAAAATTAAGAAAATAAATGAACAAGTAAACTAGAAAACTAGCAATTAATCACAAGATCGAAACCAATAAGAGAAGGAATCTACCTAGGTGAGAATCCCATGTATCAACAATCATCAAGCAATGGACAACCAATTATGATATGGAAACTGATTTCTAAATATATTCATGTAACAAACCCTAGAGGACCCTCAATCGCATCAAGTAAAATCCTAAAGAATGAATATTAGATTATTAAGCAATCGGTTGGATTGATTTCTTCACGGTCATCTGTAACACCCCGGCTAAAGCGGAAACACCGGAGTGTGACGTACAGATTGCTCAAAACACAATATTATCATTAATTCATTCAAAAGCATCATGTAGACAAGTTTATCAAATGAACAAACACCAAGAAGAAGGAACAAAACAAACATCTTCTTGTTTATTATATAAATAACCTAACTTCTAGTATCTTCGTCACTTCATCCTATAATGAAAGTACCTGTAGCATATATATAAAATAAAGTCAACTAATTGAATAGTTGGTGAGTTCACACAAGTTTTGACATAACTATATAAAAATTATACAATTCCATTAACAAGTGTAAATGAGCAAGTAAAGTCCTTTCCAGTTGGGATTGTGCACCAACGTACTCGGATAATAGCGCAAGTAAGTATCTTTTCTGTTGGTAACAACCAACATACTCAGATCGGGGTCCCTATTCCACTCATAACATCGAGGTCCTGAGCGCATATGGGGGCGTATGATCATACTTAATGAGGAAACCATGAGCACGTAATCTTTAAGCAAGTAAGCAAGTAAACACAAAAGTCCATGTAATGAATTATAGTTTGTAAATAATAACTAAACGAACTTGAATTGTTGATAGGATATATATGCTACCCCCAAAATATGTAAAAGCGTTAAAAAGGGGGCGTGAGAAACTCACCTTGATGTTGAAGACAAACTTGAAATAAAACCGAAAGTACGTAAATGAAATCGAAGCAATTGAACGTCACGAACTAGAATTAAATGCATAAAAATTAATATTAACTGACGACTTATAAAATGTAGATATTCATACAAGCACTATAAGTATTTTCTAATCGATTCCTAGAATCCTTAGTATCCAAACAATCCCATGGATTATTAAAAGTTTGACCAAAGTTTGACTTTCCGTTGACTTTGACCAAAAGGTTCAAGTTGTTGACCGTTGACTAAAAATATTGACCGTTGACCAAAATATTGACTGTTGACCCTAAATGTTGATTGAAGACCCGTTGGTGACTTTTGACCAATTCTAGACTTAAAATGGTCTTAAGATATTCATAGTCGCAACCTAATAATCGATCATGTAATTTGTAGTTATTCATTTTTTTCATGCAACCCTATGACTAAGTCACAGTTTTACCAATTTCATTTCGCATAAGTAAGACTAACCACTTAGTCGGGCTCTAAGTTGACCCATAAAGTCAAAATTCAATTTACCACAATCAGTCTATTACAAATTACAATTATTTTCACTAACCAATATGTTGATCATCCTTAACAAGTTTTCAATCATCAAAACTGATTTTTCCAACCAACCAAAACTTGTGATTAAATTATGAAATAATTCCCACATATTCTTTCAAGTATTCTGTATAACATATATTTTTATTTTAATTTTACAATTCACACAAATATACAAAATATTCACACTCTACAACAACCTAATTTCAGTCTCTGTTTTAATACAGCAGAATGTAAATATTTGCTAAAAATTCCATATATGTCCAATTGATTCAAGACCAATTGAATTGGATTCCTAACTAAATTTATAACATTTCAGAAGTGGAATCACACAATTATCCATTTTCAATTACATGTTATACAATTTACAACACAGCTCAGAAAATTTCTCTTTCAATCAGGATTGCAACCCGATTTTATAAATTAATAAACACTAGTCAAACAAAGTCCAAAAATTATGATTCTTGACTTTTAGAAAACTATATTCAAATTACTTAATCATAGTATCACAAATAAATCAGAAACACCAACGTATCATCAAGTTATACAATCTACAATCTAAAACACAGAATCCGTCAACAAGAAGATTCAACCAAAAGTCACAAAAATCATGATTCATATATCCTTATGATCTTTATTCATCAAGGAACCATTTTCTTTAACCAAATATCATGTATGTCATTATTTTACTGATTTATAAAATAATATTTATGTACAAAAGGTTTCCATATTTTCTTTTATTACAAGACACACAATTTCTTTCAAAACCATCAACTTGATCATCTTTTTATTTCTTATGATTACATGTGTTTGGATACTTAGTCCCACAATCCCAAATCAAAGAAACATAAACAAAATACATATTAACCATGCTTACTTACTTGCTTGATCAATGCTATATCACTATTTGTTCCAAGAATCACCCAACTTGATTATGATGTTTTGAGAGTGTTTTAGAAAAATAAAAATGTATGTGTGTATGATTTGATATGGACGGCCAAAAGGAAGAAAAAGAAAAGTTATAACCATAATTGTTATTTACTCATCATTAACACAATCATTAAGACATAATTAATTTTATTAAACCTTAGTTTATGTCATTTTTTATTACATGTGACATGTTACATTTTATTATAAACATTTTCTAGTAACCATATGGTGTGTACTAGTCTTTTTGTTACTTGTCATGTAATATATCATAAGTTATGTTATTTTACTTATTCACTTCTTCTACAACATATAAGTATACAACAACTAAACATGTAGCATGTAACACAATTTCACCCACCACATATAATACATGTAACATATCATGTGTGACAAATTTATTATAACCTATCATATATAATAACATGTGTGACAAGTTTATTATTCTAGTTATCAATAACTAGTTACTTTAACTTAGGTCACCAACGACACCAGTGACTCAATGTGTACATACATGACACTATACGCATGGGAGTTCATTAACTTAGTTAACATAACTAACTGGGTTTATTGACACAGTCTACACGATTTAACTGAAAATTCTGGGTGTCACATCGGGGATTATAAATGTTGAATGTATATTTTATTATGGAGTTGGATATTATAATATGTTTTTATATATATATTTATAAATAAAAACCGAAAATTTAAAACGGGTCGGATTTTCGGGTTTGAAAAGTAATGAATGTTACGTCATCAAATAGGGTTAATTAATATTATCTAAAGCTAACAATCTCACGAAACACTAAACCCTAGATAACTTGATAAACTAAACACGACATCAGGAACAAGGATCAACACAATAACAAAGCAAGAATACTATCACTAATCTAACCTAGAATGCGATTGACCAAGACACATGAACAACTTCTCACCTTACAGCTATTGGAATTTAGCAGAACATTCAAAATCCTAACCAACTATCAAAAAACGTGATCTAATAGGCCTATTCAACTATAATAATCAAAACACCAAGTAATGATTAAACATGAACCTTAAATCTAAAGAAAAAATCAAGAGATAAAAGATCTATGTGAAGCAATAGTTAACAATCAATCAATATAACAAATACTCATATGCATCATGAAATCAAAATCAAGTCTTTACTATTAAATAACAAAATCCATAATCAAAACAATTGTCTAAAGCAAGAACCAAATCAAAACATTTTCATCAAACCTAGGTAGACATGAAGTCTAGCCTAGAATCATCCTTAAAAATAATCCCAAACAAGTATTCAAAACAAAGAAGAAATACATGATAAGAATAATGAACAAGGAATGAAAGTTAGAGCGATAAAACCCTTGGTGATTGATCCTTGAACACCTCCTTGAAAGAACTCTTGATCCTCCTTGATTCCTAGTTTCAAAACACCTTCAAAACCTTGGTTTATCTCTCAAAATCAGCTGGAACAAAGCTTAGAATCGGCTAGGTTTGCAACCATATGTTTATATATTAAGAACCGGGCCTTGACTTGCAAAATTTGGCTGACCAGAAGATCTAGGCGACGCGCGGCCAGGCCTTGCCTCGCTGGTCGCGCGGCGTGGCGTGTACTAGGTGGGGAATACAAATTTTTTTTTATTATTTTTTTTGATATCTTTGCTAAACTTTGTTAAATCTCTTCCTTGGACTCCAAGTAATGATTAGAAACTTCTAGAACTTGCTTTCCTTCACTCCAAAGCCACCATCTATATGAAAACATAAAAATCATTAGTGAACTAATCATATAATCCTTGACGAGCAAAACTGACGTGAGGTCGAAGACTCACTCAAAAATAAACCGATTACAACTAATAGATAGCGATAAGCGGGTATCGAATACATGGAGTTTGTGGAAATTGTGTTACCAAGTAGTTTTGTTATTTATCTAAATTAAACTAAGTGCAAAAAGTAAATTCAAAGAGTTGGTTGTTTGGTTTTAATTAACAAAAATAACTAAAATAATAAACGAGTTTTAAACAATTTAAGAAAGAATGCTCTCTCCCGATTTCAGGTTTCCAATGTTGATAAAGTTAATGTTTACTTGTGAGATGAAATGCACAATTATAGTTCGTGAAAATGCGTTTGGATATGATAAGAGAGGACTAAGTACTTGGATAACAAAAACGCAAGGTTGTCACTCAAAAATCAGTTTAGTATTGTTAACCCTAATTCTCTTCTACTAAATCTCGATTGCCTATGGCACCAAGAACGGATAGTCAAGAACACAAATTTATACCATACTAAAAATTACAAAACAAACACACAATCACCATAGCAAAATAATCATATGATCAAAATACTATCTCACCAATAACATAAACGATTAACCAATATCCAACTAGAAAACCTTACAATTCGGGAGAGAATATAAAGAGTACTAGCCACACATCGTTTGAGAAATCATCACCTCAATTAAGATAATCGAACGAATCATAAACCCAAACAAATGATTATAATCTCCAAAGTCTTGTTCTTGCCCTAAAAAATTCGTCTTTAGGTTGTTTAGAATAAAGGATAGGTGAAAAGACACCAAAAAACGGAATAAAAACAAAGATAAATTGGCAGTTACGGCGCGGACCATGGCCCACGGTTCACACCATGGCCCATGGTCCAGTTATGGTGACCAGGGAAGCCACGGTACGGTGGATTTAGATTTTTTTGAGCTGGGTTGACCGTGGGCCACGGTTTTGACCGTGGGCCACGGTGGAACACTTGCTCAATTTCTTGTTTTCCTCATATCTTTCTCGTTTCAACTCCGTTTTCTTCGCCGTTTACGCCCATGTTCTCGTGATTTCATCCTATATCTCCTCAAACCTGAAAATAACCACACAACAGTAGTTATCTAGTTCCCATGAAATTAACACTTAATGCATAGATTTTTATATCATTTAAGCTCACTTACGGATCATACTCCGATGCAACCGTCACATTCCCGCACTTAACCGTTGCTTGCCCCCAAGCAACATCTCAACACAAATTTTTTTATTACTTTCAACTTGTAACCACCAATCTTATCACAATTCCGGTTCTGTTAAGGTCCCAAGTCATACCCTATTCCCTTATTTTTATCGGTTACACTAGTTCACTTGACTTTCCATTTAAACCATAGATTTATAACCAAACCTAACATGCTTTCGGTTTTTACCTATACATAACACACATTTACACAATAACCTTTCCTTGGTGATCATCCATACATTTCATATTTAATCAATTCTCCTCGCATACGCTTGTACAATCATCAAATCTCCACCTATGTAAATGCTTTTGACATGAATGCAAATCAAGAGGGCTTAAAACGGGTTATAATGGGGCCAAGTGTAAGGGTATGGAAGGGAATATTGAAAGTAGCTCAAACGACCCGATCCGACTTATTAAAAACAAACTAAGTAAACAAAGAAATAAACAACTATATACATCACTAACATCATCATCATCATTTTTTTTAAATATACTAAGATAATACTTGAACGTTGCATACTTAAACTTTGCAACTCTAATACAATCTTTTTTTAAGCATGATAAACATAATGCTTAACATATCTAATTGATAAATACTAAAACAATTACATAGAAACCTATTAAGTCAGATCGTTTCGCAATATAACACCGGGTTTGATCAAATAAAAGAATAGGCCCGATAAAGTTTTCTAAAGGAACCAACCCCCCGCCCCTCTCATATCCACGCTCATATATGTAATGTATGAGGCCCAACCCCCCAAAACCCACACTCTCGCTCATCCAAACGAGGCTTAACCTAAGTGCCTTTATCTCTTTTGCACTAATGTCATGCTAAGATCTCGAAATGCACTAATTGTACAAGTTCTATCGGAGAATATCAACCATTTCACCAATCCTTTCTTTCTCAATTTTCAAGTATAAACGAACGTGTTATGCAAGTTATTACACCGAAAGCATGCTAACCTTGATTAGAAAACTACATAATCTCCTTTTAAAAACAACTAGGCATATGTTATTTAGGGAATTGTGACCATGAAAAGGGACCAAAACTTTACCCCGACATCTTACCACTTTCCGGTTTCATTAAACACACATTTTTTTATAAATTTTTTAAGTTTTTCTGATTTTTTAATTTTTCTTTGATCTTTTTTTAAAACGAAATTTTTCAAAACAAACAAAAATTTCTTTATCCCCATACTTGGGATACATTGTCCCCAATGTATGGTTTTAAGAAAATAAAAACAAAGACACTACTAAGTAAAACTCCACTTCCATCCATGAAAAACCCGGGTCGTTCCCAACACAGTGTCGAAGAGAAATCCATAAGAATTTCCCCCACACTTGGTTTTTGCTAATATGGTAGGTTAAAATACCACTAATAAAAAATAAACTAGAAATTAATTATCAAAATAAAAATAAAAATATACAAAATGTACAATTACCACCTTTTTGAAGCTTTTATAACATTTAAGGTGGGTAACTGGCCCACTCCCGTGCAGCTTTCTCGTTATAAGCACGCTCCTTTTCAAGCAACTGTTGTCAGTCTTTCGGCAAACTAGGGTCAGGCCCGAACATCCTCATCCTCCACCCTGGATCATTCTGGTTAGGTGGATGTCTCACTTTCGTCTTCCTTGGTCGGCTACCTTTTTCTTCCACATTCTTACTCTGCTGATACTCAACTTCTTTCTTCTCAACTGACCTGTCAATGACAAAATACTCCACTTTCGTGTGATCCTTGCTCAAGGATACACACTAGTTAATAAAATCTGCCTTCAGGCTTTCCTTGTCAACAAAATGGTCAGTAGTATTTTCAAATAATAATAACCGTTTATCATAATTTCCCTATTTAATTCCCAGCGTCCCCTTAGCACAATAAATTAATGCAAGTGAAGTGGCAAGGAAGGGTCTACCCAATATGACTGTGGGTTGTGTGTTAGTTACATTTTTAGCATAATCAAGTACTAAAAAGTCAACTGGGTAACAGAAATCCTCCACATGTACCATCACATTATTTAGCATGCCTCGGGGAAGTGTACGCGTTTGATCCGCTAAAACCACGGTGGTGTTTACTTTTTGTAGCGGACCAAACTCATACTAATCATATAAACTATCGGGCATGATACTAACACAAGCTCCAAGATCTAGCAGTGCCCAATTAGTTTTAAATTCACCAATTTGGATTGATAAAAGGGGCACTCCTGGGTCTTGAAGTTTACTCGGGATAATATTATTATCAACCCTCTCATCCCTTATTTTGGTTAATTTGTCATTTAAACATTTATCACAAGAACAATTTTCACAAAAAGCTGTTTCATTCGGTTGTAATTCAGAGTTATTTTGAAAACTTGTTTCATAATTAACCACATTTTCAATCTCATCACTAATATCTTCCACCACCCTCTCAACAAACTGTGGTGTTGGGTCAACTTGAACACTAGAAATTTCAAAATTAGGTAAAAGACTTACTGCATTGATATGCACGTTGTTCCCCTTCTTTAAACTCGAGTTGTTTGTTAGTGCACGGTTTTGCGTCTCGAGTCTTTATATTTATCTTTAACGTATTTGTCATTTTTGATTAATGTAATAAACTATTATTGTTTAAGTTAGTTCGTTATATGTAAGGTCTAGTTCGCTAAGGATGTTTAGCGAACTAGAATTAAGTTAAGATCTCCCTGATTCGTTAAGGATGTTTACCGAATCAGAAGATGATTCGTTAGTTTATTTATCTGTTTGTGTATGTAATGAAGTAGTGTCTAGTTCACTAGGGGATGTTAGCGAACTAGACCTATCTTCTATTTATAGGTGAACTCTGTTCACATTTAATCTAAGTTTTGAGAGTTAATTAATGAAAGGCTGTCCAATCTCTCTCTCGATCTTCATCTTAATATTATACATACACATATATATAACTAATACTAATAATAGTAACATATAACATATAATCAAGAGTAATCATGAACCAGATCCGTGTTAGATTAATTACATATCAGATCTGTGATCTGTGTGAGATTAACGAGATCAAACAAGTGGTATCAGAGCTTTCGGTGCTCTTTTACTCTTGAATTTGATAGTTAATTTGTTATTATTGACGTTCAATTGTTATTGTGGTGTTTTCGGTTTGATTTAGAACAATTAAGTGTTAATTGGACTGGTTATGGATTGAATTGGATTCGATCTGGTTTCAGTAAGGTATTGGTGAGGTATTGTGGATTGGAATTGTGTTTTGATTTGTGTTTTGATTAATATTGGTGTGGATCTGGTGTTAGACAAAACAGGGGATTAGTTTTGGTATAATTGGATTCACGAGATGTGTTAATTGGTTACGAGGATTGGCGATTTGGTATCGTGTGGTGATAACGAGTAATTTGGTAGTTGATTTGTGTTATTTGGTTGAGAATTGAACGTGTATTACGAATCTGGGTTTTTGGGTTTGTGTTCTTCATTTCCAGATTTCTGGAAATCTTCGTTGAAGATTTGAGGATTTGAATACGAGAGTGATTCGTTACCATATTTCACACAGTTCGCTATGAGTTCTAGTTGATTCGTTATCCATTCGCTATGAATTGTAGTTGATTCGTGTATTCAGTTCGTTAATCTATCTGATTCGTGTTCACAAATTCGTGTGACACGTGGTCATCTTGGAATTTGTGTTATAACAACCTTTACCACGTGGCATTAGGTGTCAGAGTTCGTTACAAACGGTTGTAACTACCTGATTCGCTATAGGTTGATTCGCTATCAACTGTAGCAGGTTCGTCATCTTATTCGCTACGTTTGTCTTAGTGATTCGTTACATAATACTCTTTAATTCGCTAAGCTTGTACTTCGTACTTTGCTTAGTCAATTTGTTAGTTTGACTGATTCGTTGACTGATTCGTTGACTGATTCTTTGACTCGTTCGTTGACCATCTGATTCGTTAACCATCATATTCGTTACATTAATTCGTTAAATTTTAATTCTGATTCGTTACCTGATAAACCTCAACTTCGTTAAGGTTTAATTCGTTACAACTGTTCACAGTTCGTTATACTGTTTACAGTTCGTTAAAATCTTTTGATTTTAATCCTTAAAGTTTCAAATTTTACAAAAATGGCTGGTATGTATGCACTGGCTTCTCAAAACATGTTGATGCAACAAATCTTGCAACTTGATACCGAGATAGGTTCACATTCGAAATTTCCTAGTTTGATGAAATTTAGCGATTTTGCTAAATGGGAACCTCGTTTTCGTGCTCATTTGGGTTCTGTTCACCCTGACAGTTCGTATTGCCTAGATGAGGTATATATGGCACCAATGATTGGTGATGACACTACTGGTTTTACTCCCAAAGCTATTTCTCAATATTCACAAGAAGAGAAGAAAGCATTAGAGATTGAGATAAAGGCTTATTCTACTCTTACTATTGCTTTACCCGAAAATATCTTTCATCAAGTGGGTAGCATAAAGAGATGTGCTTCTTTATTTCAACATCTTCATATGAGAAGTATGGGAAATACAGCTGAAAGTAAGAAAGTGATGCTTAAGTTTCAAGTTCGGAACTTTAATTTGTTGAAAGGAGAAACAGTTAAAGAAATGACTACAAGTTTCAATCACTTAATTGCTGAGATGGAAAAAGTGAAACTGGAAATTTCTGAGACTGATAAAATTGACACTATTAAAAGTGGGCTACCAAGTTCTTACTCAACATTTCTAATGGTTTTGAAAGAGAATGATTATTTCTTGAATGAAGACTTGACCGCTATGGAATTCTTACAAAATATTGAGGCAAGAGAATATGATCTTAAATGTCAGAAATCTTCCAAGGAAAGTCAAGATCCTGCTTTCTATGGTGGTAGTATGCCTCTAAGTTCAACTATATCTCCAATAACTGCATTTCTTACGCAAGCTGCAAGTGAAAAAGAATCAACTATCTTTAATGATCCAAAAGCATGTTTTTACACTGGTGGTAATTCTGGATCATCTGGTGGTTCTAGAAGTTCTACTACTACTAATCCATTTGCTTCATCACCTAGTGTCAATATGAAGGAAGCAGAACAAAATTTTTCTTTTCTAACAGCCTTTATGTCTTCATATGAAAACTTGGTTAGTAGTAAGATTGCCACAAGTGATCTAACTGATGAGGATTATGATCAGATTGATCCAGATGATTTGGAAATCATAGATTTAAAGTGGAACATGGCTATGATCATTCATAAAGTTAAAAGGTTCATGCAGAGGACTGGAAAAGATCTTCCGACCTTGAACAAGAAATTGGGATTTGACAAGTTGAAAGTGAAGTGCTATAATTGTCAAGAGTTTGGACATTTTTCAAAGGAGTGTGACAAACCGAAGAAAGAGTATACTGGTCCTCGTGGTCAACATCAAAATTCTTCTACACCACGAGGTAGTGATGCTGAAAAGAAACCATCTACTTCTGGGTCACATGCAATGTTAGCTGACGGAAATGATTGGTCACAACGACTGTTGTGTAATGATACTCAAGCTAATTTGGCTATGTTTGGGCTAACAAAAGAATTTCAAGATGCAAGTGGAAGTGAGATGTCTTCTGGCAACGATTCTGGATCTGATTCTGACGACTCTTGTGACAAGCCTCCAACGGTGTTTGCTTGCATGGCTAAGATCAATGAGGTTAGTCATTCTATCTCTGCTACTTCATCTGTTAAAGTATCATGTGTTGACTGTAATTCTAACAAACCTAAGTTAGAAGCTTTGAAAACTCATAATGATAATCTAGTAAGAGAAATTTCTTCTCTGAATGATACTTATTGACAATCTCTTGAACCTCAAATGTGATCTCGAGAAAAGATTGAAGCATTGTCGACAAGTAACCACGATCTCAAGGCTGAGTTATCTGTGAAAATGACAATTATGACCAAAAGTTTCAAGAAATCCTAAAACATCGTTCAAAGATAACCGAGCTTGAGAATGAGGTTCTTGAGTTGAAGAACAAACTGGGTAAATTTAGAAATTCTTCTTTTATGTTGAATGAAATTATTGAAGTGTCTAGAAAACAAAAGGATTCAAAGAAAGGCATCGGTTTTGTTGAAATTCCGCCACCTTTTCACAATGATTATAAAATTAATCCTTTTGCTAGAAAAGAAGAGGATTTGATTGAAAAAGAATCTTTGATTTCTGAAAACTCCAAACCGGTTAAAACAGAAACTGTTAAAACCCAAGTTGCTCCTCAAAAACCTCATGTTCAAAGAAACAAAGTTTTTGTTGAGAATGTTGACAAAGTGATTATCGATGACATGTTTGAACCTGAGGTAATACACAAGAATAAGAACATCCCAAGTTCTAATCATATTCTTTGCGAGCCTCAAGAATTTGAGGAAGCTGTGTATGGTTCATTCAAGTCTCAAGTGAAAAAGGAAGAAACTGTGAAACCTAAACAAATGAAGGCAAAGAAGTCAGATAAACCTAAGATTTCTGATGAGGATTTAATGTGTTTTATTAATCTTCCTAGTTTTAAGCCATCATCTGTTAGATTTTTCAAGTTGAAAGGAATTGACACAATGTTTACTGAGAAAGACATTCCAATTAGTATCATTAAACCAGAACTGATTGAGAGTGTATTTCACAATGAAACATCACAGGTTCAAGAACTTGAACATCTTTATGCTCAAGCAAAAACATCAGTTTCTTCTGATCCATTAACTAAAGCCAAGCAAGTGTTAACACATGCTAAAAGGATTAACTTTGTAAAGTCAACTGGAACAGATACTCTGAAAAGTTTTTCAAATAGCTCTAATTTAGATTTTTACTTGAAAAAGAAACCTGAGTTATTTGATGAGTTTGCTAAGAGCATGACCAAAAATGTGAGCCATCATCACTCTTCTGCATCATTTGCTCCAATTAATTCTCAACATCATCGTGTGGACATGCAAAGCTGTTTTCTTTTTGGTCAGCATGGTCATGTTGTGAGAAATTGTAGTCAGAAGAGCTATAAGAATATTCATCCTTTTATCAAAGACCATTCCAAACCGGTTCCTTTGGTAAAAGAGATTCTGAAACGACCTGTGTCGTATGCTGATGATACTCATATTATGTTCTCTAATGTGAATCCTCGAAAGGTGATTCATGTTAATGAGACTCATGGTCAAGTGAAACCTAAGTTTATTCCAACTGCACCGTTATACAAGAATGAGAATTCAAATGTGGTTCAAGCAGCTTACTTAAGACGAAAGTCTAAGAAGCTGGTAACTTATTCACAAGTGGCTGAACAACAGTTGAAGTCTGTTAAATTTAATGATCAAAGAGAAAACCAAAAGGTGCCCAAGACTGAGGCATGGGTTGCCTTTTTGAACTAATCATCTTTACTTTGTGTGTAGGGTTCATCCAAAACTGTGTCTGGTGAAAACGGGATAATGGATAGTGGATGTTCTCGTCATATCACTGGGAATCTCGACCTATTAACCAACGTGAGAAATATTCAAGGGGGTTATGTAGCGTTTGCTGGGAATTCTGGGGTCATGATCACACAAGAAGGTGAAGTTTCAAATGGTCACATTACTTTTGAAAAAGTAAATTATTGTGACAAGGTGGATCATAACTTATTAAGTGTATCACAAATTTGTGATAAGAAGTACACAACGATATTTATAGACAAAGAATGTCTTATCTTGAAACCGGGTTATGTGATTCCCGAGGATATGATTGTCATGCGATCACCACGATCAAATGATATTAATATCTTAAACATGAGCTCTAAAGTATCCACATCGATCGAAACATGTTTTGTCTCGAAAGCAACTGAGAAAGATTCGATTCTATGGCATCGTAGAATGGGTCACATACATGTTAGAAAGATGAACTATTTAATGGCTAATGATTTAGTGGAAGGTGTCTCGTTGAAGAATTTTAAATTATCTGATAACTGCGTTGCATGCAAAAAGGGCAAGCAGAAGAAGAAGTCACATCCCTCTAAGTTATTAAACTCCATTAATACTCCTCTTGAACGACTTCATATAGATTTGTTTGGTCCTGTGAATCGTGCGAGTATTTCTAAGGATTGGTATTGTCTTGTGGTGACTGATGATTATTCAAGATACTCATGGATGTTATTTATGAGTTCGAAAGATCAAACACCGGTTTTGGTACAAAACCTTATCACCAAGATCAAATCACTATACAAACAAAAGGTGAGGAGAATCCGAAGTGATAATGGTACTAAATTCAAAAACATTGTATTAGATTTCTTTTGTGTTCAAAAAGGAATTAATCGAGAATACAGTGCACCTTATGTACCTAAACAAAATGGTGTTGCTGAAAGAAAGAATCGAACCTTGATTGAAGCTGCACGAACTATGCTCGTTGATTCTAAGCTTCCCATCTAATTCTGGAATGAGGCGGGGAATACAGCTTGCTATACGCTTAATCGGGTTCTAACTGTTAAACGACTCAAGAAGACAAGTTATGAGTTGTTGAATAATTGAAAATCTAACTTAAAGTACCAGGAACCGTTTGGGTGTCCGTGTACAATGTTGAAGAAGGATGCGGGTAAATTTGAAGAAAAAGCTATCGAAGGGTATTTCTTGGGATATGCATCTCCAAAGAAAAGGGTATTTAACTTCACATCTAGTTGTGTTGAGGAATGGTACCATGTGGACTGTCAAAAGTACACAACTCCTCCTCAAGGGAAAGGTCCCGACTAGATGTTTGACTATGATAGTTTATTTAATTCATTTACTCTATCGTCTGAACACATAGACAAAGATCTGGTTCGAGCATACTTTGAAGATCAATTGGCCATTCCAAGATTTTCAAGTTCTAATGATGTTGAAGCTCCAACTATAGCTCAAACTGAGGAACCTCATGTTGCTTCTCCAGCTGCCTTTGAAAATGTATCTACTTCTTCTGATGACGAGCTAGTTAATAATCAAGTTATTGAACTTGATAGTGATAATGTTTCATCTCCCGAGCTTGGTGAACATTATACTAATTTATTTGATAATGTTGTTGTTCCTGAGAATCCTACTCTTCGGATTCATGGTTATCATCCACATGAAAACATCATTGGAGAACTCGATGTGGGAGTTCGTACACTTCATCAAGTTGCTTCGTCAAGTGATAATAATATATTGTGTGCATATGCTGATTTTCATTCATCGGGAATTGTAAATCTTGCAAAATTCACTTGCTTTATGTCTCAAGTTGAGCCAACGACGGCTTGTAAGGCACTTGAAGATCCTTCTTGGGTAGAAGCTATGCAAGAAGAATTACAGCAATTTGCACGTTTGGGTGTTTGGGACTTAATCGACAAACCTGTTAGAGTCAAGAAAGCTATTCCGACTAAGTGGGTATTTAGGTGTAAGAAAGACGATCGAGGGGTGATTGTCAGAAACAAAGCACATCTAGTGGTGCAAGGTTTTCATCAGCAAGAGGCTGTTGATTACACAGAAGTATATACTCCAGTTGCAAGATTAGAGTCGATTCGAATCTTCCTGGCATATGCTGCTTACAAGAATATCAAGGTCTATCAAATGGATGTTAAAAGTGCTTTTCTCAATGGTGAACCACAAGAGGAAGTGTTTGTTTTACAGCCTCCTGGTTTTGAAGATCATGATTATCCTAACCGAGTTTACCGATTAAATAAGGCCCTGTATGATCTACATCAAGCCCGGAGAGCTTGGTATGGCACACTCGCCGACCATCTGACTGATAATGGCTTCAAACGAGGGACTGTCGACTGCACTTTATTTCATAAAACTGTTGGTGACGATCTTCTCCTAGTTCAGATTTACGTCGACGATATTATTTTTGGGTCTACAAACGACACGTTGTGTAAGGAGTTCGAGAAGTCCATGCAAACAAAGTTCGAGATGAGTTCGATGGGAGAGATGAATTTCTTCTTAGGGTTGCAAGTTCACCAGTCTGCTAACGGAATCTTTATTCATCAGACAAAGTATGTGAACGATGTCTGAGCCGATTCAAGATATCTGCCGGAAAAATCCCTTCTACTCCTCTCCCTGTGGGTCACAATTTATCACCGGATGAATTGGAGGATACCGTTTATCCTACCCTCTATTGCGCGATGATCGGTTCTTTAATGTATCTAACGGCTTCTCGCCCTGACATTATGTTTGTTGTTTGTCTTTGTGCTAGGTTTCAAGAAAGTCCACGAGTGACTCACCTTGTTGCGGTTAAGAGAATACTTCAGTATTTGAGGGGAAATCCAGATATCGGGTTGTGGTACCCCAAGGATGATACTTTTGATCTTACTGCTTATTCAGACTCGGACTAAGGAGGTTGCAAGATCAACTTCAAATCAACGACTGCAGGATGTCAAGTTTTAGGAAATCGGCTTGTTTCCTAGCAGTGTAAGAAGCAGACAATGGTCTCCACTTTAACCGCCGAAGCTGAGTATGTTGCAGCCTCGAGTTGCTGTTCCCAGGTTTTGTGGATACAACATCATCTTTGCGACTACGGTTTGAAGTTTCTTACTACTCCTATTTTGATTGATAATTCTGCTGCAATTTCTATCACAAAGAATCCCGTACAACATTCGAAAACAAAACATATCGAAATTCGATATCACTTTATACGGGATTGCTTTGAGAAGAAATTGATTGACCTTGAGAAAGTACATACTGACTTTCAGAAAGCCGATCTGTTTACCAAAGCTTTTGACAAAACGTGTTTTCAATTTTTGCATGGTTTAAATGGATTGAAGACCCTCGCTGATATCCTTAAACAAGGATGACTATCTTTATTTTCTGTTATTTTCTTTTAAAATTTATTTTGGTTTTAGGGGGTGAAAATCTAGAAAATACAAAAAGATTGTGTTTTTCGTTTGTATAGATAAAATCCAAAAATATTAAAAATTCTTAAAATCCAAAACTATTGTGATTTCTTTTCTTTAATGTTTTTCCTTTAAAATATTTTGAAAAAAAAAACCAAAAACATTTTAAAAAATTTGAAAATCCAAAAAGATTGTACTTTATGTTTATACAAGAAAATTTTGAAAATCCAACAAGATTGTAATTTCAGTTTGTACAGAAAAATCCGAAATCCAAAAAGAGTATGAAGTTTAGTTTGTTTCTAAGAAAATTGAAAAAGACAAAAATATTGTGTTTTTAAAGTATGTATAGAGAAAAACCAAAAAGATTTTGCATACGTTCGCTGAAAATTATGTCACTTATCTACATTTGAAGGGCATGTACATGTATATGTTTGGTCGTGACATTCACTTGTAAATGATTGGGTTAGCCATTCACCTGATAATGGAAAATAGTTGGGGCGTTCGTTATGTGTTTTTAAATTGTTTTCTCGCTGAAAATTATGTTGGTTATTTAAGTTTGTAAAGCATGCTTGCATGTCTTGGTCCTATTATTCATTTGCTGAATTGATAGAACAACCATTTATTTATAGACTTAAGTTAACTGGGGCGATTAAATTTATCTTTATTTTTATTTTATGCTCCTCAAAATTTTATGTTTTTGAAGCAAAAAGAGAAAATGAAAGTACATTGACTATTTTGACTCCAAATCCAGTAAGAAGTAAGCTTAAAAGACTGTGTGCTTAATTGCATTGGTGCATTGGTAGATCTTAAAACAAACAAGTAGAGTAAAGTATGTGATATAAACATAAAGAAACGCCAAATTGAAAGGGGTGTTAGTCTCTAGAAAAAGTCTCGGTGAGGATGGCAGAAATGTAATAACCTGTCATACTCAAGCCTTATACTTGTTTGATCAACCAAAATTAAAATAAAGAAAATAACAAGCTTTGAGTTTCTGGACACTGTGAGTCTTTATGCGGCTTAATCATCTGGGTATTCATATGCATGAATATTTCATTCACTTTTAGAGCAAACCCAAAGTCATTAAACTTGATCACTGCTGTACTTCGTACAAATTTCCAAATTACTGACTTGATCAAAATCCGCTGTTAGTCATACATTGTTCCTACCTTGCGCGCGTCTTAATACCATTAAGAAACGGACCCCAGATATACAATGTATGTAAGCCGACAGATGGACTCGTGCATATTCCCTCATAGTAACAAAAAATCAATGCATTGCTCATAAATTTCTACAAAAACAATTTTTGATAAACAATATAATGGTTTAAGTCAAGTTGGGGTGATATGGCAAAAATCAAATTAAACTTGAACCGTGATTAGAGGCTAATAGTTTCTGATATTCTGTGCTCTAATTGAACCAATTAATCATATCACAGAAACACTTGAAAGTTTGTTGTTAGATTTAAGTGGATAACAATACCAATGACCGACTTAACGTCAGTCATAATATCGCTGAAATATAAAACTGTGATGGAAGGGCAATTTGGTCAATATGATTCTCTACTCAAACTCAACAAAAATACCAAAAATATGTTTTGATTTTGAACTACATATAAAAAACAAAAAGATTTTATATTTTTTATTTTGGATTCTTTTCATGAAAATACATTCTTTATATATTACAAAATCTCAAAAATATTTTTCATCTCGCTTTTACAAGTTATTTAAATGTGTTATTTAATCGGTTTCAAAAGGTGAAACGGTTTTAAAGTATTTGATTATCAGGATAAAGGTTCTCGTTGATTCTTTTAAAATTGATTTAAATTCATTAATTCTTTAATTATTTATTTTATTCATTTAATTATTTATTTCTTATTTTAAAATAACATAATGTTTAATTCGTTATTTATGGATAACGAATTAGAGTATCCTTTAACGAACTACAGTCTAGTTCGTGCCTCTAATTCGCTTCCACACTCTGTAACAAAATACATCCAATT
Source organism: Bidens hawaiensis (assembly GCF_021521415.1). Taxonomy (NCBI): domain Eukaryota; kingdom Viridiplantae; phylum Streptophyta; class Magnoliopsida; order Asterales; family Asteraceae; genus Bidens; species Bidens hawaiensis. Next base: position 541,403 of record NW_027491641.1, read on the forward strand.
CGTTATACATATTTATCGAATCAAGACACAATTTGAATTTTAATTCGTTATACCACGTATTCAAATAAGGTGAACGAATCAGCTGATTCGTTATTTAAATATCTAACGAATCTGTTTGATTCGTACATAGGGTACTTTGGGAAGCGTGTAATAATATAAAAGACAGGTTCTACGAACCGTCCTTTACTATTCACCTTCTTCCTTATACCTAAAGAAACCCTTTTCAAATTTTTCTCTGATTTTTCAGTCTTCGAATTTTGAACTTTGATTACATCAGTGTGATACTAAGGTATAGATGATCACTTCTATGTGATTTTCGTCAAAAATGACACTATCTTGATAGGCTAATTATGCAATTTTTGTTATAAGGGTTTTATGAGTTTTAAAACTCTGGTTTATATATGCTATACTGTGTTGATATGGTTTATGTATAGTTCATTGTCATCGGAATGCGATTCCGAGACCCTTGGTAGACTTAAATCAATGTTTTGATTCTTGTTTGTCGGGTCGATTGAATGTTTATGTTTTCGGGGGTTTATACTCTGTTCAAACTCCGAGTACACTTAATTTATTTCATTGTGTTGAGCCTCAATTTCAACATCGTGTGCTTCGTATTGTATTTCCGAGATCACTACGCCTGTTGATTCGGTTATCGAACAAGGATTATGGATTAATTGATACTGGGTTTATGTTGTTGACGTTCAGTGTTCTTAATCTAATTTTGACTTTGACTATGAGAGTCAAAGATCAAGTCTCCACTGACCATTCGTTAATCTTAGCGAATTGGAACCGCTTCGTGTCCAATTCGTTAAGGGCACACACGAATTAGCTCAGCGAATCTCTATCTCAACGAATCAACCGTGGATTCGTCATATTTGGAACGAACTAGAATTTTTTTCGTTATTATTTATAGTTAATTCGATGTGTCTATCTCGTTAACATATTTACCTGATAGCGAATCAATTGATTCGTTACATATTTGTAACGAATCAGAATGATAATCAAACGAATAAGATTTCAATTTTAATTATTTAATCATATTTACTAACCATTGTAAATTAATCAAATATTCCAAAGGTCTAAACGCGTTGATACATCGCTTACACACAAAATTAAATACACCATCTATAATATGATATATCAACATGAAATTGATACATTAAATATAAACTTTACTTATCACTGCTAAATGCATATTACATTTTCTTATTACTTATGATCGTTTATATTTATTTAGTGAAATGGCTGATCAAATGGATCAAGATCCACTCGTTGCTCCTCAAGGACAAGAACAACCCCAAGGACAAGAACAATCCCAATAACAAGCACAAACCCAAGATAAAGAACAACCTCAGGAACAAGAAGAACACAATTGTTGTTTTTTGACAAGAAGCACAACATTTGTGCCTATGTTGATTCAGACGTTTCTGATGAAGCTCTGTTTGGGGCTATGTTAGCTTTTCTACGTCGTTCGGTGATACATCATGCTATAACTGCCAAACCTAAGGTTTATCTGAGTATTATTAGGCAGTTCTGGAATACTGCTGAGTTCGTTGAAACCGAGAATCATATTCGAGCAACAATCAATCAAACTCCTATTACTGTGGATGTTGATGTGGTTAGGAGGGTGCTTCTGTTTGGGGATACTGATGATAATCCAAGTATGTTTGATAAGAGGTTAATCAAGGGCCTATTTACAATGGTATTTATGGTAGAAATATTGACGATTCTATGTTCAACAAGAACGGCCTGTGCCCACCTTACAAGTATCTTTTACACGTACTGATTCATTGCATGGGTGGTCGTAAAGGTGGATTTGATGAGTTCCGTATAAGATTGCAATCGGATTTTGTGGCTCTTATTCTTAATAAGTCATTCAACTACTCAGAAATGGTTTTCGATCATCTGAAAGAACAAGTTCAGCAGACGACTCGGAAAAAGAAGTTCTTGATGTATCCCCGATTTCTACAGTTGATTATTCAAGATCTTATCCCAAACTTGGTGATTGATCGAACGTTAGTGAACGATGTCCTTGATCTAGAACACATGAAGGCTGACACGGTGCGTAGAATGACGCTTTATCGTAATGAGAGGCCACGGGACAAACGGATGATTGGTCATATCATTAACCCTGATTATGTATGTCCTCCCGAGGATCGTTGGATCCATGATGACTCGAATACCGAGAGTGAGGGAGGAGAATGTGGGAACGATGGTGATGATAATGATAATGATGGTGGAAATGGTGGTAATGGTGATGCATCTCTCCGAGAACAACAAGCTGCTGTCGAAGCTGCGTTAGCTGCTACCATTGCAGCTCAACGTGAAAGGAAACATAAAGGTAAAGCACCAGCTTCTGTGGCTCCAGCAAATAGACGAGTATCAGCTGGAGCTGGTGTAATTATTGGTGTTCCACCGTCTTGTCCTGCAATTCCTCAACGCCCGGTTGTGCCAACTACTACTAGCACTCCGGCGCTTAAATTGACAACGACGATGGTACCTCATGAGGAGTTGGGTATGATTCCACAGATTTCTTTAACTGAGATACCGATGCCTTCTGCTACACCTTCTACTGTTCCTCCAACACCGTCAATGAGGCCTCCTAAACCTAGTGATCTCTCATTTATGAGAATTACAAGGCCTTAGGGACCAATCCAGCCTGTTCATCCATCTTTGTATGCTATGCCACCGAACCATATGACAGACATGCTTTTGAATCTTCTTCATTTGTATGAAAACCAAATGTCTGCTGACCGTATGAATCAAGAACGATTGATGGAGAACCAGAAGAAGCTTATCAGTTATGTTTCTTTCTGTCAAAAAGAAACAAAGGCCCAACGTGAGATTGTTGAGTCTTAGGGGGTGAAACTTAAAGAACAAGGGGATCTGATCTTGCAATTGACTTGCAAGGATGATGCTTTAAAGAAGATCAAGAATGATGAGGAAGATCCTGATGAGTCTGGTGCTGGTGGTGAGCCTAAACAAACTCAATACCCAGCTTCTGGTGCGGGTACGAGTTCTGTTGATGATTCGGGAAAACAGATCATTGTTTATCATGATCATTCGGCTGCCAAACTAATTGAGATGATTGAGGCCGATACCGTTATATTTATGGATGGTCAGGGGGTGATTAGGAGCATGGTGAATGCTGATGAGATAGCAGTGGGACAGTTTCTTGACAAGTCGCTGACACGAGAGAAGATTGCGATCTTGCTTGGTCTAAATAAAGATGAGATGACCGTGTTAGAGACGGAGCCTGATGCTGAGGTAATCAATGATGACGAAATCTTGAATGATCCTACTGTGGAGATGAGGACGGATTTTATTTATGAGAATGAGGAAGTTGAGATGAAGATGTGACTGCTGAGGAGTATCCTGACATGTTTCAACACACAAATGTTGATCAAGGTGCTCATATATTTAATGAACAGATTGTAAAAGAAGCAGAAGATCATCTCGAGAAGACATCTAAGGGTAAACAAGTTGCTGACTTTGTTGACTAAAGATTCAACCCGAAGATTGATCCATCATGAGCTGACATTCATAGCTGGTTTGATCATCAAGACAACAGGATTGGTAAGATTATCAATGCACACAGGTACGTTGATAAAGAATCACGAGAAGCCATAGCACGCCCCAAAGCCAATCAAAAGACTACTTTTAAGGCCGTGTCAAAAGTACAAGGTGACATCGTTTCTTGGCTTTATGATTATGAATTAAAGGTATGCATTGTGAAATGGGAGAAGGGCGTCCAGTATTACGAAAGGATGTCTGACCTTCTCTCATTACCGAGATGGGGTGTGCGCACTTTGGCGTATCGTCCGTTCATTAATCGGGGCCGGAATAAACAGGCAAGTTGGTTTCACCAACACCTGCTGTTTGAAGTAAATCACGGGTTCAAATTTTTCAAACCATATATTCCAATCCGCAAGCATCTAAATGAGATTGACCCAAAGACAGGTTGGAAGAAGTTGGTGCTTAAGGTAAAACCGCCAAAGACAATGAAGCGTGTGCCGGTGAAGATGATGAACCAACACATGTGGTTATCTTTCAACCGCTGGTACTACGACAACAAAACCGGCGAGGCCGTCATTGTGTTGGGAAAGGGTTTGAAGACTGAGCTGATAAAGATCATTGACCCGATGTGGTTGGTGATTTAACCGGGACCGACAATGATGTGCTACACAAGAACATTATTCTGTTTAAGCGCAATGAAGACTTTGACCTGGCTATGCAATTCCAACGCGTTGTGCTTGTTTGTTATGAAAACGGAATTCATAGTTGCAGAGACTGACAGTCCAAGCGCTTCAAGTAATTTAAAGACAAAGAGCTCAAATGAGGGGGTGTCTGTTAGTGCACGGTTTAGCGTCCCGAGTCTTTGTATTTATCTTTAACGTATTTGTCATTTTTGATTAATGTAATAAACTATTATTGTTTAAGTTAGTTCGTTATATGTAAGGTCTAGTTCACTAAGGATGTTTAGCGAACTAGAATTAAGTTAAGATCTCCCTGATTCGTTAAGGATGTTTAACGAATCAGGAGATGATTCGTTAGTTTATTTATCTGTTTGTGTATGTAACGAAGTAGTGTCTAGTTCGCTAGGGGATGTTAGCGAACTAGACCTATCTTCTATTTATAGGTGAACTATGTTCACATTTAATCTAAGTTTTGAGAGTTAATTAACGAAAGGCTGTCCAATCTCTCTCTCGATCTTCATCTTAATATTATACACACACACACACACATATATATAACTAGTGCTAATAATAATAACATATAACATATAATCAAGAGTAATCAAGAACTAGATCCGTGTTAGATTAATTACATATCAGATCTGTGATCTGTGTGAGATTAACGAGATCAAACATTGTTTCTCTTCAAATTCTCCACATCGGTTGCAAGTTGACCCATTTGAGTGGTCAACGATTGGATAGATTTGTCACGGACTTCATCCTTTTTTACATGCGCACGTCATCAAGTTGATTTCTCCTTTGCATGTCTTGTTGCATCATCTTTAACATGTCCATAACTTCATTCCCATTTGACCCCCTTTGACCGCCACCTCCTTGACCTTGAAACCACCTTGATTGTTATATTGTTGGCAAGGAACATAATTTCCTTGATTTTCTTGAAAATTCGGGTTAGATTGAGTGGACGGGTTTCCATATCGAAAATTTGGGTGATTTCTTAACCCGGGGTGGTAGGTGTTGGAGTTCATGTTGTAATTCCTACCACCTCCACCTTGAAGTGCATTCACCTCTTCCACCGGTGCTTGACCTACCACACACACCTCCGAAGCATGACCCAACTCGTTACAATTTGTACAAACATCAATTACCTTATTAGTGGTTTCTACATTTCCTTCTTCCACGAATTGCACTTGAGGTCCACCAATCGCCGGTCTTGCTCTTCGTCCGGTTTGGGCCTTTCTCTTTGAAGTGACCGCCATTTGTTCCAAATATGCCCAATCATCTTGTTCATAATTGGTACCAAATGTACCATTCGTGATCGACCTCAAATCTCGATCATCCTCCATACTCAACCCCTCATGAAAAGCATTTAATAATTCCCAAAACGTGATACCATGATGAGGACAATTTTTAATCATCATGTTAAACCTCTCGAATGCTTCATGAAATATTTCCCTCTATTGTTGTTGGAAGGTTCTCAAACTTCTTCTCGCATCGTTAGTCTTTTGGGTCGTATATAATTCTTCCAAAAAAAATTTTTGCATTTCGGCCCAAGTATATAGACGCGGAAGGCAAAGTGTAAAACCATCTCTTTGCCTTGTCTTCCAATGAAAACTGAAATAGAAACAACTTAACCTCATCCGATGTAAAACCTTGACCCCCAATTGTGTTGCAAATGGAGTCATATGCCTCCAAGTGGAAATAAGGTTCCTCCGTTGCTAGACTCTTATACTTCGGAAGACTTTGAAGTGAATTTGTTCTCACCTCGAATGTCCTCCCTTGTTGATTGTGAGGAATAACCACCGGAGATGGATTATTAGTAATTATGGGTCGGAAATATGCTTCAATCCCCCTTACCATCTCTCTTGCATGCCTTCTTGGTACCCCCATTGGTACTCTTGGTTGACCCATTTGCCTATAAACGGGCCTTGGCTACGCAAATTGTTGTTGAAACTGTGGTTGGGGCATTTGCGGTTGGAATTTTTGATCTTGAGGTTGCCCTTGCGGTTGTTGAATAATCGGTGGCGGTTGAACTTGATTAACAACGACCGGTGGTTGTTGTTGTGCTTGTTGTTGAACTGGTGGTTGAGTTTGTTGTTGAATAACCAGCGATGGTTGTTGTCGATTAAGCTCTTGCAACTGTTTAGGTTGATGCCATTGACCATAACCAAGATTTCCCTGATTTACCATTTTGCTTCCATCACCTCCCATGTAGTAACCTTCCACTTCATACCCCTCAAATTCACTATCAAACTCATATCCGTATCCGTCACCTTGTGTTCTTGAATGTTGCATAAAAGGTTGGGGTTGGTATTGGTAGCTTGATTGTGATTGTTGAAAGGGTGGTGGTTGATATTGTTGAGATGATGATGACGCACCAAAGTTTGGAAAAAGGTTGGTAATAGGTGGTATTGTTGATGATGTTGAGTAGGTGTATTGAGCAGTGATGGGTTCGGTTGTGTGAGGTGGCAATTCACTTGATAGTGTAGGTATATTAGTGGTGATCGGTGGAGGTGGATTTGGTGGAGGTGTAGTCGGGATTGTTTGACCAGAAGTGGGAACTGGTGAATCCATGTTACTATTTGATGCAGTTGAAGAACCAAGAAGCTTGTTCTCTCTAAGTAAAAATCGGTTTCTTCAAAGTATTCTGTCAATCTCGGGATCAATAACTAGCGGTGATGACCTGTTAGAGCTTCCAGTATGCACACTAACACAACTAGCGTAAACCCGAAAATAACAAATAAAAACTACTAAAGCTAACACACATTGCGCACTACTCCCCGGCAACGGCGCCAAAATTTGACGTGAGTTCTAAGACTTACTCAAAAATAAACCGATTACAACTAATAGATAGCGATAAGCGGGTATCGAACACAGGGAGTTTGTGGAAATTGTGTTACCAAGTAGTTTTGTTATTTATCTAAATTAAACAAGTGCAAAAAGTAAATTCAAAGAGTTGGTTGTTTGGTTTTAATTAACAAAAATAACTAAAATAATAAACGAGTTTTAAACAATATAAGAAAGAATGCTCTCTTCCGATTTCAGGTTTCCAATGTTGATAAAGTTAATGTTTACTTGTGAGATGAACTACACAATTATAGTTCGTGAAAATGGGTTTGGATGTGATAAGAGAGGACTAAGTACTTGGATTACAAAAACGCAAGGTTGTCACTAAAAAATCAGTTTAGTATTGTTAACCCTAATTCTCTTCTACTAAATCTCGATTGCCTATGGCACCAAGAACGGATAGTCAATAACACGAATTTAAACCATACTAACAATTACAAAACAAACACACAATCACCATAGCAAAATAATCATATGATCAAAATACTGTCTCACCAATAACATAAATGATTAACCAATATCCAATTAGAAAACCTTACAATTTGGGAGAGAACATAAAAAGTACTAGCCACACATCGTTTGAGTAATCATCACCTCAATTAAGATTATTTGAACAAATCATAAACCCAAACAAATGATTATAATCACCAAAGTCTTGTTCTTGCCCTCAAAAATTCGTCTCTAGGTTGTTTAGAATGAAGGATAGGTGAAAAGACACCAAAAAACGGAATAAAAACAAAGGTAAATTGGCAGTTACGGCGCGGACCGTGGCCCACGGTTCACACCGCGGCCCATGGTCCAGTTATGGTGACCAGGGAAGCCACAGTACGGTGGATTCTGATGTTTTTGAGCTGGGTTGACCGTGGGCCACGGTGGAACACTTGCTCAATTTCTTGTTTTCCTCGTATCTTTCTCATTTCAACTCCGTTTTCTTCGCCGTTTTCGCCCACGTTCTTGTGATTTCATCCTCTATCTCCTCATACCTGAAAATAACTACACAACAGTAGTTATCTAGTTCCCATGAAATTAACACTTAATGCATAGATTTTTATATCATTTAAGCTCACTTACGGATCATACTCCGATGCACCCGTCAAAAACGAACATAAACTTCGCATGAAATGATAGAAAGAATTAGATTTAACATGCAAGACACCAAAAGATCTAAAACACGATAAATATAAATAAACTTGACTCAAAACCTTAAATAATAAAAGATAAACGAAACACAAACTAAACCGAACTCAAAACATTAAATATACAAAACTTTACAAGGGATTCGAGATGTATAAATAGATGTATATCAGGTTATGTGAATCATCGCAACCAAATTACAGTGTCTAGTATTTATTTATTAATCATAACTGACGAGTCTTGTCTATGTTTGTCACACCCCAACTTAGGGCTTATGTGTGTAACCAATAGTTGGTACCTGTATTGTAAATATATCAGAGTTGCGGTTATTTAGCGGAAGTCTTTATTTATAATAATATATTTTAAAATATTTATTTATAATAAATTACTAATTTATTTGAAAGGCTTCTTGGATAATAAATATTCGAGTGTTTGATTTATAAACCTTGTTTAAATATTGTTTTCAATATTTTAATAATTAAAAACTGTGTCATCTCTACCTTGCGAGCATCTAACTCCATGAATGACTATAATTCCTTGCTACTATGCTAACTTTATTTCCTGAAATGTTGTGAAAAATACGTCAGCGATATGCTGGTGAATCGTTGACTCTAAAAACATTTTATAAATCTTTCTTTGACTGACAAGATAGTATTCTTAAACAATCTCAGCAGACACGTCTCTTATTTCTGGGATTTGTGCCACTGCCATACACATACAATTACGGTTCTCCGGGAACTGATGCCCATAGGAGAACTTTTATTATGATCTCTATTCGGCAGCCACGTAGCCTTGATTGAAAGACTAGATAAATTATGTTTGGATCTAGACATATGTATACTCGGTCTGAGTTGCTTTTATTTTCTATCTTGTATAAAATAGGGATCACGTAAACCCTTAAATCTTTTGTTAGAGATCACGTAATCTCATAAATATTTGACTGCCTTTGTTTACGATAAACAACTCATTTATCTTGACTGATTGAAAAGGTTTAACGTATTCACCTGTGATTGTCTGTTCTGAATGATGTTGTGATCTCGTTTGAAAACCTTTAAGAATGATTGATTGATTGACCTATAATAGAGTAGGTTTATATAAATACCCGGATCGTCTCTTAATCCGGCTACAGCCATTTAGTCTGGTTTTGATAGTTTTAGACCTTGATTGATCTTTTGTTTGATTAAAATATTTGATATGAAATCTTTCTCTTTATTTGTCAATCATGTGCTATGTTTCTTCTCCAAGAAGAAATGTCTATGATATTTTTCTTTTTCAAGAAGAAACGTTATTTGTCTATAACCTTGATATATATAAAATCTTATGTTTCTTATTTTGACTATACCCTCATGTATATTATATTTCTTAATTTAGAGAAACATTGTTTTATCTTAACATTTGTATTTATATATCTTGATCAAGGTCTAGGCTATACCCCAAACTAGGGTGTAAGCCTTTAAATATAATAAAATAATAACTTAAACAGAACCCCTACCTTACGCGGGTATACGGAGTTTATATGCCTAATCTTGTACGAGCAGCACTTCTACTCTATGTCGCGTGCCAGGGCTTTAATTATCGGAACTTCGGAGTCTGGCACGCTTTACGATGCTCGACACGCAAACGATGTAGAGATAGAAAATATTTTAGAGAGAGAAAGTTTTGGTGTGAATGGGAATGAGCCGTGGCCCTTTATATTTATAGCCGAAACTGGGTCACATCACGATATGCGATGGACCCTTCCTTAAGCCGGGGCGTATTGTGATGGTAGGAGAGAGATGCGTGGCTGATGACTCAGCCCTGGCGTTTACCACGTATCACTTGGATGCGACATGTGTCGCTGAGTCATAACGGACCATCGCGTATCGCGATAGCCTTGTTCTTGGACTCATAGCGTATCGTAATGGGTTCCTGGATATGATTTTTCATTTTTGGTCCCTTGCCTTTGATAGTTTGTCACGTCTGGGTCTAACTCTCATTGTCCAATAATACTAAGGCTGCTTTCAAGCGGCTCACGACGATACAAGTGTGGGAAGTGCAAAGTGCTCCATCAAAGCGTCACTTTCGCCTTCGCCCTGGCCTGGCTCGAGCCTGTGAGCGTGCGCGTCAGATGCTTCGAACCCTCCGCTAGGACCACTTGGTTATGCTAAGCATAGAAGAATATTACTATGAAAATTTATCTCTTTATAAAGAGGTTCCAAATCATTCTCACTTTCCATGTGGGATGAGTTTTATATTCATTTTTTATACCCAAGTGGAATGCTTTCACTTGCTTCCCATTTTCCATATGGGATGAGTTTTCCTTCTCCATTTCCTTTTTATGGAATAATCCTCCTTATGAAATATTATTATTTATCATACATGGAATGGTTTTATTTCTTATTTTAATTTCCCTATTACTTGTTTTGATATTATTTTTGATCCTTCAACTTTCTTAAGTTGTCAAATTTGGATCGAAATTTTGGGGATGTTACAGATTATCCAAGGGGGAGGAGTTATAAATGTCCGGTTTATTACATTACCCGAACCTGAAGTATTTTCACTCTTTCTCTAATTATTTTACAACCATAAGTGATTTAGTCTCATTAAACAATTCAACGTTTAAACTGCTTGAGTTCATATGTTTGTCTTAGTATAATTAATTAATATAACAAACAATGAACTTAACTGGCACTTTCCACAGATTTCTTATGGATTCGACACCTTACTTGTTCTTGCTGGTATAGACAGTTTTATAAATATATTTGATTAACCTATTGACATCGATCATTGATCATTATTGTAATGGAATCGAAAGTAAAACTCTGTGGAATGGTGGTGACTTGTCTGATCATTAATAATCTTGGTCAAAAGTGTAATTCAACCCAATTTGTTGGGTTAGGTCTTATTAAAAAACCTTATGAACTATTGGGCCGCTTAGGCCTATTTGGACTAACTAGGCCGATTTAGATCGATTTGACCTGACTAAACCCGATTTATACAGCATAGCGCCTAGTGGGTTCGACTAGCCATAGTCTATGCATTTGTGAACCGTCTAGCACCTAAGCTTCGAGTAATAAAGGCTAACCCAGTTTTTACAACATTAATTGTTCCTAGGCAACTTTATATTTTCATTTAATTTAAAAAAAAATAGTACTCAGTCAATTCCATACTCAGATTTTAAAAGCTATATTTGTTTGTTGGATTTAAATATTGCCGCTATGTAAATGAGCTGGTGATTGAGTGGAAAGGGAGAGAATTGATGTTTCATGTGATCCAGTTCAATTTTTGTCGTCAACATTTAGTTTTAAAGGCACCATGGTGATAATGAGAGACTAGACGAATATGAGGTTTTCACTAGTTGAATCCTTGAACTGAATATGTTTTATCTCACCGTACTGTCGTGCCTTCAGGCGAGTGTTTACGGACGTTGGCCTTAGTTGAGGTTATTTTTTTTCGGATCGAAAGAAAAGGGTGTCCCAATATGATGAATTTAGTCGGTAGCACATTTGAATGATTCGTTTGCCATTTATAATAATAATAATAATAATAATAACAACAACTAGTTGTTTACCCGGCGCGTTGCGCCGGGCATGTTGAAACGTTTTTAGTGCAAATTTTTAAAATATGATTGCCTTTAATTAAGTTTGAAACATAATTACAAAGACTGATCATAGTTTATACGGGTAGCATTATACATCGCTTAGGTGCCAACAATGATATTATCATATTTCTTAGCAAGTGGAATCCGATATGCCTACAAGTGAGGTGATGTTCAAAAAGAGGGTGACACAAGCAATCTTGTCGCTATGTTGCTTGTATGTGACACAGCTTGTATGTGTTCGGTAACGTCGTTTCCAAAAGGTTCTTTTGTACAAAATTGCAGCGTTTTGTTGGGTTGTCGTTATTTAGATGTTGTTGCCTTGTAACTTAGGTCTTGTATGTTTCATTGCCTGCAATATGCATCTTTGTTAAGTGTTGGATAGTAGGCATGTATAATTTCTTTGTATATGTTTACCTTAAAAGTTACTCAATAAAGTTGTTCTATCGGTTGCCATCACTGCGTAGCTCCTTTGAATGAGGTGGTTTGTCTTCTGCATGTTATGATCGTTAACATGGAAAATTAAAATTATTACAAATCAAAATGAAGAATGGAACTATCAGGTGTGTTGCTGTCAATTGTCCGAATATGATAAGTATTTTTCATATTGATTAATTTGTAGATACCTTCACTTTATTAGCATTGCAAATTTCTTTCTTCTATTGAGCTACAACTATGTCATTTCTCTCTTATAAAAGTGTGTGTTCATTAACAAAAAAGCACATCTAAATGACTAAATTAAGAAAATTTAAAATTAGTTACTATTTAGAAAAACACTTACTGTATGTGCAGAATTTTCGCAGAATTCCAGATCACTCTTGAAGCTCTCAACATCAGATGGACTTCAATTAGGATGTGTGTACACCCCTCCAACTAATGATGTTAATACCAATAGCCAGACTTTAGATTCAACCATCGATGCTATTATATTCCTTGTACGGTCATCACCTGCGCCACCATTTGTTCTTGCATATCTACTGTAAACAGACAATTAATTACAACTTTAATCTATAAAGTTTACCTTTATTGGGAGCAAATAAAGCAAACACGACCGTAAATGAAAACCTGAAAGAAAAAGACCAAGCAGAAAAAAGAAATATCAAAACCAATCTTTTTGATGCCCTACATAACAAAAAAATTCAAATAAATTAATCTCATTAATAGACTACATAAACCAATTAATCATAACGAACATTTAAATTTAGCACATAACAGCATTTGCATAGGTATTACACAAAGTAGAGTATAGAATAACATCCAGATTCAAAACCCATTGCATTTTATTGATCCTAAAATTGCATACTCAAGTCTTTTAATGAACATTAATTTTCTGCATTTTACTTTAAAAATTCATCAATTCTGCCTACAAATCCCCTAAACATGATTTTTGTAAAAAAATTTGAACTGGGCCCAACCCGAAACCCGAGTTAACAACACTTGACTTACCCGAACTCGATTACAAAATCTGACCTGAAGCAGCCTAAAACGTAGCTAAACATAACCTAAACCCCAAACATTCCGACACAAGAAAACCAAATGATGAATTACCTTTTTTTTAAACCCACAAAAACAAAACAACACTTCACCTATACAAACCGTCCCAGCCTTTGCCTTCTATTTGATCTATATAGCCTGTATTGCCGGTAACAGTTTGATATTGTACAATGCAGATTATGCCTAAACTCTACAATTGCTTTAGTTAAGAAAAAAATTAACAACTAAATAACCTTGTATATTAATTGGGCACAACAAGTTTTCACGTATCGATTTATTTTGTTGACTTTTCCAAGATTAAACCGAACAGACTCAGATTGTGTCTAATATGGGATCTATCATGGCTGCAAAATCACGGTTACATAGATCTTAAAAGTGACATCCAGAAATTGCCCCGCCAAGCCACAACCCAGATCATCGATATCTCGTTAAAATAAAACAATCATCATAGTCTTCATGTAAATTCATAAAATATATAAAAGAATATACCAAAAATGCCCCTGTTTGCTTCAAAGAAGCCCAAAAGCACAAATTAAGTGCCAAGAACCCTAAACTATCTAATTACTCCAGTATAATTGAGAGGTTTGGCGTCACCGATCCTCTTTGTACATATAGAAAGAACTCCAATGTAACACACACCTTATTGTCTTCAAAAGCACAAATTGAGTATCAAGAACCCAAAACTTCGGTCACATGTCAACGACTACGACTGAAAGCCCAAATTAGACAGGTTTAGATGTTAAACCTTGAATAAAATCGAAGTCAGTAAGAAAATGTTACATTGCAGAGAAGCACATGCACAGAAAGCTTCGAATTTCAAAAGGATAGAGACATGTGAGATTGAGTTAAGCAAGGCCATATCCCCTGGCATAAAGCAGCCGATGCACCGCCAAGAACAATACAAACACGTCATACAACACTACCACATAAGAAATCAGAACCAAATGGCTTGTACAAATTACAACATGAGTTGTACATATTAGATATGTGACGCCAAACTTATCAATTATACGTAGTAATAATAATAATAATAATAATAAACAACTATTGCCACTAGTATATAATATTTTATTACAAAAAGAAAAGGAGCTCTTTCTTACCTCCTAAGTTCATGTGAAAGAATTTGATTGGTGTTGTCGCTTTTCAATCATAACTTGTAACAATATATATAATTAAAATTTATATATGTGTGTATGAATCGTCCCATAGGATTAGTTCTTATTTTAATTCTATAATTTACTTTCTTCTTTATGATTATTTAAGATTTTACTATAATTGAATGGGATATAATCAATAACATACAAATTTCAAACCTATGGAAATTTTTATAATTAATAAATCCGAATACGACCTCATCATTCATATTTAAATGCTGGTGACAACGTTTTGGTCCATGTCTTCTTAAGAAACTCTACACTTCACGAATCACAATGTGCGGCACATTTGCTCTTCCCCAGTTGAAAATTGTTGCCTGAGAAGATATGCAGCAAAATCAATGTCAACGATGTTCTGAATTCTGTTTTATTATTTATTATTAACTAGGTTATATATCCGTATAGAACATGGGTTAAAATAAATAAATTTATATAAATAATAATACAATTTAAAATATAAAAAATATGTTTAATATGGTTGAATAAACTACACAATATGGAAATAAAATGTTGAAAATTCGTAAATCTTTAAATATTTTTTTGTGTACAATATTTATAACTTAATCTATAACTTTATCCTTCATATTAAAATTAGTAATTTCACTTTCCTTTTAGTTTCAACTCTAAATATGAAACACATAGTTGATCATGTGTTAAAAGTTAAAACAGGCTTCTCAAAAACAAATAAACCATCTAAATTGATTAACCTTCGCTTTTATTAATATTTATTGCAAAACAAATATAAAATGAAATTTTCTTTCTTTAAAATTTGAAATTAATTATTTTATCTAAATTAACATGAAAATCCATTACATATAAAATATTTATATCATTAACTAATACCAAATATTTATATAAAACTAAATAATATATTTATGTTGGTATTAAATTTCTTAAACTAGGGAATATTTATTAAAAAAGAAATTAATAGATTAAGAAGAAAAAAGAATTAAATATAAAACTATTAATAAGGAAAAGAAATATATATTTAATATAAGAGAGAGGTGGTAAAATTCTGTAAGGATCACCCGTGTTAAATAACAATAGCATTAGACTCGTGTAGAACACGGGTTAGAATAACTACATTTATATAAATAGTAACACAATGTGAAATACAAAAAAAATGTTCAAAAGATATAAATATATAATATATGTTAAAATAAATTACACATTACACAAATGGAAATAAAAAGTTGTTGAAAATTCATAAATTTTAAAATTCTTTATTTTTTTGTATAAACTATTTGTAACTTTATCCTTCATATTAAAATTAGTAGTTTCACTTTTTTGTTTGTTTCAACTATCTATATTACATATAAAACATATTTGATAGACAAAACCATAATTTAACACTTTTAAGACGCCACTATAGGAGACGCCGTTAAATTTAATTCACGACATCTTACATATCATCTCAGGCGATAGGTTACAATTCATCTCCGGCTAACATTCATTGGTAATCAATGTGAAACCAACTGAACTAAACGGTTGGTTAATTAATTGATTTATTATGCATTATTATACTTGATTGATGAATTGAGCGATTCGTTATCAGATCAGTCTCATCCACTGCTGCTTAATAATTTCAATAAAACACGATGACAGAGAGAGATGACCGATGCTGGTGGGCCTAAAAGTCCGGCATAAGCCATTCTGATAACACCAGGTACATTATCTACTTTTAGGTTTCTGATTTCTAATAGGGCTATTTTAAGGCCCGTTACCGGTAGCCCTACCTTAGTGTTGGATTTACTCATAAACGCGGTTCTAAATATCAGAGTTAATAAAAACTTTCGCGGAATAATATAAAAGTCAACCATTCATTACAACATCCATAACGTGTCTTTCAAAAACATAACATAAAACATAGCATTTCAAACATCACGACAATCTCCAGATGCCAGCCTCTTCGGATCCTACCATGTGTCTTCCTCAAGACAACTGCCTCAGTCGATTAGCCTGCATGCATACTAAAAGTCAGCTACGCTAAGTGAGTTCTAGTTAATCATACAACATACAATACATTCACATACTAGCATTTGCACCCGGAGGTACATACCTTCATATCTTCTTACACACTTACTTACATACGTACTTTCGTTCTTTCTTTCGTACTTACTTACATACTTTCATTCATACATATATGTTTTAAAGAGCATTCCGCCCTATAACCTTCGCCGATATTATTAGGGTCGGTTCCCTACGTTCTCCGATAGTATTAGGGTCGGTTCCCTACATTCGCCGATACAATTAGGGTCGGTTCCCTTCATTCGCCGAAATTATTAGGGTCGGTTCCCTACATTCGCGCTACTATAACATACCTGTCATTTACATACTTTCCTTGACGATATGTGCAATCTCCAAAGAGCATTCACGTACCATCAACATTTCATACATATATTGTTCATACATCATACATATTCATACATACGTCATTCATACATCATACATATCAATCATACCTTTAACTAACACTTGACGGCACATGCAATATCCGAAGATCGTTCATGCACCGTCAAGCATTCGTTATAAATAAATCATACAAGGCATACACTTACCACCTAAGGTAAGTGTATTAACTATCACATCGAGTATGCACACAGCCCCGAAAACATAACTAGGAAGTGGGACTAGAAACTCACCTCAATGCGGTTGTGTTCACCGTTTACGGCTATTCCCTTCTTGAGATGTTCACGACTAACTGTGTAATAATTATACGTATCAATAAACTATCACTACACATATCGTCTTTCTAGTTTAATTATTACCCTCAACGAACGGGGGTCCGGGGTCAGCGCCCCTGGCAGCGGGGTTCTAGGGGCGGTAGCCCCTAGCGGGGTCCAAGGGGCAGAGCCCCTGGCTGGGGTTAACACATTTTCCATTAACTGTTTTAACACATTTTCAATTAGGATTTTGATTCATTAAATAATTTGCAACTTAAAGTCCAAGGGCTTCTTTGTAATTAAATCATTCTTTTCTAAGTCCAGAGACTGTTATTGTCATTATGTTAAACTTCTAATTCGTTAATGGTTCATAACGAATTGGCTTATCTTAAAGAACTGGTTCCTATAACGAATTGAACCCTTTAACGAGCTGGACTCCTTAACGAATTAGTCCATATAGCGAACCGGTCCAAGTAGCGAATTGGACTTTCTAATTCGTTATTTCTTTTAACGAAGTAACTATCACGAATCAAGGGTAATTCGTTACCCTTTCCCTTAACGAATCAGACACGAACTAGAGCTAGTTCGTTATGCCCCCTAATACGAATCAACTAACGAATCACATTTTAATTCGTTAGGTTTCCATAGCGAACTAGGGTTAGGTCACGGAATGTCAGAAAATTCCTTGACAACCTCGTACATGTTTTTCCGTCGCCGCCTTTCCGGAATACCGTAAAACTCACCAGAAAAACGTATTTTCACCGTTTTACACCGTTTTTCATTGTTTTTCGTCCCGTTCGACCCAGATCTGAGCTAGGGTGACCCCTAAGCTCATCTTAGGTTCGGTTTACCCGATTCCACCAAAATATCGTGACTTTAACGATGTAACGATGTCGGCTCGTCGTTTTGTGATTATATACAACGGGTTTAAGCTCATACAATATCATACTATCATACCTTGGATCGGGATCGGTTCTTCTTCTATGTTTCGGCTAGAGAGAGAGAGATTAAGTGTGTGTTTTGGTGGTGTATGGAATATGTGTAAAATGAGGGAATTAATGGTGATTATGGTTTATATATTTAGAGATCATGGGCTTAAGCCCATGGTCTTTCCTTCTTTATTTCATACCCAAGTCCATAACCCATATCCATTCACCCAACACTAGACCAACTCATATTCTATTCATCTAAACCGATAACGACCCACTATTAAATACACGAAGTTTATTTTATTATTATAACCAAAAGTTGGATGTTACAAGTCTTCCCTCCTTAAAGAGGTTTCGTCCCGAAACCTAACTATCACATAAACAAGTTCGGGTAAAAGTTGCGCATCTCATCCTCAGCTTCCCAAGTAGCATCTGACCCCTTGCGATATTTCCATATCACTTTCACCAAGGGTATGACCTTCTGACGAAGTTGCTTCTCTTTGCGATAAACAATCCCTATCGGTTGCTCAATGTAGTTCAGCTGTTCATCAACCTCAATGTCCATCAATGGCACGTGAGACGTGCCATCAGCTAGACACTTCCTTAGATGAGAAACATGGAAGGTTGAATGAATTCCTTCTAACTCACCGGGTAAATCCAACTTATAAGCTACTTCCCCCACACGATCTAAAATCTTAAACGGTCCAATGTACCTCGGACTCAACTTTCCTCTCTTCCTAAAACGAATTATTCCTTTCCAAGGCGAGACCTTAAGCATCACATTGTCACCAACTTTAAACTCAATCGGTCGTGGCCGCTTATCGGCATACGACTTCTGTCTGTCTTGAGCAGCTTTCATTCTTGCTTTGATCTGGTTGAACCTTAAGGAGGTTTCTTGCACAACTTCTAGGCTTCCCATCTCCTTCTGATCAATCTCTCCCCAGCATACTGGAGTTCTACAGCGTCTTCCATAAAACATCTCGAACGGTGGCATCCCAATACTTGAATGGTAGCTGTTGTTGTAAGAGAACTCTGCCAGATGCAGATGATCGTCCCAACTCCCTCCAAAGTCCAAAACACAAGCACGTAGCATATCCTCAAGGGTTTGGATCGTCCTTTCAGACTGTCCATCTGTTTGAGGATGATACGCCGTACTGATGTTCAATCTTGTTCCCATAGCTTCATGGAACTTCTTCCAAAACCTCGAAGTAAAACGAGTATCGCTATCAGATACGATCAATAACGGCACTCCATGCTTAGATACAACCTCTTTAATGAACAAGCTTGCTAACGTCTCTGACGAGATAGCCTCTCGTATAGGCAGAAAGTGAGCACTCTTGGTCAAACGGTCCACAACCACCCAGATGGTATCATGATGCTTAGCTGTACGAGGTAGCTTAGTTATGAAATCCATGGTGATGTGTTCCCATTTCAATTCTGGTATCTCTAAAGGTTGCATCTTCCCATAAGGCTTCTGATGCTCTGCCTTGACTTGTAAACAAATTAAGCACCTACTAACATAATCTACCACATCATTCTTCATTCCTGGCCACCAATAGTCTCTTTTCAAATCTTGGTACATCTTCGTAGCTCCTGGATGAATCGAATATCTTGACTTATGAGCTTCATCTAAGATTCGACCTCTGAGATCTCCATGGCGTGGAATCCACATGGGGTCAAACCTAGTCTTAACACCATGAGTGTTTTCCATCAACTCGTCTTGCTGACCAAAAATCATTTCTTTCTTTACTAGCCCTTCATCTACCAGCACTTCAGACTGCACCTTGATGATTTCTTCAAATAAGCTTGAGTTCATAATTAGCTGATATGACCTTACTGTTGCAATGACTTCCTTATTCTTACGGCTTAGCGCATCAGCGACCACGTTAGCTTTACCAGGGTAGTACTTAATATCGTAGTCGTAATCCTTTATCAATTATAACCATCTTCTCTGCCTCATGTTCAATTACTTCTGCTCGAAGAAGTACTTTAAACTCTTATGATCTGTGTAAATGGTACACTTAGTACTATACAAATAGTGTCTCCATATCTTGAGAGCATGCACTACTGCTGCTAGCTCCAAATCATGCGTCGGATAAGTACTCTCATGGACTTTCAACTGTCTAGACGCGTATGCTATCACCTTTCCTCATTGCATCAACACGCAACCTAACCCACGATGCGAAGCATCAGTACAAACAACCAAATCCTCGTCACCATCGGGTAAACCAAGGATTGGAGCTTGCGTGAGTCTCTTCTTTAACTCCTGGAAAGCCTCTTCCTGAAACTTACCCCAACTGAATATTATCGACTTTCGGATCATACCGGTCAACGGTGCGGCTATCTTGGAGAAACCTTCGATGAATCTCCTATGGTAGCCAGCTAACCCTAAGAAGCTTCGTATATCAGTCGGGTTCTGCGGAGTCTTCCAATTGGTTATCGCCTCAATCTTAGCTGGGTCCACTGTAATCCCTTCAGGATTGATCACGTGACCTAGAAATTGCACTTCTCGCAACCAGAACTCGCATTTCAAAAACTTAGCATACAACTTCTCTTTCTTTAGAGTCTCCAATACTTCTCGTAGATGCTCAGCATGATCAGACTCGCTTTTGGAATAAATCAATATATCGTCGATGAAGACAATAACCGACTTATCCAACATTGGCCGACACACCCTATTCATCATATCCATAAATGCTGCGGGAGCATTCGTTAGACCGAATGACATTACGAGGAACTCGTAGTGTCCATACCGCGTCCGAAACGTTGTTTTAGGGATGTCTGCCTCTTTCACTTTCAACTGATGATATCCTGATCTGAGATCTATTCGTGAGAACCAACTTGACCCTTGCAGTTGGTCAAACAGATCGTCAATCCTTGGCAAAGGATATCTATTCTTTACCATAAGCTTGTTCAACTCGCAATAGTCTATGCACATTCTCATACTTCCATCTTTCTTCTTCACGAACAACATTGGCGCTCCCCAAGGAGAAACACTTGGTCTTATGAAGCCTGTGTCGAGGAGTTCTTGCAGTTGGGACATCAATTCTTTCATCTCAGACGGCGCTAGACGGTAAGGCGCTTTCGCGACGGCTGGGCTCTTGGTACTAAGTCTATCTGGAATTCTATCTCTCGCTCCGGTGGCAACCCCGGAAGATCCTCAGGAAATACTTCTGGGTAATCGCGCACTATAGGAACATCTTTCATTTCTTTTGTCTCGGCCGTAGCGTTGACAACATACGCTAGGTAGGCACCACACCCTCGTCTTAATAACCCTTCGGCTTTTATCATCGAAATGACGTTAAGACCTGAACTTTCCTTATCACCATAAACCGTCACCGCACTGCCATCCAAGGACTTTAGTTTTATTCTCCTACTCTTACATACTATCTGAGCTTCATACTCGGACAACCAATCCATTCCCAAAACTACATCGAACCCTCCTAAGGTCATGACATACAAGGTAACAGGGAACTCATGTCCTTCTAATTCTATCTTACAGTCCTTAACCATTTTCGGTACTTTCACCGAGGTCTCACTAGCGATTTCTACTATGAAGGTTTCAGACACTCGGCAACGTTTCATTTTAGCTAGTTTACTAAATGTCGTAGCTACAAAACTTCTATTCGCACCCGAATCAAATAATACTGAAGCAGAAATACCGTTTACTAGGAACGTACCGGTCACAACATCAGGAACCTGTCTAGCTTGTTCCTGGGTCAGCATGTAGGCTCTTGTTCTCGGCCTCGCTTGATCAACATCTTTCTTCTCACTCCCTCCTGCTTCACCACTCGTACAAGTCCTCGCCAAGTGGCCTGTCTGTCCGCACTTATAACATGCGGGCTTCGCATAGCAATCTTGGGCAAAGTGCCCCATCTTACCACATTTGTAGCAGGCATTTGACCCTGATCTACACTCCCCACCATGGGACTTCCCACACTTGCGGCACACCTCAGACCCAGTGCCCCACTTGCACTCTCCAGCGTGCATCTTTCTGCACGTCCTACATGACCTTTTCTCCCACACTCTCGGTTGCTTGTTCTTGGGATTCCACATCTGAGTACCAGGTCGTTTGGCAAGCGCGACCCACTTCTTCTCCTTCTTCACATCCATAGCCACCTCATCTGTCAAGTCATCATAAACCGTTTCCGCGAGCCCCACAGCAGAATCAAAAGTACCTGGTCTACCAGCCTTGACCAAGACACGAACATTCTGTGGTAGTCCCCTGATGTAGCATTTGATCTGCTTGGCCTCGGTGTTCACCATGTCTGGAACCAACCTTGACAGACGGTTGAATTCAGTGAGGTATTCTCGGTGCGTCATCTTTCCCGCCTTCAGACTCAAGAACTTCATCTCAACCTTCTCTATCTCTGCATCAGCACAGAATCGTTACATCACTAACTCATTCAGATCGTCCCATCTCAGGGCCTTGATCTCTTCTCGACTCTTCCTTTGCTCAACTGTCTCCCACAAGTACATCGCCTCCTCACCGAATGATTGGGTAGCGTACCCCACAGCTTGGTCGGGATGACATTCGCTAATTCGGATAATTTTGTCCATCGCGGTTATCCATTGGAGAGTAGCGATTGCGTCTCCCAAGCCGGTTAGCTCCGATGGATCACAGCCTTTGAAAGACTTATAGTTGCACCCACCTCGGCCCCTTTTCTTGTCATCAACCTTTACTGACTTAACGACGCTTGATTCTTCCCCCTACCCTTCATCATTTTTATTACCATCTCCTTCCGCCCTTTCAGCGGTTCTTTCACGGCCTTCAGTAGACCCTTCAGCATTCCAGTTCTTCGCAGCAGCTGCTACCGCTTGAGCAATGGCATCTTGAACAGCAGGGTCAAGTTGATACCCTTCGTTGTTACTTGGATTTCCACCGGCTGCACTTCCTTCGCCTTCATTGTTAGTAGCGGCCTCTACTGACGGCCCTCGGGCAACACGTGGCCTACCACGACGTCCTGTACGCCATCCTTTTCCAGCAGCTTTCTTAGCTCCAGCCATTCGTGTTCTATAAGGAAACACAAACGTCATCACTTAAGGAACCATTTAGTACAAGGATAGTAAGGCTAACAGGTAATAACAGTGGCCAGCTGTGATTAGCTGATCACGTTACTTTCCGTGTCCTATACACTTCCTCTTATGAGTCTATTTGTGCCAGTTCTATTTCTAACAGTTAGACAATCAAACAGTTCATATCATCACGTACCCTATCCCTAGCAATTAAGCTAGCATTCATACATTCTTTATTTTGCTACTACGCAAACATTTATTTATTATTCTACTTTACATGTGAATTTAATCACATACTTTACCTTTGCTTAGCTTGCTTGAGTGACACATGGCATTCTCGTACTGGCATCTTCTTTCTTTTCTTACTTTAATCCCATTCTTTGTTCGAGTCTAAGCATGTAGGATGCTTAAATCTCTCGAACTTTGCTTTGATACCAACTTGTATGGCCCCGTTACCAGTAGCCCTACCTTAGTGTTGGATTTACTCATAAACGCGGTTCTAAATATCATAGTTAATAAAAACTTCCGCGGAATAATATAAAAGTCAACCATTCATTACAACATCCATAACGTGTCTTTCAAAAACATAACATAAAACATAGCATTTCAAACATCACGACAATCTCCAGATGCCAGCCTCTTCGGATCCTGCCACGTGTCTTCCTCAAGCCAACTGCCTCAGTCGATTAGCCTGCGTGCATACTAAAAGTCAGCTACGCTGAGTGAGTTCTAGTTAATCATACAACATACAATACATTCACATACTAGCATATGCACCCGGAGGTACATACCTTCATATCTTCTTACACACTTACTTACATACGTACTTTCGTTCTTTCTTTCGTACTTACTTACATACTTTCATTCTGTTAGGACATGAAATGTCATGTGTATGTCCCCAGTTCTATCAGGATGGTTCGATATGAAGATAACGATCGTGAAACTAAGTTAACGGACTGAAAATGTCAAAAGAAACTGATTCGATCGAATCAGTGACTGATTCGATCGAACCAGGTCTCGTTCGATCGAATGAGAGACTCATTCGATCGAACCAGTTTTCGATATATAAACGAAACTTAGGAAATTTCACAAGAGAGCACACATTCTACACACAGTCACGAACCACCACTCTGCTGAAATACTCTCTGCCCGTTCTTCACGTGTCGGTCCTTTCCTCCGTCCCTAGGTGTCAAACCGTCTTAGGAATCGTTACCGCGCGTTGTTGATCACCACCGAATCGCCGTGTTAGAGGATTCCGCACTCTAACACGTTGCCCCGTGAATCGTTGGGAAACCGTGTCCCGCACCGGTCCGACAAAGTGGTATCAGAGCCACGGTTACCGCTAGAAAGGTCTAACAACCGATCTAGCAAGCCGAGCTCTTGATTTTCTGCGTTCTGGACGTTAAACTGTTGGTGTGTTCTTCGTGTTCTTCGCGTTTTCTGGGCTGGCGTTGAAGGAGTCGAATCAGTACATTCGATCGAACGAGTTCCCCATTCGATCGAATAGGCCTATTCGATTGACTGATTCGATCGAATCAGTCTTCCCGCTCAAAAGTGTCAAATTCAAACGCAAGTTTTCCCGCCCAGACAGCCTGTTCATTCGATCGAACCAGATGTCTTCATTCGATCGAATCAGTTTGTATTCGATCGAACTGGTTTTCCCGCTCAAAGTGTCAAATTCAAATAGCTGATCGAACCAGTTCTTCATCCGATCGAATATGTGCTTCATCCGATCGAATCTGTGGTTCATTCGACCGAACCAGTTCTCATTCGATCGAACATGTTCCAGACCAAAAAAAAAAAAAAAAAAAAAAAAAAAAAAAAAAAAAAAAAAAAAAAAAAAAGTCTGGAACGCCTGCTTACACGAAAATTTGCCCAAGCCATTTTTATCAGTCGGGAAGTCTTCTGAAAAAGTTTGGCGAAAATAAAATTTTTTTTCGACAAAATTTCCGGGAAATTTTCGGTTAATTGTCGGGTCAGTGATGAAGATTTTTCTGGACATCCTATACATGTTGATCACATTCCAGAAAAAGTTTGGTGACAGTGAAATTTTCACTGATATTTGCCGGCAAAGTCAGAGCGTTTAAATGTTTAACGGTTAAAGCGGCAAATTTGAAGATGAACAAAGCACAATTACCTGAAGGAATTATCGTCTACAAGTTTAATGGATAACCCCTTGTTCATTGAGCTTCTACAGTGGTGATTGTTATAAGAACACAGAAGAACAGAGAAAAGTGATTACTGATGAGATATGATGTTATTGTGGGGTAGTCAGGAGCATCTGACTATTTATGGGCCAACCAAGTTTAATTTATTGTCCGCATTCTGAAGATTCTGCTTTGTGGAGAGAATCTGAGTTTGAGTTATTGTGGGGTAGTCAGGAGCATCTGACTATTTATGGGCCAATCATGTTAAATATTTATTTTCCGCATGTGAGAATTCCGCTTTGTGGAGGGAATTCTGTTGAAAATTGGTGATTCGCAATCACGAAGTTAATGATGTGTCTTTGTCTCCGATGATGAATCTGCATACAAACTAATCTGTTTAGGGGGAGTAGCTGTGGATTGGAAGCCTCTGTCATTTGTCCAATACATGTTGGTGAAGTAACCGTGTGGGTGAAGATTCGCCGATAGTAAGTCGCGCAGCGGAAGCGTGCATGTATTGTCATGTCTATATATTGGGATACACGTCAACGTCTGAGGGGGAATTTCTACAGTTGGTTGTTTTAAACAGATTATTTAGTCTGAAGATGTCAGCAATGGAGAACACTTTGCATCATTAACCGAGAGTTCAGTCTAAGGGGGAATCTTGCTGCAATGATGGTATTCTTCAACGTGATTATCAAGATAAAGCAGAAGATTTGACTGAAGATTGCAAGAGGTGTCTACAGCAATTCGCAAGCAACGTCCAAGGGGGAATTTGTTGGTGCACATTTTGTGGCCGTCGCTTGGCGAATAGTTTAGAATGTTTATGTTGTATGCTGTACACCTAGGTAGTGGTTCACGCCGAAAGTGATCCATTTGAAAGAGCATTTTCAAATGGATACTCATTCGATCGAACCAGTTTCTGATTCGATCGAATGAGTCTGCCATTCGATCGAATAGGACTCATTCGATCGAATGAGTCTGCCATTCGATCGAATAGGACTCATTCGATCGAATGAGTCCTGACCGAATGGCAGCGGGTATAAATACCAGCTTTCAGGCGTGAACAGGGAAGAGTTTAAGGTTTTTGCGTGCCCGGGGCCCAGGTGCTGTCCGGATGAGGGGGGAGGCCATGCTCGACCTCCCCCTGCCATAGATCGTGATTTCTCTGTTTAAACAAGCATGTAACCGTTCGCGTTTATCAATAAAGTGTTTGTTTTTATCTTTGATCTGTGGTTGAAACCTTCCGTCCCGAACCTGCTCGGTCGAACAATGTTAGCCGACTCAGTGTTACCTGTTACGTTTTGGAGTGAGGCAATTGCCAACGCCTGTTTCACATTAAATCGGGTAGGCATCGTCAAGCGCCACGGCAAGACAAGTTTCGAGCTTCTTCAACGACGAAGGCCTAACTTAGAGCACCTGGAACCATTCGGGGCTCTTTGCACGTTACTTAAAAGGCAAGTCGATAATAAGTTCGAGGAGAAGATCATCAACGGCTATTTTCTGGGTTACAGCATACCTCTCAAAAGGGTCTTCAACAGAACAACAAAATTAGTTGAAGAATGGTACCATGTCGATGTTCAACGCTACACAGAACCAGCCAAGGGGACAGGAGAAGACTGGTTGTTTGATTATGACAAACTGTTCAAGTCATTCAATCTGTATGAGATTGCTATTCAAATGATGTATGAGGCGCAAAATGCACCTCCAGATGAATCTTTGCAATCTTCAACTCATCCTGGTCCGTCATCATCTTCCTCCACAGAGTCTAGCGATCAAGTTCAAGAATCTTCCGAATCTGAATCTGAAGATGAATCTCCAGCAGATGATGTACAATCGGCACCAACTCAGGTTACGTCACAACCTTCATCGTCAAATCAAGAAGTGCCGAATGCAGATCAGCCTCTAACGTCTACTTCAGAGGCACCACAATCCGCTTCAGTTCCTGAGCCGAACTTAACTAACTTGGAACAAAATGTTGTCGTTTCTGACAATCCGGTTGTTAGGACTGAACGTGATCATCCACAAGACAACATTATAGGGGACTTTCAACAGGGTGTCAAAACTCGGCGACAGCTGAATTTTGGTCTCTACACAGAAATGATGGAGTCAGGATCAGTTGCTCTTAATGCCCATGAATGCTTCTTAGCACAAGAAGAACCACACAGCACCACCGATGCGCTGAAAGATTCCAACTGGGTCTCAGCCATGCAAGAGGAATTATTGCAGTTTAAAAGACTTGGTGTGTGGAAGCTGGTGGATCTCCCCAAAGGACAGAAGAAAATTGGCACTAAGTGGGTACTAAAATGTAAACGTGACGATCGTGGAGTGATTGTTCGCAACAAAGCCCGCCTGGTGGTCCAAGGGTTTAGGCAAATCGAAGGCCTAGACTACAATGAGGTATATGCTCCGGTTGCTCGTTTGGAGGCAATCCGGATGTTCTTGGCGTATGCATCTTTCAAGAAATTCAAAGTATATCAAATGGACGTCAAGAGTGCCTTTTTGTACGGTCACATCGAAGAGACCGTATATGTGGCACAACCTCCAGGTTTTGAAGACCCATATCACAAGGACAAAGCCTATCTGCTCAACAAGGCTTTGTACGGTCTTCACCAAGCCCCGAGAGCTTGGTATAAAGAACTATCCAAACACCTTCTGAACAACGGGTTTAGAAGGGGAACCATTGACTGCACACTATTCTCAAAAGAAAAAGAAGGAGCTCTAATTATGGTACAAGTGTACGTGGACGACATCATCTTCGGGTCGACGAATAAAACACTTTGTAAGGAGTTCGAACAAGTGATGAAAGAAAAATTTGAAATGAGCTCCATGGGTGAGATGAAGTTCTTCTTAGGACTTCAAGTTGATCAAAAAGATTCCGGTATCTTCATTCACCAGACAAAATACGTCAATGACATCTTGAAACGGTTTGAGATGTTGAGTTCTTCTTCACAGGGAACTCCTTTAGAGGTTAATCACGGGATTAATCCTGACGAGAAGGGTGAATTGATCAATCCAACTCACTATAGAGGGATCATCGGATCTCTAATGTACCTGACTGCTTCTCGGCCAGACATAATGTTTGCTACGTGTCTCTGTGCACGTTACCAGTCAAAGCCGAAGGTCTCCCATCTGATTGCAGTCAAAAGAATTTTGCGTTATCTGAAGGGTACTCCAGATTGGGGTCTTTGGTATCCTCATGATGATAACTTTGATCTACATGCGTACAGTGATTCGGACTATGGTGGTTGTAAACTCGATTACAAATCAACAACAGCAGGATGTCAGTTCTTTGGAAGTCGTTTAGTAACGTGGCAATGCAAAAAGCAGACGTCAGTCTCCACTTCAACAGCTGAGGCGGAATATATTGCGGCTGCCAGTTGCTGTTCTCAAGTTATTTGGATTCAGCAACAAATGCGTGACTACGGTATTGAATGTTCTACTACTCCCATATATATTGATAATTCTGCTGCAATTTCAATTACCAAAAATCCGGTCCATTTTAGCAAAACGAAGCACATCGAAATTCGATATCACTTCCTTCGTGATTGCTACGAAAAGAAGTTAATCGATGTGATAAAAATCCCCACTCAGGAACAACGCGCTGATCTCTTCACTAAAGCATTTGATAAACCACGGTTTTTATATTTACTAGAGATCAACGGCGTTAAACGTATATCAGATGATGTTCCTGAAGATATCATTTAAATTGTTTTCATTTTTTCTTTTCTTAAAAATTTGAAAAAGTCCAAAAAGATTTTGTTTTTTATAAATTCTAGGGGGAGAAAGGTTTCAAGAAAAACCAAAAACAATATAAAATACAAAAACCCAAAAACATTAAAAAAATTTCAAAATTTTGAGAAGTTGATCTTGTTACAAGAAAGGTGATAGTACACAGACGCTATCATACTGAGACATCAAAAAGATTTGTTATGTCTGTACAGCTTATTTTCATTTTTCAAATATTAAATTTTTATACATCACTATCGCTTAAAATTATGTCGGTTACCTCAGTTTGATGGACACATTTTCGGATGTGTGTTGGTCCTTACTTCTACTAGTAGATTATGAGGATAGCCATTAACCAGATGACTGAAAGTGATCGGGGCGGGTTTTGATGGGTCTTTATTCTTTCGCTGAAAAATAGTCGGTTATACTTAGTTAGAAGGACACATACTCGTATGTGGTCGGTCCAGTTGATCCATTGGATCTTCAGGATAGCCGTTTACCTGAAGACTTTGACTTGATCGGGGCGAAATAATTTAAACGTTATATGTTTTAAAAGACATTCATATATATTCAGAAAATGAGAAATTGATCCAACCTTGGAAAATGATAGATACACTGATTCTGTGTGCTTAACTAGTGAAGTTATTAGGCTTAAAAGGCTTTAGAACGGTCATTGTGTGTCATGGTAGCTTTTTATGGTGCGTAAAAGTAGATGTGATACAAACTAAATCTACTCGATTTTACGTGGAAACTCCTTAAGAGTTTTGTATGTCTTCATATATATCTTTCCGAATGATAGGCAGAAAAGCGATTACCCAGTCATACACGAGCCCATAAGTGTTCTGATTCCCGTAAAGATAGTGTGTGAAGAAACTGCAGTGATCCAGATTCGGGACTTGCAATTGTTTACTACTCTGAAGTCTATGTTAAAAAAAAAAAAAAAAAAAAAAAAAAAAAAAAAAAAAAAAAAAAAAAAAATTACATTATGAGTGATTGAAACATTCTAGAGTTAACAATGTCAAGACTTCTCAATCATGGAGTAAGAAAGAAAGAAAACGGGAAGCAGATGAAGACACTTACAACTTTAATCAGACACTATGGGTCAAGGTCAATTCGGGGTGACTTGGGGAAAGCCAAATACGCTTTGAGAATAGATAGGAGGCATCATAATCTCTGAGTTGATACCCACTTAAATTTTGAGACATAATTGAACCTAACTCGTATCACAGAAACGATGAAAACCATTTTAAGTTATTTACATGCTCACAACCTGTTTCTTTATGTCATAATACAGCTAAACACGGATCTGTGTGACAGTCACTTAATTAGTATGATTCCTGTTCGGATCTTTCTCACAAAAAGAATATTCATTATGTCTTGTTTAACTTCGTTTATTCGTAAAAAAAAAAAAAAAAAAAAAAAAAAAAAAAAAAAAAAAAAATCTCAGTAGACAGTCATATACGTCTGTATGATTTCTTATTATAGATCCTTCTCAACCAAAAATAATGTGTTTTAAAATTTTTGTACAGTTGTTTATTTCAGTTTGAATATTAAAAAAAAAAAAAAAAAAAAAAAAAAAAAAAAAAAAAAAAAAGATTTTTAATTCTGAATTAATCTTTTTATTTTTATTTATTTTATTCTGCTTTAATGTTGATGAGAAATCATCGTGACAGGTAGTCTGATCCCTGTCCCTCCCTGTAAATATTTTGATAAAAACCAAAAAAGATTTTATTTCTATTTTTTTTTCTTTCTCATTTTATTTTTTTCTGTTTGTTTAAGAATCGATGAGAAATCATCATGACAGGTAGTCTGATCTCTGTCTGTTCCTACTAAATGTTTATCCAGTGTGTAGGAATGAAAGAGAAACTTCATGCAGGTTGCTAAATGTTCATCTGTGCAACAGGCTATGCATGAAAGAAAGAATGAAGAGACGAGAAAACCCAAAGATGTTTGAGCCTGATATTTTTCCATTTGTTACTAATGTATTATGATCTATATGTTCTGTAGGAACGAAGCTCTCAGGATTGGAAAATGTCTACGAAAACTAACCAAGTGTCAAAAGTTTATGTTTTCGTGCAGGTTCAAAGGCATCACGATCGATGGACGGGAAATAAGAAATTTAAAAATTTATTTTTCAAATGTTTTCCCTCATTCGATCGAATAGGTTGCTATTCGATCGAATAACTCGATCGAAGGAACTGATTCGATCGAATCAGTGGTTGAGGATTGCAAACAGTTGCGAAGAGACTCATTCGACCGAATAAGAATCTCATTCGATCGAATGGTCCAAACGAACAAGTCCGTTCGATCGAATAAGTCCAAAAACAGTATAAATACTCAAACTTATTCGATCGGTCAGTTAATTTCGAAATATATTACGGATTTTTGCTCTCAAATCTATTTTCCTCAAACCCTCTTTTTGATCCGATCATATTATTCGATTTTTCACGTAGATCACGAAAATGTAAGTTTTACATGTTTTTAACCGTGTTTTGATCGAGTTCTTGATCGTTTAAGTTTTCCGGGTTCGGGTGTTCTTCATTTCTGGATTTTGCTTGAATGAGTCGAATCAGTTGATTCGATCGAACGAGTCTCTTGTTCGATCGAATGTGACTTATTCGATCACTAGTTCGATCGAATCAGAAGTCAATGGGAAATTCTATCTCATTCGATTGTCTGTAATCGAACCAGATCTCATTCGATCGAATGAATAGCTCATCCGATCGAATGTGTTACTCGTTCGATCGAACCAGTCCAGAAAATTTGAAAAGTTTAAACGCATTCAGTCGTTTCGATATCTGTTTGTTCTAACACGTTTATGGTTACAGATTTAAATGGCTGAAGTTGCAGAAGTGGTTGTCCCGTACAAAACGTCCATCAAGCACAACATCGTGGCTTTTCTAGACGAAAAGTCGAGCCACGGGAAAGACTTTGCAACGGTGATAAAGTTTCTGAAGAGGTCGAGGATCTCTGGACCCATCTCTAGGATTATTGAGCCTATCATGTCTATCCAACAAGAGTTTTGGAGGAATGCCACGCACGACAAAACAGTCGTGCCGTCGGTTATTCGCTCCACCGTTAGAGGGCATGCAATTGTTATATCTGCCCAGGTCATTCGAGAAGTCTGTGGATTTGAAGATGATGAATCAGACCCGACCTCCCTACATCCTGCTGCAACAAGAGGATGTTTCGCACGTATGAAGTATGACGGCGACCTCAATGCCGGTCTGCTTCATAAGGCCAACTTGTGCCCCGAGTTCAAATATTTGGCACACGTTGTGATGCACTGCTTGGGCCCTCAACGAACCAGCTTTGACAAGCTGAGGGAAAGCATGCAGTTCACTGTAGCTGCTTTGGTGATGAACCGACCATACAACTTCTCTCAGATGACTTTCGGTCATATGGTCGAGAACATCACGTTGAAGCAAGGGAAAAGTGAGAAGTTTCTACAGTTCCCACGGTTCGTGCAAATGATTGTCGATACTCAAGCACCGGGATTACTGAAAGAAAACGAAGGTGATGTGGTGAAACTGGACCACATGAAGAATGAGACTCTCAACCGTCTAAAATCTTACAAAGAACGTCCAACCAGGCCACCACTCAAAAGATGCTTCGGGCATTTGGTGAATCCGTCTTACAGGGCCCCTCCTAAAAGGAAATGGAGAAATGATACCAGTGACTCAGACGTCGAAAACTTACCTTTGCAGGAATCAAGCGACGACTCTGACACTGAGGAGGTGGCGGTCCCTGAAGATACAAGGACCGAAGCTGAAAAGGAGGCTGATTCGTTTCTAAATGAAGAAGAGTTGGAAACTGGTGAGGAAGTCAGAGCCGTGGAAAATCCGGCCGACATAGATGTAGGAGAAGAAAGGCCTGCAAAGAGGCAAAAGAAGAAGGTTACTCGGAAGTATCGAAGCTTATTTCCCGATCAACCGCGTCCCTCAATGTTACCATCCGTCGGGACTTCTGCTGCTCCTCCTGCTCAACCAGCACAGCCACCAACACCGCAGTCAGCTCAACAACCTATTCCTCAAGCTCAACCTGAAATGGCCATACCTCAAAAGGTTGCATCCGAACTTGCTGATTTGCACAAGGCGATGATGAAGATGTTACTGTTCAAGGCAGAGCAAGAAGAACAGAATCGGCTCAGAGATGAGCAGATTGCTAAACTTCAAGCTGAGAACGAAATGCTCAGGCTTGAAAATAGTCAGTTAAATGCTACTGTCGCTGAACAGGGATCTTCGATCAATGAACAAGGTTCTTTGATCACCGAGCTGAGAGAGTCAAATCTACGCCTTGAAGCAAGAGTGACTGAGCTGAAGGGTGATGTTCTTCGTCTGGAAGGTCCAACCAATGTCGATGTGGACACAGACGAACTGGACTCTTCTGATGATGGAGGTGAAGGTAGTTAAGAGTATTTTGAGTGAATGTAGTAAGGACTTAAATGTTAAATCTTTTCAATTAATGATTTGTTTGTAAACCTAGTTTCATATGTAATGATATTGTATTTAATGTTTATGATATTACATATGTTTACTTAAATTTGTTGTTACTTTGTGTTTGTGTAATCAAACAGGTGATGCTGATCCGTTTAATGTCCAACCGCTGCAATCAAAAACAGCAGCGGAATATTTCACGTTTTTACTGGACAATCCAGATGAGCAGCAATTCTTCGCAAGTGGAGACTTGGAAGAAGGTGAAATTTCTCACAATTTCACAGAAGAAGAACTGGAACATATGTTTGAGCTATACAATGAAGAAACAGGCAAGTATCTGGCTTTGCCTTCAACAGAACAAACATCTTCTTCGGCTGCTACACCTGACTCAACATCATCCACGGCCGCTGATCCCTCTCAATTCGATGAAGTCGAAATGGAAGACTTGACGCAGGAAGAATATCCAGAGTACTACACGTCTCAAACTGAAGATCTTCCTAACTCGGCAAGCTTCTTTCAAAATGTAACAGAGGAGGAAATACAGAAGAAGGCTGACGAAAGGTCAAACACAATGAAACAGCCTTCTGATGCAGATCAAGCCGATTTCGTTGAGAAAACTGAAGAGTGCAAGAAAGCTTTCAACGCTATTCTTGAGAAGATAAGGTCCAGACGACAAGCAAAGCCGACCATTCCTCACACAATGTCCTATAAGATGAAGGGCCGTAGAACTTCAGGTGAAATAATTGCTTGGGCGTGTCTGAAGGATCTTAATTGCATTGCTGTCAAGAGAGAAAAAGGGGTTGAGTACTTTCAACGTATCACTGACTTGAAGACTCTTCCTACTTTTGATCTAAACCGTCTTAACTATCTTGATATGCTTTATGCAAGTTCATCTCCATTTGCAACGTATTATCAGAGTGTATTGCGAATGGAATACAGCTCAAAATGGAAGATGATCACTCCACAAAGGCCAAAGAGATATACAAGTAAAAGGGAGATCGATCCGATCACCAACAGGCCAAAGATTGTTTTGAAGTACATGCCACCACTCACGATGAAGAAGATTCCTCTAAGAAAGATGAAGCAGGACTTCTACAAAGCGTTCAGGCATTGGTACTATGACGGAAGACTGCATGAAGCAGTCATCGTGCTCAACGACAATGGAAATTGGAGCACAATTCGTATCTTTGATCCTATGTGGCTCACAAACTTGTCACGGGAGGACGTCTACACGCTGTACAAGACAGAGATTCTCTACGCCCCCGAAGACATGGAGCAAGCTTTAACGTATAGAAATGTCATTAGGATCTGCTTTGCCTATGACATACATGCAGGATCAAATTGGAAAGAGCAACAGAAGAAGTATGCACAAGAGACTGAAGCTTAATTGTCATGTTTATTTTGTTTCTTGTTGTAATGAAAGGTTTAATCTTCTGGTTGTAATTGTTTTTGAGTTGAATGTAATTTGTTTTGGAACATTGTGATAGATTGTGCTTAAATGTTTATCTAAAGTTTCAATTGACAGCTTCTCAGGATATGCGGAACCTATGGTAAGTCTGACTGACTGGACCATTTGATCCTGAGAGAACTTCATGATGAAAGGAGTTCGTGGATGCAACATGCGCACCATTAGCTTTGAGAAAAGAGAGAGTGAGATAACTCCAAGGGGGAGTTACGATCGAGCAAGAGAACTCGATTGATTGTAAGTAAATAGAACTGGCTCCAAGGGGGAGTTTGTTAGGACATGAAATGTCATGTGTATGTCCCCAGTTCTATCAGGATGGTTCGATATGAAGATAACGATCGTGAAACTAAGTTAACGGACTGAAAATGTCAAAAGAAACTGATTCGATCGAATCAGTGACTGATTCGATCGAACCAGGTCTCGTTCGATCGAATGAGAGACTCATTCGATCGAACCAGTTTTCGATATATAAACGAAACTTAGGAAATTTCACAAGAGAGCACACATTCTACACACAGTCACGAACCACCACTCTGCTGAAATACTCTCTGCCCGTTCTTCACGTGTCGGTCCTTTCCTCCGTCCCTAGGTGTCAAACCGTCTTAGGAATCGTTACCGCGCGTTGTTGATCACCACCGAATCGCCGTGTTAGAGGATTCCGCACTCTAACACGTTGCCCCGTGAATCGTTGGGAAACCGTGTCCCGCACCGTCCGACACATTCATACATATATGTTTTAAAGAGCATTCCGCCCTATAACCTTCGCCGATATTATTAGGGTCGGTTCCCTGCGTTCGCCGATATTATTAGGGTCGGTTCCCTACATTCGCCGATACTATTAGGGTCGGTTCCCTTCATTCGCCGACATTATTAGGGTCGGTTCCTACATTCGCGCTACTATAACATACCTGTCATTTACATACTTTCCTTGACGATATGTGCAATATCCGAAGAGCATTCACGTACCATCAACATTTCATACATATATTGTTCATACATCATACATATTCATACATACGTCATTCATACGTCATACATATCAATCATACTTTTAACTAACACTTGACGGCACATGCAATATCCGAAGATCATTCACGCACCGTCAAGAATTCATCATACATAAATCATACAAGGCATACACTTACCACCTAAGGTAAGTGTATTGACTATCACATCGAGTATGCACACAGCCCCGAAAACATAACAAGGAAGTGGGGCTAGAAACTCACCTCAATGCGGTTGTGTTCACCGTTTACGGTTATTCCCTTCTTGAGCTGTGCACGACTAACTGTATAATAATTATACGTATCAATAAACTATCACTACACATATCGTATTTCTAGTTTAATTATTACCCTCAACGAACGGGGGTCCGGGTTCAGCGCCCCTAGCAGCGGGGTTCTAGGGGCAGAGCCCCTGGCTGGGGTTAACACATTTTCCATTAACTGTCTTAACACATTTTCCATTAGGATTTTGATTCATTAAATAATTTGCTACTTAAAGTCCAAGGGCTTCTTTGTAATTAAATCATTCTTTTCTAAGTCCAGGGACTGTTATTGTCATTCTGTTAAACTTCTGATTCGTTATTGGTTCATAACGAATTGGCTTATCTTAGCGAACTGGTTCCTATAACGAATTGAACCCTTTAACGAACTGGACTCCTTAACGAATCAGTCCATATAGCGAACCGGTCCAAGTAGCGAATTGGACTTTCTAATTCGTTATTTCTTTTAACGAAGTAACTATCACGAATCAAGGGTAATTCGTTACCCTTTCCCTTAACGAATCAGACACGAACTAGAGCTAGTTCGTTATGCCCCCCTTATACAAATTAACTAACGAATCACCTTTTAATTCGTTAGGTTTCCATAGAGAACTAGGGTTAGGTCAGGGAATGTCAGAACATTCCCTGACAACCTCGTACATGTTTTTCCGGCGCCGCCATCGCCGGAATACCGTAAAACTCACCGGAAAAATGTATTTTCACCGTTTTACACCGTTTTTCATCGTTTTTCGTCCCGTTCGACCCAGATCTGAGCTAGGGTGACCCCTAAGCTCATCTTAGGTTCGGTTTATACCCGATTCCACCCAATCTCGTGACTTAACGATGTAACGGTGTCGGCTCTTCGTTTTGTGATTATATACAACGGGTTTAAGCTCATACAATATCATACTATCATACCTTGGATCGGGATCGGTTCTTCTTCTATGTTTCGGCTAGAGAGAGAGACTAGAGAGAGAGAGCTTAAGTGTGTGTTTTGGTGGTGTATGGAATATGTGTAAAATGAGGGAATTAATGGTGATTATGGTTTATATATTTAGGGATCATGGGCTTAAGCCCATGGTCTTTCCTTCTTTCTTTCATACCCAAGTCCATAACCCATATCCATTACCCAACACTAGATCAACTCATATTCTATTCATCTAAACCGATAACGACCCACTATGAAATACACGAAGTTTATTTTATTATTATAACCAAAACTAGGATGTTACAGCTATTCTGTGCGATTTGATTAATTTGGTGTTTATTCTGTGCGATTTGATAAATTTGGTGTTTGTTGTTGCTTGGAGAAACACTTTCAATTAGGGTTTTAAATTGATACATGGTCTTCTATGATGGTCTTCTATGATATATATTCAAGGCTCCTGCTTATTTGATTACATGTATTAAACTTTCTCGATCTTTTAATTTGTTGATTGAAGATTGTTATGGACTTATTAGAAATCCCACCTCCAAAAATCAAGTTATAAAACTTGAATTTTTTTATTATTGTATTTAAAAGAATTAAATTTCTGCAAAATTTTGAAGATTTGAATATGATTTTGTGGGTTTAATTTTCTTGAATTTCCCTTTTAAAGGAACCTTATTTGTTTCATTTTGTGAGATTTGATTAATTTATTATGTTGAAATTAGGGGTCTTTTTGAAGAAATATGAGTTCTTGATGGGATAATTAGATAAGAGTAATGGCTGCAGCAGAAGCAAGAGCAGCGTGGCAACGAATGAACCGATATTTTGTTCAAGAATATGAGAAAAGAGCTCGCAAAATTAGCATGTGTTCCTCCATCATCATCGTCGTCTTCGGTGTCGAAACAGACCGACACGAGACCTTCAACGAGTGGAATTACCGATTTTACCCCTCCCGCCGCCAACTTGGTGTACTCGAATCTTGAATCGGATTCAAGATGGTGGCTTCAGTTGCATCCTAACTATATACACCTCATTAACAATTGAGGTAAATTGGTGTATAATTAGCAGGAAACACCGTTTTAGTTATTTTCTTTGTTTTTTCCTACTATTCATTTGTGTATATGAGTTTTATTTGGTGTGTTTTTTATGGTTACAACCTTAAGAATGTATGCCACATGTCACCAACTCCATTCTCATGTACAAGACAATGCGGTTGCAGCTTACGATCTCCTAAGTCTTAGGCACAAGACAATGCAGTTGCAGCTAACAGTCTCCTCCGTCATACAAGTTGTGGTTGAAAACACCACCTGCGGTAATACCTACTATTTTGAATATTATTCTTGCAAGTTTTCTTATGGTTCTATTAAAAACTAAAAACAAAACGAAAAAAAAAACTTAAGAAAATCAAACCCAAAATGAAACCAAAAGCGAATAAACTAAAACCAAATTGAAATTGATATTGAAATAATAAACCGAAACATAACTTACAAACCAAAAACAAAAAATAGAAAAACCGAAACCGAACCAAAAAGAACTAAAAAAATTGCACTGAAACGAAACCAAACACCAAAATAGCCTAAATAAAAACTGAGCAAACTGAAACCGAAACAAAAAACAAAATTCAAAACCTAAAAAAACTGAAACTGTAATGAATCAAAAAACAGAATAAAATGGAACCAAAATGAAGCTAAAACATGAATAGAAATTCGAATATACTGAAACTAGACTTAAACAAAACTTTATAACCCAAACAGAACCAAAACGAACATGAAAAAAATTGAAACCATACCGAAATGAAACCAAAACCATAACAAAAAAAACAAATAAATTGAAACTGAAGTGTAATGAAACTACAAAAACTGAACCAAAATCAGAAACATAAATAAAAAAACCAACTGAAATCATAAATGAATAACCTGAAACCAAACAAAAACTAAAAACCAGAATCCAAAAACCAAATAAAATGAAACCGAACTGAAACTAAAAACGTGAATCCAAAATTTAGATAAATTAAAACCGGAGTGAAATGAATCTAAAAAACGAAACCAAAAACCAAACAAAATGACCACCGAACTGAAACGAATATAAGAAAATGAATCGAAATAAAAAAACTGAATCCGAACTAAACCTAAAAATCTAAATCAACAAACCGAATAGAGTGAAACCGGACTAAAACAAAACTAAAAAGATGAAACTGAAACGGAACCCAAACCAACAACAAAAACATCAAACTGAAATGAAACCAAAATCAAAATCGAAACCAATAGAAACAAGGAACCGGAAAAATCAAACCTTGAACTGAAACAAAATCAAATAAGTTGAAACCAAACTAAAATGTAATTAAAAGACTGAAAGCAAACCAAACCAAAATCGAATAAACTGAAACTGGACAGAAAAGAGACAAAAAAACCGGAATCCAAAAATGAAACGAAATCTGGTATGTGGATATTATATTACTAGTGGGATTTGCTTGTATGGAAGGAAAGTGGTTAGTTATAATTCAAATTGGTCATAAATTAGTATTGGTAATAAACAAATCTAAACAAATAGTTATACGAACGTAAAAGAACTGTATATAAATGAGTGTTGATGGATCTGGCAATATTTTTTGGGAAAGTGGTTGTTTTAGTACTGGAACCTAATTTTGATTGCCTTCGCTATTCAATCTTATATGTAGTGTAATCTTGAAGTTGTTTGAGGACATGGTAAAAGTATCTATTTTGAGGTAGAAAATTGGTTAAACTGAACACAAAAGTCAACTAACTCATGTTAGTGTTTATACTATGGCAATACAAGCTTCTAATTTGTTTCATAAATTAACACCATGTTTGACACCTAGACCCATCATCCTATTAATATCATAATATATATATATATATATACGCCACTATATTACGGTTTGACAAGACCTTTTACCCTGTCTGAGTGTCCCGAGTTGACTCGTATATATAATACATCATTTGAACTTTTGCAAGTGTATAATTTTATTGCTTGGGGCTAAACCATATTTTTCTTTTTGATGATCAGGAGCATGGTGGTAGTCTCAAGGAAGCTGTGAATTCATAAATTACTAAAGGAGGCACAAACATGTTAGTTTCTTTTTATATGCAAATTATGTTAAATTTAAGAAGTGAAAACAATAGCTATCAGACCCATTTTTTTTTATTTTCTTTCTCAGTAGGCATGACACAAATGTTTCTTTCAAACTTCTATCATAGCTTCCAAACGCCGATTGAAGCGGGAGTTTTTGCTTGGGTCAAAATGGGTCGGTTCACATTGCCCCTGAAACACCTGTTTCTATTAAGTTTTGAGTTTTGTAAGACTTTTAATCCGTTTGACCAATGACCTATCTGATTGTCTCCCCATATTTTTTTTAGCCATTTCACCTATTGTTTAAGAAACTTGAGATTGCAAATGGGAAAACCATATGTCACCACACTACGTGTCAAAATGCAAGAGGAGTCCATGAAACCGTCTAAGGTTTCAAAAACCCTTTTGTATTCGACCACTAATCACCAAGGGTATATAGATAAACAAATCTTATCTTCATTTTTTTTTATGTTTTCTTGCATAGATTATTGGTCTTCATGTTTCTGTTACTTTTTTGTTGTTGATACATGTAAATACTTCAAATGTGTGTTCAACTTTGCTGCAAGTTCAAGGGAGGCCTTATTTGTACGTAACGCTTATGCTAACATTTTGGTTATTATGTTGCTTTTCTTATTTTAACTCACAAGCTTTTACAAGTTGTAGGAAATTAAACAGTGTAACCTGGATAATACACATATATCTTTACCGACAAATCTTTTATAAGTTTATGAACAAGTAATTTTGCAGTCAGTAGTCTGGACTTGGTGGTGCTGTCGTGCTGGTAATCTTTATGTAGTCAAAGTTTGACCTTAAAGATATTTACTTGAATGTTACAGTTTGACTTGGTGGTGTTAGCGGTCTTTGTGTTTTATTGGTAAAGTTGGATTGCAATTTAGATTGTGTTAGTAATACATCAAATGCCTTTGACGTACCCCGCCGCAACGCGCGGGCACTAATGCTAGTATATAATGAAACACATAACTGATCACGTGTTAAAACATGTTGTCTCAAAAACAAACAAATTATCTAAAGCAATTGGCTTTAATTTTATTAATCTTCATTACAAAACAAACATAAAGTGAAAATTTCTTTCTTTGAGATATAAAATTAATTATTTTATATAAATCAATGTGAAAATTCTTTAGTTATAAAAACTTAATATTAATACTAATACAATATATTTATATAAAACTAAATAATATATTTTTGTTGGTATTAATTTTTTTAAACCGGGAAATAGTTATTAAAAAATAATAATAGATTAAAAATAAAAGAATAAAATATAAAACTATTAATAAGAGAAAAAAATATATATTTAACATGAGAGAAATGGGAAAATTTTGTAAAGATTACTCATGTGTAATAGCATATGACATTAAGACCCGTGTAGAACACAGTTATAATAAATAAATTTGTTTAGATAATAACACAATGAGAAAAACAAAAAAATATGTTCAAATGATATAAAGATATAATTTATGGTAGAATAAATTACCTATTACACAATATGGCAATAAAAAGTTGTTAAAGTTCATAAATCTCTAAATATTTTTTTGTATACAATCTTTGTAATTTTATTTGTAATTTTAACCTACATAACAAAATTAGAAGTTTCGTTTTGTTTTTTTTATTTCAACTTTAGATAACGAAACCCATAACTTACCATGCGATAAAACATGTTGTCTCAAAAACAAATCAAACCATCTATAGTGATTTAGTTTTTATTAATCTTCATTGCAAAACAAACATAAAGTTAAAATTTCTTTATTTGAAATTAATTATTTTATATAAAGTAACGTGAAAAATCGTTACTCATAAAAGCTTAATACTAATAACTAATACAACATATTTATATAAAGCTAAATAATATATCTATGTTTGCATTAAATTTTTAAATGAAAAAATATTTATTAAAAAGAAAAAATAATTGATTAAAAAAGAAAAAATAAAGTTTAATATATAACTACTATTAATAAAAAGGGAAACATATTTAATAAGAGAGCGAGGTGGAAAAATTTTGTAAGAAGCTATCTTGTGTGATACCATATGCCATTGAAAAACCTTTATTTATTATATAGTATAGATTTGAGTAAATCATATGAACCCTCCTTTAAGTTTGTAAAATGGTAAAGAAAAAGACGTTTTACGCTAGTTAAGTGGAAGTTAATAATAAAATCAAACTTGCCAAAAAAATTATATAACTTATTAACTTAAGCATGCCCGTTTTAAAGTAAGACCTTAAAAGTATGGATAGAGGATCATGAAATAAATATGTATGAAATAAGACTAATAGCTATTCAATATATTAATGATTGATTTTATACTCTTTATTAGGCTGGGTGTAATGATTTTACTTAAATTGTTCAAAAGTGATGTCAAGTTATTAGGCTGGTTCCACTCACTACATTCATTAAAGTGCATATCGATTTCATATGAAAATAAAAATAGAAAAAAGAAAAGAAAAAAAAGAGAGAGAGAGCTACATGAATATAGCTCTCACGTATCCAGCGCCTGACGCTTGTATCTTGTTCGCCCACCTAAGCTCCCAAATCCCCCATTGGTACATTGTTCACGCTCAAATGGGCGGAGGTGACGACGTTAACACATTACACATAAGCCTAACAACTAGGAAATATAATTGTTGAACCGTGAACACTATCAACAACGGTATTATTTCTTTCAAGAAAAAAACATATCATATATTCTAAAATAAATGATTAAACACTTAATTTCAAATCACAATGTATTGCGCATTTGCTTTGCCCCGTCGAAAATTGTTACCCAAGAAGATGTGGGCAAAATCAATGTCCGCGACTTTCTGGTTTGGGGTTTTTAATTATTATTTTGAGTAAATCATTCTAATTTTTCTTTAAATTTGTACACTTGTCATTTAATTTGTCATAAAAAGTTATATAACTTAAGCATGCACGTTTTAATAATAGACCTTTATGGGTAGAGGATCATGAAATATATACTTATATAATAAATATTCAATTTATTCCTTATCTATTACATAGGCTAGGTTTTACATACTAAAACCGTTTAAAAGCGGTGCCACCTTATTGTTGCGTAAGCGGAAAAGCTTCCACTAACTACATTCTTTAATTTGTAACTAACTGTATTTTTTAAAGTGTGTACTAGTTTCACGTAAAAAATTAAAAAAACAAAAACAAAAAAAGAAAAGAAAGAGCTACATAAATATAACCCTCCTCACATATTCAGCCCCGACGTATGTACCTTGTCCCCCCACCAAAACCCAAAAATGCCCCATTTGGGACATCGTTCATGCCCAAATGAACGAAGGTGACGACGTTAACCCATTACACAGAATTTTAACAGATAAAAAATATAATTGTTGAACCGTGAACACTATCAACCACGACACTAATTCTTTCATGAAAAAACATAACATAAATTCAAAAATAAATGATAATTATCAAACACTTTTTAATTAAACACTTTGTAAGTACTTTTATATGTAGTCTATATAGATTATGTTATATACTATATAAATATAATAAACATCCACTTGGAAGGCCACCTATATATATATTATCCATTCATCATCTACAATGAACAAATTCATATATATTCAGAAGATGGTAGTAGCCAAAGTAAGTGACAAAAACCAGTTAACATTTAAAGAAAGGATTAAACTTCATGGAAAGATGGATGATTATTCAACCACATGCTCAGAAGTATACATTTATATCTAGATAGCCCAAACCCTAA
This sequence comes from Bidens hawaiensis, assembly GCF_021521415.1. Lineage (NCBI taxonomy): Eukaryota > Viridiplantae > Streptophyta > Magnoliopsida > Asterales > Asteraceae > Bidens > Bidens hawaiensis. Next base: position 585,198 of record NW_027491641.1, read on the forward strand.
AGCACCCAAAATGCTGGTGGGGCTGTTTATGATCGATGATACGACTGACGGCGGTGCGAAAGTGGTGGATGGTGCAAGGGATAGTGATGGTGCCCGGCTGTTCGAACCCGTACTCGTCTTCGGCCACTTTCAACAGCTGCTTGAACAATGGGTGGTTGAACCATATAACCGGAACAACAAACCTTTGTTGCTCGCCATCTGTTTCACCAACCTTCACCGCCAAATAACCCTTCGGCACCGTCAGCTTTTGCTGCTTATTCTTCCGTCCACGGTTGGAGGTGGCGGTCGCAATTATAGGAACGGTGCCCATTACAATGGTTTGGTGAGTAATACGTACAATAGAATGAAACTGAATGGGTACGTGTATGTGAAAACTAAAGTGTCTTCGATGCGGTCGAGGTTAACATGCAAAGGAGGTGAATTACAAAGGAGATAGATTACACGTGGATCATGGTTTCAAGATACGTGGATGATTAAAGCTTGCATATTACCCATGTGTTTGATTTCTCTTTTGAGAACATATTTTCAATTTTCTTTCCATATTTGTCTACTAATTACCGACAAGCACAAATTTATAGATGAAACAAGAAATCTACAAACGTGTACAATTTAAAATCGATAACAATCTTTTTTCTTTTTTCATAAAACATAAAATGAATAGGTACTCCTTATGAGGTGATCCGATGACAAAAGGCCACCACCGGCCAGCTAGGCCAGTCCAGTCGTACGAAGCTCTTAAGCGTCACCAAGTTATCTCCAGTTCTGGGAAAATCCACTTGCCTGAAAGTCCACTGGTGGTAAAATCCGGATACCTTCATAATCGAATTAGAGATCACCAAGACCCTATTCTTTCTTCGTTGAGCAACTCATGTTCTCTCTGAAGTGTTGTAAGTAGGGATTGAACTTAAGTTTAGAAATCCAAGCTTCCTACTACTACACCACATTAAAAATGACAAAATCGATAACAATCTAGTATCTACTTCTTGTTGTTGTTGTTGTTATTGAACGAGTATAAACCTACTTATTTTTTGAACGGTGAAATTTTATAAAGTACCGACCACCCAAAAGCTTAATCAGCGAAGAAAAGAAAGACTACAAGAAAAGTATGGAATTTTTTATCCACTCTATCCGAGAAACATTACACTTATTTTTCCTATTTGAGAACCAATAGAAAAAAAAAGGAAAAAAAATTACATAATATCATCAAACAAGCACAAGTTTTTTAATTGACTCTTCAAGAAGACCAAATCATTCAAAAGCTTCCAAATAGCCCACCAATTCACATATATAATCGAACCTACAACTTCTTTCTTAGCCACTTAACGAAGAGTTGTCCATATAATCCATTATATTTTAAGAAAATCTTAAAGTTGGTAAATTCACATCAAGCCATCTTTCAACCAAAATCCAAATGTTCTTTAGCGTGTTACAATCACCAAACACATAAAGGGCAAATTTTGTTCTGTCATTACACGAGTATATATATACTTACTACTATCTCAAATAACTTAAAAACGATTTCACTCAACTATCACATATTTTAGTAATTCTTTCCTACTCATTTTCTCTTCAAACACACTAAAAAAAGGCCATTTAGTGGTATACATTATTAATGACATTACTTTTTATGTCATTAATTAAGGTTTTTATGGAACTTTGCATATGCCATTTTTGGTTCTAAGACATATTAAGTGACAGTTACTTTTAATGCCCCTAATATGTAATTTTAGTGGCAGTTTGTGTATACCATTAAAAATCTAGTGTCTTGTTTTAAATGGCACAAAAAGAGTCACTAAAAATCAATAAAGTTTTTAAGGCCAATATTTATGGCTTGCGATATCAAATTACGAAACCCGTTATATATTTTATGGTCAAGTTAATAATTAAAGCCGACGAGGAAACCAGACACAAAACGAGAGCTTCGGGATGCACGAGTTTAGCTTCAACGGGGAAAAAGGCTTCTAGTTTATCTGTGTTTAGCTATAAATAAGACATGTATTGTCTTTGTATGTGTGTGTTTTGTAAGGTGTAAATAATCCACCCAAGGGGAGCTCACCTTGGGTGGGTCGGTTCTTTATTAATATATCCAACCTTTTAACTGACAACGAGATCGTTCATATCTTATCATTATGTTTATTATTTATGTCCGGTCGTTTGGTTTACCGCATCAGTCTCGCCAATATGTATCTAGTGCAAAATTAGTTCGGATGGTCGTTTTGGGACCTACAAGTTTGTAGTGGCCGCACAAAAATAAGTGTCACTAAAAGTCTAAAGGTTCGTAGGACGAAAAGGTGCCAATAACTCCAAATATTTTTAGTGGCAGATGAAAAAAGTGCCACTAAAAGTCCAAAATATTTTAATGACAGACGGAAAAAAAGTGCCACTAAAAACCCAAAGGTTGGTAATGACAATTTTTTTTCAAAATAGGAAAATTTATAATGGTGAAATGATTTCTAGGAGAGAGAAAATGTAGTAATGGTTTCTAGGAGACCTGCCATTTGAAATGACAAATCTCATGTAATACATAGGGCATGTCAGTTTTTGTTGGCTGAGTTGAATAATTATCAGGTGTTCCGTCATTTCAAATGGCGTATGTCATGCAAGTTTTGTGTGTTCCGCCATTATGTCACACTTTCTGATCCACCACTTTGACTGACGGTTCATAATACTCAAACTAGCTTACCCTCATATGGCAAAGTACCTTTTGACAGACATCTGCCATTTGAAATGGCAAGTGTCATCTGGACATCCGCTATTTGAAATGGCAATTGTCAATAATAACCGTACTGCCAGATTTAACCCTTTGATTGACAACTCTATTCTCATTTTTCTTTTTATATTCAACAAGGTTTTTGACCCCCGCGTTGCCGGGGCGGTCAATTTAAATAGTCAACAATAAACGACAATTGGTAAAGCCACTCTGATTCCAACACCACCAGGGTGGAATCAGACTACGATAGATGATCATACTTAAACGTATATTAAAATAAGCATGTCCAAACAATATACTTGGAATTTATGAAAACATAGTATTTTAAAATTTGTAAGAGAAAATAATATATGCTAAAAATTAATTATTAAAATTAAAGGATATTAAAATCAAACTTGAAAATGAATGGAATTAATCTTGAAAAATGAATGTTTATTATTGAGAGGTGTCTAATTTGAAAACTAGTTAACTACCATTGAAAAAGCTTTCTACATGTGTGAAAAACTAATTGGCTTATTTCATGAATAGTGTTTACTGTGAGATAACTAACATTTGGATTTTAATATTTATATAATATGTTTTTTACTTTTACTCCAAATTTTAAAAAGATTATTATAAAATAATATAAGTAATTATTAAAAAGTAATTTGTATTATTAAAATTATGTTAATATTTGATAGTAATTATAACAACTAAGTGGGTTAATATTAATTATATGAATATGTTTTATTTTATTTGTTTATATTTTTTGAATTAAAAATTATGATTAGTATAATTACTATTAATATTATACTAAAATGAAAATAGATTATTTAAAAATTACTATTAGAAACTATACTCAAATAAAAACATATTATATTAAAAATTATAATTAGTATAAAAATATTAATAAATAAATAAAAACATATTCATATAATTAATATTAACCCACTTAGTTGTCTAATTACTATTAAATACTAATCATAATTTTTAACAATACAATTTTCTTTTGAATAATTACTTACTTATTTTATAAATAATATTTTTATAAATAATATCTTTCTGAAAATTAAAACAAAGGTAAAAAAAAACATATTACTACTACTATATATAAAGAACAACTTTGGTGTCACAACTGGCTTACGCGGCACCAAATTGGTTGGTGAGTTTTATTTTTTTTCTTTTTTAGTTCAATTACCATAATAAACGTAATGGAAACAAATCAAACGTTAATTTTTTTTTGTTTTAGTTATGGTATTATAACAAATCTGAAATAAACCGACCTTAGTTCTGGCATACTCGAGGCCTTATTTATATCACATGATCGACAACGTTTGGGTTTTACCAATGCGCAAATTTACCGACACCCCCCCTCCCAAAAATAAATAATTGGTCGTTGGTCCACCTAAATTATTATATTTCTTTTCGTTTTTAAGTTTCGGTACCGTAACGTACGTAAACAAAGCCGACAGAATTAGTATCAAGTTACCACCTCAATGCTTTGGATCGACAAAGCTTGGTTTTACTACCGTCTAGATTTGCCAACCAAATAAGCATCGTCTTAAATACATTGTTTCTTATATGTTAACTAGGAATAGACCCCGCGCTTCGCGGCGGATCTCGTGTTTGTAGTATGTCTTGTTCCTTCATGAAAATTATATCAATACAAAATCCAATGACACTTTTGTAACGCACAAATAAAAAGAAGAAAGTGCCAAAAGATTTTATTTCATATCATATGACGGTCCGGCAGTCGCTTCCACTTTATAGATAATCTTAAGTCTCCACAAACACTCCATAGATCTATAATTACAACATCCAATAAGAAAGATTATATTGGCATAATCTATGGTTGAATTGGTCTATGATAATAATTTTTAAATGGTTATCTTACAATTTTCCTAACTTCACTCATAATTCCCATAATTCCTTCGACAATGGAGAAATTGAGCAACCTGATTTCTTGTACAGGTCATAAGCCATCCATACCCTATATCATCCTTGAAGCCATGTTTATGTGTTTGTTTCAAGTGCATATGCAACCTATGCATAAACATAAATACATCATCAATTGATAATTAAAAATGTTCATGCAAAAATAGTGGTGTAATAGGCAAAATATTGAACCAAAATATGGTTGCTCATATGCTCTGGAAAGAGCTAGATGGTAACTTAAAAGGCTTTTTGGAGTGCAGCAGAGTGAACCATCTTTGACTGCATTAGTTATAGGCCTCTACTTGTTAAAAAAATTACCTTTTTTTGTGCTCATCGTGTTAATTATTGACTTTCCAACATTTGGGTACCAAAAAAAATTGGGTTTTACCAACACTCGGGTTTCAATGATTGGGTTTTGGGTTTCACCGGGTTGAAAACCTAGTTGAATATAAAAAGAAAAATGAGACTAAAGTTGTCAATCAAAGGGTCAAATCTGGCAGTAAGGTTACTATTTACACTTTCTATTTGAATGACGGATATCCAGACAACACCAACCATTTCAAATGGCAGATGCCTGTCAAAAGGTACTTTGACATATAAGGGGTAATCTAGTTTGGGTATTGTGAACCGCTAGTCAAAGTGGCGGATTAGAAAGTGTGACATCCGCCATTTGAGATGGCGAAACACCTGCTAATTATCCACTTCAAACGACAAAAATTGACAAGCCCTATATATTACTTGAGATCCGCCGTTTCAAATGACGGATTTCCTAGAAATTACTACACTTTCTCTCTCCTAGAAACCATTTCACCTAGGGGTGTGTGCGATTCTGTTCGGTTATTAGCATTAACCAAACCAAACCGATCGGTTATCGGTTTGGTTCGGTTAAATTCGGTTAAAAGTGATATAAAAAATGAACTAAAATTTTGCTTAAAAATATATGAAATGAATGCTTAAATACATGAAATGAAGGTATAACTACATGAAATAAAGATATAAATATATGAAATTGAGATATTATTACATGGAATGGATATATATATATATATATATATATATATGAAAATGATAGTACTAAATTATTAATACGTATAATACATGAAATAGAGGAAAAAATGTTGGAAAAGATGAAAACAATGAAGAGTTCAGGGCGGTTCGGTTAATTTCGGTTACTTCGGTTTTTCGGTTCAGTTTCAGTTAATGATTCAGTTATTGCTCAACCCTAATTTCGCCCTTATAAATTTTCTATTCTGAAAAATAATTATGGTAATAACAAAATCCCACTAAAAGTTTGAAATTTTTTAATGACAGACTTAAAAGAGTGTCACTAAAAGCCCACAAGTTTGTCATTATATCCCATTGGGAGATTGTTCCTCACCCAAATCCTAACAACTAGGAAATATGATTGTTGAACAGTGAACACTATCAATGTCGGTACTAATTATTTCAAGAAAAATCATAACGTAAACTCTAAAATAAATAATTATTAAACACTTAAGCTAAGCAGTTAATGCGGAAAAATATCGGATATCGGTCAATGACCGATATATGAGATATCGGTTATCGCAATGAAATATCGGTGGGAAATCGGTAATTTTAGTATCATGTAAAATTCATATATATAACAATCTAACACTAATAATTCAGTATAGTCTCATACCATTAACAAATTAACCTTTTGCAAATTGCATAACACAAAACGTAGCAAGTAATAAATGATTAAGACTTAAAACACTAACATTGAACACTAAAAGTTGATAATTGAGACTTAAAACATTGATATTGTGAATATTGGTGATATATCGGTTAAATATTAGTCCAAATCGGTCAAATTTCGATCAATATCGTCGATATTATCGCTACCAATATTCTGAACCGATATTTTAATTTATATATCGTCAAAGACCGGTAACCGATATATCACCGACATATTAGCGATATCAACTGCATAGGAGTGGAGTTAAGTACTTTTATTGCCTAATTAAAGATGAACTATCTGTTATATACTATTTAAATAATAAACATCCACTTGGAAGGCCACCTATATATATATATTATTCATTCATCATCTACAATTAACCAATTCATGCATATTCAGATGGTGGTAGCCAAAGTAAGTGACAAAAACCAGTTAACATTTAAAGAAAGGATTAAACTTCATGGAAAGATGAGTGATTATTCAACCACATGCTCAGATATATACATTTATATCTATCTAGCCCAAACCCTAAAGCACCCAAAATGTTGTTGGGGCTGTGTATGATCGATGATACGACTGACGACGGTGCGAAAGTGGTGGATGGTGCAAGGGATAGTGATGGTTCCTGGCTGTTCGAACCCGTACTCGTCTTCTGCCACTTTCAGCAACTGCTTGAACAATGGGTGGTTGAACCATATTACCGGAACAACAAACCTTTGTTGCTCGCAATCCGTTTCGCCAACTTTCACGGCCAAATAACCCTTTGGCACCGGCACCTTTTGCTGCTTATTCTTCCGTCCGCGGTTGGAGGTGGCGGTAGCGGTTACGGTGGTGGTGCCCATTGACAATGGTTTGGTGAGTAATACGTACAATGGAATGACCACCGTAACCATTGACAATGGTTTGGTGAGTAATACGTACAATGGAATGAAACTGAATGGGTACGTGTATGTAAAAACTAAAGTGTCTTCGATGCAGTCGAGGTTAACATGCAAGGAGGTGAATTACAAAGGAGATGGATTACACGTGGATCATGGTTTCAAGATACGTGGATGATTAAAGCTTGTTATCCATATGCATATTACCCATGTGTTTGATTTCTCTTTTGAGTAAATATTTTCAATTTTGTTTCCTTATTTGTCTACTAATTACTGACAAGCATTAATTAATAGATGAAACCAGAAATTTACAAACATGTGAAATTTAAAATCGATAACAATCTAGTATCTACTCACTAATATTATTATTATTATAATTATTATTGAACGATTATATATAGACTTACTTTTCTTATTTTTTTGAATGGTTAAATTTTAATAGAAACATCAACCCGCCATAAGTTAAATAGTGAAGAAAAGAAAGCCTACAAGAAAAGCATGAGATTTTTTATCCAGTCTGTCAAATAAACCTTACACTTATTTTTCCTACTCTAGAATCAATATAAAGAAAAAAACATAATATCATCAAACAACCACAATATTTTTAATCGACTTTTCAAGAAGATCAAACCATTCTGAAGCTTCCAAATATCCCACCAAGTCACATATATAATCGAACCTATAACTTCTTTCTTAGCCACACTTAACAAAGAGTTGTCCATCTAATCCATTAAATCTGAAGAAAATCTTAAAATTGATAAATTCACATCAAGCCACCTTTTAACCATAATCCAAATATTCTTCACCGCGTTATAATAACTAAACACATGAAGGGCAGATTATGTTCCATCATTACACTAGTATATACTTACTACTATCTCAAATTACTTAAAAACTATTTCACTCAACTGTCACATACTTTTAGCAACTATTTCCTACTTATTTTCTCTCCAACACACTACAAAAAAAAGCCCACTTGGTGGTACACAATTTTAATAGCATTTATCTTTTGGGCTACTAATTTAGATTTTTAATGGCACTTTGTGTATGTCACTTTGCTTCAAAGACATAGTGTCACTAAAAGCCCAAAAGTTTGTAGCAGCAAACAAAAAAACTCACTAAAAGGCTTTAGTGGTATCTCTTTTAGTAACACTTTTTATTGTGTGCCACTCATTCACAAAGGATTTTTAGCAATTTTTTGAAACCCAGACCGGCCCGGCCCGACCCGACCGTGACCCGTTATGAATTATGGTCCGGTTCACTCATACAAACCGTTTTTTAAAAACCCGGCCGGGTTCGACGGGTTGCGGTTCAACCGGAACTGGCGAACCGCCGGTTAGGCCGCTAAAAGCTTTTGTTTTCATATACTGAATCAAAGTTGACCGGAAATGATATATAGATTCAAATTCGTAAACGAGTTTGTGATGCAATCTTCTCTTAATTTCTCATTCTTCTCCTAATTAAATTAAATCTCAGATGCGTTAAACAAAGTAAATTAAAGAAGAAATCAAGTCATCATAATAATTTGGTGATAAGAATTCACATCAATTGCAGATGAAGAGATGGAGGAGATGAGGAAGATGAGAGATGAGATGAAGGAGGCGGCAATAGGGGGTTTAGGTTAAAAGATAAGAAGATTAATTTTTTTTCCTTTCCACCATTTCTTTAATACAAGTTACAATATTCATCATCAATATTATAGTTTTAGCAAAATAATCCTATATTTTTACATATTAGTGTATTAGAAATTGTACATAGCTAACTACTTTTATAAGATAATATATATATATATATATATATATATATATATATATATATATATATATATATATATATATATAATTTATATTATTTATGACGTCATCCGGGTCAAACACCGGTCCGCCCTCCCGGGTCGGTCCGACCTTTGACCCGGTAAGGCGTCCGGGTCGACGTCCGAGCCGGGTCTGAAAACATTGATTTTTAGTGACACTTCTTTGAATACTTGTGACACTTTTGTGTGCTATCAAATGGCTTTTTATTTGTAGTGACCCTATACACATTCGCTAAAGAGAAAATTAATAAGATAGGCATATAAACTAAAAGAAATTATTAAGAGAAAATTAATAAAATCCTACTATACTATTAAAACAAATTGATTGCCTCCACATGACCCTTTCCTATTGGAAGATTTCCTTTCTTTCCAAATATATCTATCACTTCTCTATTTTTCTTACCAGTTAAATAAATCAAAAATAAATTAAATTACTAATAATTAAAATAGTTAATGTGTGCATTTAACCAAAACCCGGTTTCCGACTTTCAATTGTTTCGACTTCAATACACGCGTTCCTTCATACCCAACCTTTTAACCTAATCAACGAAATCCACAATTCAATCGGCCATTATTTGATATCAATCGAAAAAATGATTTCATTAGATCATTCATCCTTCATACTCAACCTTTTAACCTAATCAACGAAATCCTCCATTCAATCGGCCATTATTTGATATCAATTGGATAATGATTTCATTACATCCTTCATATAAAATCGACACCGGAGTTCGGCTACATAAGGGCCATCGACGATTAAAGGAATGGTCCATTATTTGATAACAAAGATTGATTTGATTAGATCCAGGAAACGATTTCAGTATATACATGGCGATTGTTAATCATATCTTCACATCGATAGTTCTTTTTCCGTCAATCGAAGTTTTTGCTGGTTATTATGTTTAATGTCCAATTCTTAATGTTAATCTTTATTTTAAATTCCAGTATCTGTTAAATATTGTTTATTTGTATTTTAGATTACATTTAGATATTAACATAGGTTAGTATTTTACATTCTTAGATTAGTTGATATTGTTATTTGAATTCAAAGTCATTTCAATTACAGTATAAGATTTTTATTGATTCATATCATTACTAGAACCTAACAACTTTTTAAGAATTTAAATTTGAATTCAAAGTAAACTTAATGTGTCTAATTTTGTAAACATTAATTATAATATAATTTTATTGATATGAGTTATGAGTTATTATTATTATTTTGTGCATAAATAAATCCCTAATTACATTCCAAAATTCAATTATAGAAAGTTTATTTTGTATACAATTCGGTTATTATAAAAAAATTCCTAATTACATTCTTCTATTTTGTGCATATAAGATTTTTATTGATTCATATCATTACTAGAACCTAACAAGTTTTTAAGGATTTAAATTTGAATTCAAAGTCAACTTAAATGTGTCTAATTTTGTAAACATTAATTATAATATAATTTAATTTATATGATTTATGAGTTATTATTATTATTTTGTGCATAAATAAATCCCTAATTATATTCCAAATTTCAATTATAGAAAGTTTATTTCGTATACAATTCGGTTATTATATCAAATTAAGTAAATATCAATTATTAATTATATTTTTGAAATCCCTTATTGTATTCCATAAATTTATTATTTTTAGACCTTTCCTTTTTATCTAACAATTCAAACTTTCTAAGAAAATCTGTTTTCTATATATACTATAACCCGAATAAAGAAACATATTAAATAGAATTTGACCATCTCATCTTGTAAAATCATTTCTATGGACCAATCCTTTCCGGGTTTGTTGTTCTCCTTCAAACGCCATAGTCGGAGTATACGAACCTTCAATATACAGTCGTTGTTGGAAACATCCAAATCCTTGAACATGGTAATGTTTGATGATTCCATGTTGCTGTGTGAGAAAAAATAAAATTCAAGCAAAGATTAAAGATTCAATAATTAATATTTATACTTTGAAAAAAACAAATAAAATTATAAATATGAAAAAATTTTATCCGTATGAAGAAATTAAAAACCTTCAGAATGACACAAACTTTCTAAGAAAATTATAATCTGTTTTCACTCCCAAAAATAGCAACAATTTTACCTCATAATTTCCGTAACTTATGAATTTTATTATTCTTATTCTTATTTTAAAATTAAAAATCTTTCTATTTTTTACACTATTTTACAAAAATAAAAAAAATATTATTTACTATATAAGATAGATGTCAAGAATGATATCTTCACATGTTTATGATGTTCAAACAACATGATTTTAAGTGTTTGATATTCCCTACACATCAATATATATATATATATATATATATATATATATATATATATATATATATATATATATATATATATGGTTTTTTGAAGGATATTATAACATACATGGAAATTAAATTGAGCAAAATCTTAGGAACATAATCCAGTTAGGGAAAATTTATGAGTGTTTTTTTTTTGTATGTTCAAAGTTTCGTTACTTTCCTTAGCCATGTTTTTAATTCTGTTATAATATTAAGTATGATCATGAAAAACATAAGAACATGAACATTTCTACAATCATTTATTATTATAAAATGTGTTGAATAAACGAATTTTTTTTATTTACTAATTTTGTTTTGAATATTGTTATATTCTGTAAAATATTTTAGTCAATATTTCCCAATATACTAAAGACCTAATAAAGATGACAAATTTATTTATGTAACTTACCCAATTCATGTACATTAATGCATATTTATATGATCAAACTTTCTTTTAATAATTAATTAAAATAAAATTTTATTTTTTACATTTTATATCTTATAACTTGATCAATTTTTAATTTTTTTCAATTTTTATACTTATAATTAAAATAATTATATACTTTATATAACTTATTGTTTAAATTATATAGCTTAAATAAATCATATCAAAAATGAAATCAACTGTATCAACAAACTGTGTATATTAAATAATATTTCATTTAAATAGGTAAGTTATGGTAGGTAAGTTTATGAAAAATGTCTGTTACAGGAAAACTAGCTGTTTATTTGGCATAACTTATGTTTCTCAAATTCAAAACAACATTGAATGGTAATTTGTTTGACTAATTTTATGAATATCAAAGTGATTATCATTATTTGGCATAATTAGTTACCAAAACTGTTTTTAAAATTATGTAACTAACAAAGTAACTATAACAATATAAGCACTCAATTTTGGCTAATTTAGAGGGATAATAATTTATCAACTGATTATGTTTCCATTAGTTTCTTCAAGTTCCATATTTCAAGGCTTTTAAAATCCATAATTATTTTATATAATAATATATATTTCTTACATTCCTCTTTTATTTAACTATCCAAAAAATATTACTCCTATTACCTAATCTATATATATTGTCACATTCACCCCAAAATTTTCACAACATCACAAAAACTTTTGCAATATCCTTTTTGTTTCCTTGTAAGTTAGATATATTCCGTCCTATTTATGTAATTCATTTATTACATTATTAGCCTTATTCAAACATGTTAATTATTATAAAATTAACAGTTTGAATGTATTTTCATTTTCTAACAATGTTTTTGAGGATAACAAGGCAAGCTTTTTGGAAAGGAGCCAACATGGCTACGAAGATGAGAAGCCAAAAGTTGAATGTTTGTGGCACGGAAGAAGAGGATAATGAATTGGTTTGAAACAACAAGTCGTTATCTTATTCAGACACTTTTATGTTATTTTTAATTTCATGTCATGACTTCTTCAAATGTTTTTTTTTATGCTATGTTTGGATTGTTATCATTAAAATAAAATAAAGTATTAAGTTTTATTTTCATATCAATTTTAAAATATTTAAGTTTATGTAAATCATCAAATGCTTGGATTTTTGAATTTTGGTGTTTGTGTACCACTATTTATGTTAGGAAATCATGTCATGTGTTGTAACCATCAATGTAGGTTAATATCTTAATTTAAATTAAATGTAAAAATTAATAACTTGTAAATTAAAAATGGGGTTTCTATGTTAGAAGAAACTATATTGTATACATTTGTCACTTCGTTATTTGTACCGTCATTTTTAATTTATAAGTTATAATAAATCCAATTATATTTACTTTTTAATAAGGTAATGTATTTTATTGCATCTTGATTCTTATTTACATTTAAAATTTTGACTATGTTTTATATGGTATAATATATTTTATTATGTTTAATACTTATGTTATAAATTATAAATTCGGCGTATTTGTTACAAAACCTTTTTTTTGGTACATTGTATGTTTTATTAAAGATCATATAAGGTTGATTTTATATTACACTTTTTGGTGAAGGAAAACTTGGCGGTCAAAATGACGGCCAAGGCATTATAGATATACCAGATGATATTTTGATTGGTGATTCATCTGATCCGATTTCTGATTTGATTGATTTTGTATATTCATCATTATTGAACAATTTTAATGGTATTACATACTTTCAAGAAAGGGCCATACTTGCACATCTAAATGAGGTTGTCTAAGACATTAATGGCAAATTTTTATCGATATTTTAGGAAAAGAAGTTGAATACCTCAGTTCTAATAGTATAAATCAGTCTGACAGTGTTAGGCCTGGTTTCGATCCAACATTACACTCACAAGATTTCCTAAATGGTTTAAAAATGTTAGGAATGCCTAACCATAGACTGGTTCTAAAAGTTGGTGTCCTAATAATGTTATTACGAAATATTGATAAGAAGAACGGTTTGTGCAACGATACTAGATTACAAGTAATTAAATTGGACAGACGTTTGGTACTAATATTGGATATCACACTTATATAACTCGTAGTGGTTTAACCTCTTCAGATAAGAAACTTCCATTCAAATTGAAATGAAGAAAATTTCCAGCTGCTGTTTGTTTTGCAATGACCATTAACAAAAGCAAAGGCAGTCACTAGCAAGAGTTGACATATATCTGTGAGAACCGGTGTTTACACATGGTCAACTATATGTAGCTTTATCACGAGTGAAGAGTAGAGACAATGTTAAAATGCTTATATGAGACAAGGAATGTAAAGTTACAGATAAAACTACAAATGTGGTTTATATGGAAGTGTTTAGTAGTTTATGAATTTTTATTTTGAAATTTTAATTATGTTTATAAGCATTGTAAATTGAACGTTATTTTGGTTGAAAACTATGTTTAATAATCATTTATTTTGGTACTGGAATTATTAACAACTATATATCATGTTTTTGTCACAACAAATATATATCATAAACTATCTTGTCGTTTAAACTTATGTGTGATTGTTACACGATTTATATATTTCCACCCGTGTCGTACACGGGTCAATAACCTAGTAGGCATATAAACTAAAAGAAATTATTAAAATAGACATGAAATTTGCTTAAGTTACCACTTAGCCATTTTTTTGGGGAGAACGAAAAAATGATGCAAAAGAAATGGTAGCGTAAGAGACGATGACACATGATTCTAAGGATGATGTTGTTGTGCAATATTGGTGTAGGAGACGATGCGTTGATAGATTACCGACTAGACTCAATCTCTCAAATAAAAGACTAGATGTGTCGTGTATTTTATGTTCATTTTGTTCTAAAGACTCTAAAACGGTTATTTATCTCTTTACATATTGTGGGGTAGCTTCTAAAGCTTGGCAATTAGTGATTTCTTGGCCTTATTTAGTCGAGCCCCTGCCCATCACCATGGAACCTTAGAATCTTTATTCTTGGCTGGATCAAATTCATTTATCAGAAAATAAGAATTCGTTGGAGGAAGACATTATTTTTATTATGTTGTAAGTTATTTGGAAGAATAGAAAATAACATGATTTTTTAAGCAGATGAAATGAAAATATATCTTATTTATTTTACATTTCTTGTTTTGGATTGTGTAGGAACAAAAAGGTACGAATAAGTTGTACAAGGTGGATCCAAAAAATAATAATAATAAAAATTAGTTATTATTATTCATATATTACTTTAAATAATAAATAAATAATATTAAATATTCAAATAATATTTATTACTAGAATAGCTACCATTATTAGCTCATTTATGTCAGTTGAATCCATTAATGAAATAAACTTTTCATATTAAGAAGTATTTTATCTGTCTTATTAAAAATGACATGGTTTAAAAAACATAAAGTTTAAGTTTGATTAAATGATTATTTTTCTGTTTACCAAATGACAATAATGTCCTTGGAAATTGATTCCATCAAAATATTGTTTATTAATGTTAGTGATGTGTGTTTAAGGGTAAACTTAAAAATTGACTAATAAATTTTGAAAGTGGACATTAGTAATGTAAAATATAAAAAATGAAATATAAACACTTTTAATGGGACGGGGGGAGTATAAAATTTAGGAAAAATTCGTAAAATGGACCTACTTTGGAAAGAAATTACAATTTTGTCCCATAAATTTTAGAATTCCAAAAATGTCCCACGTGTTTGTAAAACGCATCGTCAAAGATGCGCTAGACTTCCTAACACATCGTTAAATATGCGTTGGACCTTCTAACACAGCGTCAAAGATGAGTTAGATATCCAAACACATGGTCAACGACGCATTAGCATCTAAAACACATAGTCAAAGACGTGTTAATTTGTAACATCCCGTTTTCTCGTCGGTTAATAAAATGAAAACATGAGTTATTATGAGTCGGGCTAGTGTTGGGATAAATGGATATGGGTTATGGACTTGAATTAAGAAGGAAAGAATGAAAAAGACCATGGGCTTAAGCCCATGATCCATAATATATAAACCTTAATTAGTAACTAATCCATCCATTTACACATATTCCATACATCACTCAAAACACACACTTAAGCTCTCTCTAGTTTCTCTCTTTTCTCTAGCCGAACCAAGAAGGAAAACCGATCCTGATCCAAGGTAACAATAGTATGTTATGATATGAATCAAACCCGTTAGATTTAGTCACGAAACGACGAGTCGACACCTTTAAACCGTTAAAGTCACGAGATCCGGGTGGAATCGGGTATGAACCGAACATAAGATGAGCCTACGGGTCACCCTAGCTCAGATCTGGATCGAACGGGATGAAAACCGTGAAAATGGTGCAAAAATACGTTTTTCCGGCGAACCCGCGGTTTTCCGGCGACGACGGCGTCGGAAAGGCAGCGGGTATGAGGAAGGGAATGTCAGAGAATGTTTCTGACATTCTCGGACAAAACCCTAATTCGTTAACGCAGAGTTAATGAACTAGAGGCAATTCGTCAGATAATTCGTTAAAAGAAGCTTAACGAACTAGCCTTAGTTCGTATCCAGATTCGTTAAGGAAAAGATAACGAATTAGCCCCAATTAGTTATGACCATTCGTTAGAAGGAGATAACGAAGTAGAAGGTTCAATTCGTTACACAAGGGTCCAAATCGTCAAGGACCAGTTTATTATAAGGTTCACTTCTTTAAAGACCAGTTCGTTATAAAGGTCCCTTCGTTATGAGATAACGAATCAGATCACGCGCAGATAACGAATTAGGTTGTGTTCATATAACGAATTAGGCTTAATTCGTTATAGCAAACAAGCTCGCTAATTAAATGATAATTTAAAATCCTCATGGAAAATGTGCTAAGATAGTTAATGGAAATAAAATTTTTCCAACCTGACCTGTCAGCTCGACCCAGCCAGGGGCTCTACCCCTTGGACCCCGCTAGGGGACGTCGCCCCTAGAACCCCGCTGCCAGGGGTGCTGCCCCCGGACCCCCGTTCATTGAGGGTAATAATTAAACTTGAAACATGATATGGGTAGTGACAGTTAAATTGATATGTTTAATTGTTATACACTTAGTCGTGCACAGCTCAAGAAGGGAATAACCATAACTGGTAAACGTAACCGAGTTCAGTTGAGTTTCTAGCCTCACTTCCTTGTTATGTTTTCGGGGCTGTGTGCATACTCTATGTGATAGTTAATACACTTACCTTAAGTGGTAAGTGTATGCCTTGTATGATTCATGTATGAATGAATGCTTGACGGTGCGTGAACGATCTTCGGATATTGCATGTACCGCTAGGTGATAGTTTAAAGATATGATTGTTATTTATGATGTATGAATTATGTATGTATGTTATATTATATATGAATGATTGATTGTACGTGAACGATCTTCGGATATTGCACATATTGTTAAGGAAAGTATGTAAAGAAAGGCATGGTATGGTTGCACAGAACAAAAAAGGGACCAGACCCTAATAATATCTGTGAGGATAGGGACCAAACCCTTATAATATCTGTGAGGATAGGGACCAGACCCTTATAATATCTGTGATGTTGGGGACCAGACCCTTATAATATCTGTGATGTTGAGGACCAGACCCTTATAATATCTGCGAGGTTATAGGGCGGAAGACTCTTTAAGTAGTATGGATAGTGATACATGTGAATTAATTGTATTTAAGTATGATAGTAGGGTAAATGGTTAGGTGTGAATATGTATCTTCAGATATGTATGTTTGTATGATATGTGTATGTATTGTATGTCGCCTGATTAACTAGAACTCACTCAGCGTAGCTGAATTTTGGTATGCACGCAGGTTATCAGACTAAAGAGCTAGCATGAGGATGGCACATGGCATGGATTGAACGACTGGCATCTGAAGATGGAGGAAAAAATGTTTTTAAAAATGATGTTTTATGTTACGGTTTTAAAGAAAAGATTGCATGTTTTGTAAAGAATGTTTAAAGTTAACATTTCTGCGAAAGTTTTAATTAACTTTAATTTTAAGAACTGCGTTTATGAGTAAATCCGACGTTAAAGTAGGGCTACCGGGTTCGGGGCTTTACAAGTTGGTATCAGAGAAAAGTTCGAGAGATTTAAGCATCCTACATGCTTTGACTCGAACAGAAAATGGGATTTAAGTAATAAAAGAAAGAAGATGACAGTTCAATATAGCCATGTGTCACTCAAGCAAGCTCGGTAAAGGTAAAGGTGTATGACTAAATAATGTATGATAACGTTAGCTTATTTTTTAAAGAAAGAACATGAGAACGATAGGGATAGGAATTATTGATTGTTTGATTGATTAACTGTTTAGAAGTAGAAACTAGCGCAAGTGAAATCATAAGGGAAAGTATGTAGAACCTGAGGAGTAAAGCTAATAGTTAATTACACTTGGCCACTGTCATTAACTACTTACCTTCCGAATAATATGCTAAATAATTCCTAGAGTGATAACGTTTGTGTTTCCTTGTAGAATTCGAATGGCTAGAGCAAGAAGGTTTGTTGGTAAAGGAGGTCATACTGGACGTCCTTGAGGGCCACGTGTTGTCAGGGAACCTTCCGAAGAACCAGTTACTACCACGAGGGAGGAGAAGAGCGAAACTCTGCAAGGACCAAGCAACAACGAAGGGTATCAACTGGATCATGTTGTTCAATTTGCCATTGCTCACGATGTAGCTGCTACAGTGAAGGAATTATGTCCTGGCAAGTCTGCAGAAAGCCATGCAAGGGCCACTGAAAAGGCAGGGGAAGACGTTGTAACACCGCGTCTGTTACCTCTAAAATTTGAGCCTAATATACTAACTTATAAAATATAAGGACCAAAAATGATTATTCTAAAAAATCCACCCATCGCGATACGCGACGGGCAAACATAAGCCCATCGCGTAGCGCGATGGCCTTGAACACAAACCCAGGAATGGGCGGCGTAGCGATACGCTACGACCCAAACACAACGATCATCGCGTATCGCGATGACCCTGATGAGTCACTGGACACGTGTCCAACCACGTGTCAACACGTGGCACGATATGACAGGCCACGTGTCACGAGATGGTAAAGCGGCGTCAAATTGCGGCGCCGCGATACGCGACGGGCCACAAGGGACCCTTCGCGTATCGCGAATGGGGTCCAAAAACGGCTATAAAAGGGGAGGACGGGTATGAGCTTCATTCATCCCAAACTCACCTTCATTTTCACATAGTTAGCCTAGGGAAGCGTGCCTAATAGCCATGACGAGCCGACGTGCCATTGTCTCATAGTTTGTGCAAGAGACGAAGTTATAATCAAGCTAGCAATCGTACAATTGAGTAGATCAAGATCCTACCTTTTTTTATTATCAATCTAAGTATCCAATCTAAGGTAGGAGTTATGTTTAAGTTATTTAAATTATAGCTTAGAAAATCAATCGAGGCTATGGCCTTTAACCTTGATCGTGTTTTACAAACATTCACATTCATAAACGAGTTTTCATAAATGTTACATCATAGTAAAGTAATGTTAACCAAAGATATATTTTGACGGACATGTAGTAACTGTAAGGGTGATATCACTAGTAGCAAGTTTCTCGCTTAAGGAAAAGTAATTCGTACAAATCACAATCAACCGAGGGACCCGTTTACTTACCTGGAGAAACTTACCAACGTGTTATAACCTATTAAGCCAAAGCATGCTACATCAAACGTCACATAAAAACTAAGTGTTTTTATTCACAATCAAACATAAACGATTTCAAGATTAGGCTTAGTAATCATAGCTTAATCAAAACATCATTCAGGTATTTATACAAACCTATTTATGTATAGGTTAAATATCATTCTCAATCCATCACAGTCAAGGTTTTTCCAACACCGACGGTACAGGTGAATACGTTAACTTTTCAATCAATCAAAACATATTTATTCTCGACAAGATGAAAGGGTGTTTGGCTTAACGAGTCAGTCAATAATTTCATGAGAATACATGATCTCTGAAACGTTAAAATACAAAGTAGAGAATAAAATCAACTCATACCGAATATACATGTGTCTGGATCCAAACATAACTGTTAAGCTCAATCAATCAATCAAAGGCAAGGTATCCGCGAGCTAAACGGTCATGGCTAGTTCTTTGTTCAGGGCCTTGTGGCTCGGAGAATACCGTTATGTGTATAGGGCAGTGGTACATATACCGGAAGTAGAAATGCTTCCGCTGAGCTTGTCGGGAAAACTATATTTGTATTGTAATGTCATTCAAATGTTTTATAGAGTCATACGTGTTCACCAGCATATAGCTGGCGTATTTTTCTAACCCATTGCAGGTAACTAAGCATAAGTAGCATTAACAAGGATTGGAGTCTTAATGAAGATAGAAGCACGTACTAGATGGCTCCATTTTTTATACACTAAAATCCTTGTAATATGAAACATATCTTTTGTAAACTAATACTCGGGTATAAGCTTCATTCATACCAAACTCCTCTAATACTCGGGTATGAACTTGATTTTCTAAGCTATAAATAAAATAACTTAAACATAACTCCTACCTTAGATTGTATACTTAGATTGATAATAAGAAAAAGGTAGGATCTTGATTTACTTGATTGTACGAATGCTAGCTTGATTATAACTTTGTTTCTTGCACAAACTATGAGACAATGGCACGTCAGCTCGTCACGGCTATTGGGCACGCTTCCCTAGGCTAACTATGTTAAAATGAAGGTGAGTTTGGGATGAATGAAGCTCATACCCGTCCTCCCCTTTTATGGCCTTTAACCTTGATCGTGTTTTACAAACATTCTCATTCATAAACGAGTTTTCATAAACGTTACTTCATAGCAAAGTAATGTTAACCAAAGATATATTTTGACGGACATGTAGTAACTATAAGGGTGATATCACTAGTAGCAAGTTTCTTGCCTAAGGAAAAGTAATTCGTGCAAATCCTAATCAACCGAGGGTCTCGTTTGCTTACCTGGAGAAACTTACCAACGTGTTATAACCTATTAAGCCAAAGCATGCTACATCAAACGTCACACAAAAACTAAGTGTTTTCATTCACAATAAAACATAAACGATTTCAAGGTTAGGCTTAGCAATCATAGCTTAATCAAAACATCATTCAGGTATTTATACAAACCTATTTATCTATAGTTTAAATATCATTCTCAATCAATCACAGTCAAGGTTTTTCCAACACCGACGGTACAGGTGAATACGTCAACCTTTTCAATCCATCAAAACATATTTATACTCGACAAGATGAACGGGTGTTTGGCTTAACGAGTCAGTCAATAATTTCATAAGATTACATGATCTCTAAAACGTTAAAATACAAAGTAGAGAATAAAATCAACTCATACCGAATATACATGTGTCTGGATCCAAACATAACTGTTAAGCTCAATCAATCAATCAAAGGCAAGGTATCCGCGAGCTAAATTGTCATGACTTGTTCTCTGTTCAGGGCCTTGTGGCTCGGAGAATACCGTTATGTGTATAGGGCAGTGGTACATATACCGGAAGTAGAAATGCTTCTGCTGAGCTTGTCGAGAAAACTATATTTGTATTGTAATGTCATTCAAATGTTTTACAGAGTCATACGTGTTCACCAGCATATAGCTGACGTATTTTTCCAACCCATTGCAGGTAATTAAGCATAAGTAGCATTAACAAGGATTGGAGTCTTAATGAAGATAGAAGCACTTACTAGATGGCTCCATTATTTATACACTAAAATCCTTGTAATATGAAACATATCTTTTGTAAACTAATACTCGGGTATGAGCTTCATTCATACCAAACTCTCCTAATACTCGGGTATGAGCTTGATTTTCTAAGTTATAAATTATATAACTTAAACATAACTCCTACCTTAGATTGGATACTTAGATTGATAATAAGAAAAAGGTAGGATCTTGATCTACTTGATTGTACGATTGCTAGCTTGATTATAACTTCGTTTCTTGCACAAACTACGAGACAATGGCACGTCAGCTCGTCACGGCTATTGGGCACGCTTCCCTAGGCTAACTATCTTAAAATGAAGGTGAGTTTGGGATGAATGAAGCTCATACCCGTCCTCCCCTTTTATGCCCTTTAACCTTGATCGTGTTTTACAAAAATTCTCATTCATAAATGAGTTTTCATAAACGTTACTTCATAGCAAAGTAATGTTAACCAAAGATATATTTTGACGGACATGTAGTAACTGTAAGGGTGATATCACTAGTAGCAAGTTTCTTGCCTAAGGAAAAGTAATTCGTACAAATCCCAATCAACCGAGGTACCCGTTTGCTTACCTGGAGAAACTTACCAACGTGTTATAACCTATTAAGCCAAAGCATGCTACATCAAACATCACATAAAAACTAAGTGTTTTCATTCACAATCAAAGATAAACGATTTCAAGGTTAAGCTTAGCAATCATAGCTTAATCAAAACATCATTTAAGTATTTATACAAACCTATTTATTTATAGGTTAAATATCATTCTCAATCAATCACAGTCAAGGTTTAACCAACACCGACGGTACAGGTGAATACGTCAACCTTTTCAATCAATCAAAACATATTTATACTCGACAAGATGAACGGGTGTTTGTCTTAATAAGTCAGTCAATGATTTCATGAGATTACATGATCTCTAAAACGTTAAAATATAAAATAGAAAAAAAATCATCTCAGACCGAATATACATGTGTCTGGATCCAAACATAACGGTTAAGCTCAATCAATCAATCAATCAAAGGCAAGGTAGCCGCTTGCTAAACGGTCATGACTAGTTCTCTGTTCAGGACCTTGTGGCTCGGAGAATACCGTTATGTGTATAAGGCAGTGGTACATATACCGGAAGTAGAAATGCTTCTTCTGAGCTTGTCGAGAAAATTATATTTGTATTGTAATGTTATTCAAATGTTTTATAGAGTCATACGTGTTCACCAGCATATAGCTGACGTATTTTTCCAACCCATTGCAGGTAATTAAGCATAAGTAGCATTAACAAGGATTGGAGTCTTAATGAAGATAGAAGCGCGTACAAGATGGCTACGTTTTTTATACACTAAAATCCTTGTAATATGAAACATATCTTTTGTAAACTAATACTCGGGTATTTAATTCCCAAGTAAATTTTCAACGTAAATTAATATTATAGTCAAACCTAAAGTCTTCTGTTAAAATTAACCCATAACTATGATATATTTACAAAACCGGTACCAACTTGAGGTCACACGCCTAGGCCCTAAGTCGGGGTGTGACAGGTTGGTATCAGATCCATCGGTTTTAGCGAATTAGGTATTTAAAACATTAGTACCTAAGCTTTAACCTTAAAGTTATTATTATCATTATTAATTGTAGGGATAAGATAGGATTGGTAAACTTCCTATCCCTAAATATTAATTAAGTGTAGACGTCTTACGTTAACTACCTTGGTCATAGACACCGAGTGGCAATCCGATCAAAACCGACATTCAGTTACGAACCATCCGATATGGAAATTAGTAATAGTTATTATACAAGCTTTTTCAATCACAGTCAACCGATCATTTCAATGTTACCATATGGGAGCCAACCCGTGTATCTCCCAGGAAGTAAACAATGCCCATTCGAAATCTCCGACAACACTGCCGACAACATTCCTCAGTACTACCCATCTGAAAATCCCACTTACCATCCTTCCGAGGAGCAGGAAGTGCAGAGTAAGATCAAATAGGAGATTGAATCAAAATCATCTAGCTGGATGAATTGTCACTCTGATAAAAGGAGATGGCTATTCGGATCACCACCATCAAACTATCAATACCAAATCCCACCGTTCACTGCAGAACCAAGCTGTAAACCAAGGATGAGAGTCATCCTGCCATACAAAAAGAGATTAGTTTAATCACCAATCAAGAATCCTTATGAATCGGAGGAAGAGCCCAAGGAAGAGGAGGATCCAAAAGAAGAAAATGAGGAGAACGAGAATCCTTATTTTCCTCCGTATAATGGACCAAGACCTTCCATATCACAACAAGATAAAGAGATCCGTGAAGAGGCAAACCTGATCGAGGAATTTTATATAACTAATATCCCCAATGAGGAAATGAATACATACGTTGCAAATCCACACCTCTATCCACAAGAGAATGCCTATCACTTCCCAGCTGCATCCGCACCAACGAGATATCCGAATCCGCAAAATTCAGTGATGGATGAGCTAAGGAATGAGAAAGTGGACAAAAAGAGAATAGGAAAGAAAATAGTTAAGAAATGTGACAAGATGAAAAATCTTGTTAAAAAGTGGATTAAGGATTAGGAATCGTTGTTATGTACTACTGTTAACTGTTATGTTTTCTTTGTAAGATAAATAATGTATTATAAGGAAAGTCTGTCTTTGCTCTGAATTTTGTTTTATTCATGTTACATCATGTCTAAAGCCAACGGTAAACAAGAAATACAAATAAATAATAAAGAAAAGACCGTTGCAGAAAACATAAACAACGATAAAGAAAAGACAATAGCAGAAAACATTTAAGCAATTCCGAAAGACTAAGTGCTCGGTATTCACGATCTAATCAAAGAAGCCGTAACACCACTTTATGACTTAATGAAAAATGATCCAAGCCGAACTGCTTCCCAATCTAATAAAAGGAGGAGTCGGAGAAAAAGTGTAACTGCTAACTCTAAAAGAGAATAAAAAAGAGAAACTGAAAAGAAAGAAAGTAAGAAGAAAGAAAGTGAGAAAAAGAAAGAAGCAAGTGATGAGAGTTCGACTGCTGAAAACGACCTCCATGATAAAACCAAGAAGTTAAAGATACACGAGGGTTGTGATTTCAAAGTGTTTAAGGTTTATAACCCCAAAGAGTTCCATGGGGATAAGGGAGCGATAGTTACCCTCCGATGATTGGAGGAAATGGAATCAATTGTACTGATAAGCAAGTGTACGGAAAATGAGAAGGTGCAATATACCTCCCAGATGTTTAAGGGGGAGGCATTAGAATGGTGGAATACCCTGATCGGAATTAAGGGTAGAGAAAGCTTATATAATCTGGACTGGGCAATGTTTAAAGCCATGATACTAAAGAAGTTTTGCCCAATTAACGAAATGGATCAAATACAAACCAAGTTGTGGAATCATAAGATTGTGGGAACCAACCTCAAGGAATATAACACCAAATTTCTTGAGTACTGTAGAATTGTCCCTCACTTGGTTACTCCTGAAATTAACAAAGTGACATGTTATATCTACGGGTTACCAATAGAAATCCGTGACTTAGTCCGTTCACATATGCCGTCTTCGACGGAATCTGCTATGGAGTTGGCCGGGTATCTGATGGATGGAATGATAAGGAATCGTGATGAGAAAAAGAGAGATGATGGCAAGATGCCACTTGGAGGTAAAGTAAGGAAAGTTGAGAGAAAGAGAGAAGGGGCGTTTGTGTATAGTTGACCTATTTTCAAATCTTGCGGTAAGAGACATTTCGGTAGATGTCTTCGACCAACCAACACTTTTATATGTAATTTTTGCAAGAGACAAGGACATACTGAAACTGACAGCAGAAAGAAAGCAGCAGTTTGTTTCGACTGTGGAGAGAAGGGACACTTTAGCAATGAGTGTCCGAAGAAGAAGCCAGCAACAATGACGGCTGGTGCAAGTAGCAGCGGTGTCAAAACAGATGCCAAGAAAGGAAACGCAAGGGTCTTCATGCTGAATACCCAAAATGCAGTGATATATCGGACGTGATCACCGGTACGTTTCCTATAAATAATGTTTATGCTAGGGTTTTATTTGACTCAGGTGCAAACCAAAGTTTTATGGATTATAAATTTTGTAGTCTATTAAATGAGCCCTTAGTTAAACTAGATAAACATTATGAGGTTGAAACTGCTGATGGAAGTATAAGTCAAATAACCGAGGTGTTAAATAGTGCGACAATTTCATTAGCCGATCACGTCATGCCTGTACGATTGTTACCAATGACATTGATAGGTTTTGATGTAGTGTTAGGTATGGACTGGTTATCATCTAATCAAGCCCGTATCTTATGTAATGATAAGGCAATTGACATTCAAACGTCTAACAATAAAACCATTCGTATCACCGGAGACAAAGAAGCAGGAAGGGTAGGAGTCATCTCTAAAATAAAAGCAAGTAGTTGCTTAGGTAAGGGATGCCTTGCATTCAAGGCCTATGTAACTAAAGAACCTGAACCCAAGAAGATGGAGGAGATGCCAATTGTGTCCGAATTTCAAGATGTATTTCCTGATGAGTTACCAGGAGCCCCGCCAGATAGAGAAGTAGCGTTTAGAATCGACCTTATACCGGGAACGTCACCAATAGCTAAGTCTCCTTATAGACTAGCACCCACCGAAATGAAAGAATTAAAGAAACAGTTAGATGAACTTTTGGAAAAAGGGTTTATACGACCGAGTTCGTCACCATGGGGAGCTCCAATTTTGTTTGTAAAGAAGAAAGACGGATCGATGAGAATGTGAATAGATTATAGAGAACTAAATAAGGTCACAATCAAGAACAAGTATCCACTCCCTAGAATCGACGATTTGTTTGATCAAATCCAAGGAGCGAGCTATTTTTCAAAGATTGATCTTAGATCGGGTTACCATCAGTTGAAAGTACAAGAAGAAGACATACCTAAAACAACATTCAGAACCTGATACGGACATTATGAGTTCACTGTGATGCCCTTCGGACTCACTAATGCTCCAGCAGCTTTCATGGATATGATGAATCGAATTTGCAAACCGTACTTAGACAAGTTTGTTATCGTCTTCATTGATGACATTCTCGTTTACTCTAAATCCAAAGACGATCATCAAGTTCTTCTCAAAATCATACTTGAAACCCTAAGGAAAGAGAAATTGTACGCCAAATTCTCCAAATGTGAATTCTGGTTGTCCGAAGTACAATTTCTTGGTCATGTTACAAATGAGAAGGGTATTCAAGTAGATCCAGCTAAAATAGAATCCATTACCAAGTGGGAGAAACCCAAGACACCGACTCAAGTCAGAAGTTTCCTAGGATTAGCCGGTTATTACCGAAGGTTTATCAAGACTTTTCTCGAATAGCCGTTCCATGAACTTCACTCACAAGAAAGAAAATTAAGTTTGAATGGGGACCGAAGCAAGAAGAAGCATTCGAAACACTCAAACAATAGTTAACCAATGCACCTATCCTGGCCTTGAAAGAAGGACTAGAAAACTTTATCATTTACTGTGATGCTTCACACATGGGAATGGGATGTGTTTTGATGCAAGGAAAGAAAGTAACTGCTTATGCTTCGAGACAGTTAAAAGTTCAAGAAAAGAATTACACCACACACGACCTTGAATTAGGAGCTATAATTTTCGCGTTGAGATTATGGCGACATTACTTGTATGGTGTTAAGTTCATTGTATACACTGATCACAAAAGTTTGAAGCATATATTCGATCAAAAGGAATTGAATATGAGGCAAAGGCGTTGGATGGAAACACTTAATGACTACGACAATGAAATCGTATATCATGAAGGGAAAGCCAACGTTGTGGCCGACGCCTTAAGTAGAAAAGAACATGAGAAACCAAAGAGAGTCTGAGCTCTTAGATTGTTACTTAAAGTTGACTTACTTAATCAAATCAAAGTAACTCAGAAATTGGAACTGGGTGAAGGAAATATTAAAGCCGAAAGAGAGAACGGGACAATCGATCAATTAGTCAAAGATAGTGACGATATATTAAGACTTGGTACAAGAATATGGGTACTAATGATCGGGAGTTTAAGAGAAAAGATTCAAGAAGAAGCACACAAGTCGAAGTATATGATGCATCCGGAAAGTGACAAGATGTATCACAATCTAAAAGAAGATTACTGGTGGATTGGTATGAAGAAAGATATTGCTTTGTATGTAGCTAAATTCCTGGCGTGTTCTAAAGTGAAAGATGAACATCAAAAGCCGTTAGGATTACTACAACAACCCGAAATTCCGATATGGAAATGGGATATGATAACAATGGATTTCATCATGAAGTTACCTAAAACTTCACGCCAAAATGATGCGATCTGGGTTATTGTAGATAGACTTACTAAGTCTGCCCATTTTGTTCCAATACAAGAAACGTTTAGTATGGACAAGTTAGCACACTTATATGTCGAAAACATAGTATCTTTACATGGTGTGCCGGTATCCATCATTTCAGATAGAGATAGTCGTTTTACTTCAAATTTTTGGTCAAGCTTTCAAAAGGAAATGGGGACTCGATTAAACTTAAGTAACGCATACCATCCCCAAACTGATGGCCAAAGTGAACGTACAATTCAAACCTTAGAGGACATGCTTCGTGCCGGTGTTATTGATTTAGGAGGAAGTTGGGATACCTATCTTGCTCTAATGGAATTCTCGTACAACAACAGTTGTCATACGAGTATCCAAGTGTCACCATTTGAAGCATTGTATGGGCGTAAGTGTAGAACACCTATATGTTGGTCTGAAATGGGTGATAGTCAGTTATCAGGACTGGAAATTGTTCAAAGAACCACCGATCAAGTTATACAAATCCGTAAACGATTGAAGGCAGCAAGGGATAGACAAAAGAGCTATGCAGACGTTCGTCACAATCCATTGGAATTTAAAGAAAGTGATAGAGTATTATTGAAAGTATCACCTTGAAAAGGTGTAGTACGATTCGGGAAGAAAGGAAAATTGAGTCCACGCTTACCGATTAGAGTTACCCAATGAAATGAAAGGTATTCACGATGTATTTCATGTATCCAATCTACACAAGTGTTTAGCTGACGAAACTCTTGCTATGCCATTAAAAGATGTTAATATCAACGAGAAGCTTAAGTTTGTAGAACAACCAATTCAAATAGAAGATAGCATGATCAAGTTCCTCAAGCATACACGTCTCAAGCTTGAAAAAGTAAAATAGGATTCAAGACGAGGACCCGAGTATACGTGGGAGCTCGAGTCAGAAATGAAGAAAAAGTATCCCTATCTATTCAAATAAATCTCGAGGACGAGATTATTCAAAAGGTGGGGAGGATGTAACACCGCGTCTGTTACCTTTAAAATTTGAGCCTAATATACTAACTTATAAAATATAAGGACCAAAAATGAATATTCTAAAAACTTCACCCATCGCGATACGTGACGGGGCAAACATAAGCCCATCGCGTAGCGCGATGGCCTTGCACACCATCCGAGGAATGGGCGGCGTAGTGATACGCTACGACCCAAACACAATGATCATCATGTATCCCGATGACCCTGATGAGTCACTGGACCCGTGTCCAACCATGTGTCAACACGTGGCACGATATGACAGGCCACGTGTCACGAGCTGGTAAGGCGGCGTCAAATTGCGGCACCGCGATACGCGACGGGCCACAAAGGACCCTTCGCGTATCGCGAAGGGGTCCAAAAACGGTTATAAAAGGGGAGGACTGGTATGAGCTTCATTCATCCCAAACTCACCTTCATTTTCACATAGTTGGCCTAGGGAAGCGTGCCCAATATCCGTGACGAGCCGGCGTGCCATTGTCTCGTAGTTTGTGAAAGAAACGAAGTTATAATCGAGCTAGCAATCGTACAATCGAGTAGATCAATATCCTACCTTTTTCTTATTATCAATCTAAGTATCCAATCTAAGGTAAGAGTTATGTTTAAGTTATTTAAATTATAGCTAAGAAAATCAATCGAGGCTATAGCCTTTAACCTTGATTGTGTTATACAAACATTCACATTCATAAATGAGTTTTCATAAACGTTACTTCATAGCAAAGTAATGTTAACCAAAGATATATTTTGACGGGCATGTAGTAACTGTAAGGGTGATATCACTAGTAGTAAGTTTCTTGCCTAAGGAAAAGTAATTCGTACAAATTCCAATCAACCAACGGACCTATTTACTTACCTGGAGAAACTTACCAACGTGTTATAACCTATTAAGCCAAAGCATGCTACATCAAACGTCACATAAAAACTAAGTGTTTACATTCACAATCAAAGATAAACGATTCCAAGGTTGAGCTTAGCAATTATAGCTTAATCAAAATATCATTCAGGTATTTATACAAATCTATTTATGTGTAGGTTAAATATCATTCTCAATCAATCACAGTCAAGGTTTTTCCAACACCGACGGTACAGGTGAATACATCAACCTTTTCAATCAATCAAAACATATTTATACTCGACAATATGAACGGGTGTTTGTCTTAACGAGTCAGTCAATGATTTCATGAGATTACATGATCTCTAAAACGTTATAGTACAAAGTAGAGAATAAAATCAACTCAGACTTAATATACATGTGTCTGGATCCAAACATAATTGTTAAGCACAATCAATCAATCAAAGGCAAGGTAGCCGCGAGCTAAATGGTCATGACTAGTATAGGGCAGTGGTACATATACCGGAAGTAGAAATGCTTCCGCTGAGCTTGTCGAGAAAACTATATTTGTATTGTAATGTCATTCAAATATTTTATAGAGTCATACGTATTCACCAGCATATAGCTGACGTATTTTTCCAACCCATTGCAGGTAATTAAGCATAAGTAGCATTAACAAGGATTGGAGTCTTAATGAAGATAGAAGCGCGTACAAGATGGCTCCGTTTTTTATACACTAAAATCCTTGTAATATGAAACATATATTTTGTAAATTAATACTCGGGTATTTAATTCCCGAGTAAATTTTCAATGTAAATTAATAGTATATTAAAACCTAAAGTCTTCCGCTAAAATTAAACCATAACTCTGATATATTTACAAAACCGGGTACCAACTTGTGGTCACACGCCTAGGCCCTAAGTAGGGGTGTGACAAACATTAAGAAGGGTGATGGTAATAAGGGAGGAGTGAAAGGAATCAAAAGATCTGTTGATGTCGTGGAATATGCGGGGAAGAAGACACCAAAGATTGCGGACAAGGGAACATGCAAGGTGTGCAGAAAGATGCACCTGGGAGAATGAAAGGCTGGTTCAAACAAGTGCTACTGATGCGGGGAGAAGGGACACATATCTCGTGAATGCACCGAGGACCAAAAATGTTACAGGTGTGGTAAGTTGGGTCACTTAGCTAGAGATTGTGGAGAAGCCAGAGCGGTGGGAGAAAAGAACGATGAGAAATGGGTCGCCCCTGCTAAATGACCCGGTGCCCAGTTTTGGAACCCTAAGGACAAGAAGCAGACGGTTTGGAAGAGAAAGACATGCAAGACGTGTGGGAAGGTGCATGGTGGTGAGTGCAAATGGAGTACCAGTTCGGATGTGTGTCACATGGAAAAGCTCATGGCGGAGTGCAGACTTGGGACAACTGCCTGTTACAAGTGAGGGAAGGTGGGGCACTATGCTAATGAATGTGACGGGAAACCCGCATGCTTCAAATGCAATAAAACAGACCACATGGCAAGGGAGTGCAAGGGAACGAAGGCGGGGGGCGCGAAATGGATAGGAGCATAGGCTGAGGGAAAACTACAGAAGGGAGCGCTTAATGAAGGTATAATTGCTTATGCAAGAGTTTTACTTTTGTTTTAATTATGGTTACCTATGAACTTGTTTCGTGTTAAGAATTATGCTTACTATGAAGTGTAATATTGAGTTGGGTTATGAATGATTATTTATGTTATAATAAAATGTTATTTTAGAAAATAGTGTTAAATAGTACGAAACAAGGTCCCTTGGTAGGATGAAACGAGACTTGGTACATCGAGGGTCTCATGGACAAGCTACCTTAATAGCTAAACCACGTGAACACCACTCGATGATTGCAAGTCAGGAGTAAGAAGGATAACCCAGAAAGAAAATACGATCCAATAGAGTGCGTGAATATAGGAAGTGTTCCTTAACAAGGAATAAGCTAGGTTTCATAAGACCAAGTGTTTCCCCTTTGGGCGGGCCAGTGTTGTTCGTGAAGAAAAATGATGGAAGTATGAGAATGTGCATAGACTATCGCGAGATGAACATGCTTACGGTAAAGAATAGATATCCTTTGCAAAGGATTGATGATCTGTTTGACCAGCTGCAAGGTTCAAGTTGGTTCTCACGAATAGATCTCAGATCAGGCTATCATCAATTGAAAGTGAAAGAGGCAGACATCCCTAAAATAGCGTTTCGGACACGGTATCGACACTACTATTTCCTCGTGATGTCCTTCGGTCTAACAAATGCTCCTGCAGCGTTCATGGACATGATGAATAAGGGGTGTCGGCCGATGTTGGACAAGTCAGTTATCGTCTTCATCGATGATATATTGATTTATTCAAAAAGCGAGTCTGATCATGCGGAGCATCTAAGAGAAGTATTGGAGACTCTGAAGAAGGAGAAGTTGTATGCTAAGTTTTTGAAATGCGCGTTCTGGTTGCAAGGAGTGCAATTTCTAGGTCACGTGATTATTCTTGAATGGATTTCAGTGGACCCAGCTAAGATTGAGGCGATAACAAATTGGAAGACTCCGCATAATCTGACTGATATACGAAGCTTCTTAGGGTTAGCTGGCTACTATAGGAGATTCACCAAAGGTTTCTCCAAGATAGCCGCACCGTTGACCGGTATAACCCGAAAGTCGATAGTATTCAGTTGGGGTAAGTTTCAAGAAGAAGATTTTGAGGAATTAAAGAAAAGACTCACGCAAGCTCCATTCCTTGCTTTGTCTGATGTGACGAGGATTTGGTTGTTTGTACTGATGCTTCGCATCGTGGGTTAGGTTGTGTGTTGATGCAACGATGAAAGGTGATAGCTTATGCGCCTAGACAGTTGAAAGTCCATGAGAGTACTTATCCGATGCATGACTTAGAGCTAGCAGTAGTATTGCATGCTCTCAAGATATGGAGACATTATATGTATGGTACCAAGCGTACCATTTACACAGATCATAAAAGTTTGAAGTACTTCTTCGAGCAGAAAGAGCTAAACATGAGGCAGAGAAGATGGTTAGAGTTGATAAAAGGATTACGACTGCGACATTAAGTACTATCCTGGTAGAGCTAATGTGGTCGCCGACGCGCTAAGCCGTAAGAATGAGGAAGTCCTTGCAACAGTTAAGTCATACCAGTTGATTATGAATTCAAGTCTTTTTGAAGAAATCATTAAAGTGCAGTTAGAGGTGCTGGTAGACGAAGGGCTAGTAAAGAAAGAAAGGATTTTTGGTCCGCAAGACGAGTTGATAGAAAACACGCATGGTGTTAAGACAAGGTTTGACCGTATGTGGATTCCACTCCACGTATATATTAGAGGCCGAATCCTAGATCAAGCTCATAAGTCAAGGTATTCAATCCATCCAGGATCCAATAAGATGTACCAAGACTTGAAGAGAGACTATTGGTGGCCGGGTATGAAGAATGACGTGGTAGATTATGTTAGTAAGTGCTTAACTTGTTTACAAGTCAAAGCCGAAATCAGAAGCCTTATGGGAAGATGCAACCTTTGGAGATGCCAGAATGGAAATGGGAACACATCACCATGTATTTCATAACTAAGTTTCCTCGTACAGCTAAGCATCATGATACCATCTAGGTGATTGTGGATCGTTTGACCAAGAGTGCTCACATTCTGCCTATATGAGAGGCTATCTCGTCATAAACGTTAGCAAGCTTGTTCATTAAAGATGTTGTATCTAAGCATGGAGAATCGTTATCGATCATGTCCGATAGAGATACTCGGTTTGAACATCAGTACGACGTATCATCCTCAAAACAGATGGACAGTCTGAAACGATGATCCAAACCCTAGAGGATATGCTACGTGCTTGTGTTTTAGACTTTGGAGGAAGTTGGGATGATCATCTGCATCTGGAAGAAGTTCTCTTATAACAACAGCTACCATTCAAGTATTGGTATGCCACCGTTTGAGATGCTTTACGGTAGACGATGTAGAACCCGGGTATGTTGGGGAAAGATTGGTCATAAAGAGATGGGAAGTTTAGAAGTTGTGCAAGAAACTTCTTCGAAGTTCGATCAGATCAAGGCGAGAATGAAATCTGCTCAAGACAGACAGAAGTCGTATGCTCATAAGCAGCGACGACCGATTGAGTTTAACGTTGGTGACAATGTGATGCTCCATGTCTCGCCTTGGAAAGGAATTATTCGTTTTAGGAAGAGGGGAAAGCTAAGTCCGAGGTACATTGGACCGTTCAAGATTTTAGATCGAGTAGGTGAAGTGGCTTACAAGTTAGATTTACCAGAAGAGTTGGAAGGAATTCATTCTACTTTTCCTGTCTCTTATCTGAGAAAATGTCTAGCCGATGACACAACTCATGTGCCATTAATGGACATTGAGGTTGACGAACAGTTGAACTACATTGAGCAACCAATCGAGATAGTTGATC
Organism: Bidens hawaiensis; assembly: GCF_021521415.1. Classification (NCBI taxonomy): domain Eukaryota; kingdom Viridiplantae; phylum Streptophyta; class Magnoliopsida; order Asterales; family Asteraceae; genus Bidens; species Bidens hawaiensis. The sequence continues at coordinate 619,213 of NW_027491641.1, forward strand.
GCAAGGAGAAGCAACTCCGACACAAGGTTATACCCTTAGTGAAAGTGATATGGAAGTATCGCAAAGGATCAGACGCTACATGGGAAGCCGAGGAAGAGATACGCAAGTTTTATCCAGATTTGTTTTCTCAAAGGATCGGACGCTACATGGGAAGCCGAGAAAGAGATGAGCAAGTTTTATCCAGATTTGTTTTAGTAATAGTTAGGTTTCGGGGACTAAACCTCTTACGGAGGGAAGACTTGTAACATCCTGTTTTCTCGTCGGTTAATAAAATGAAAACATGAGTTATTATGAGTCGGGCTAGTTTTGGGTTAAATGGATATGGGTTATGGACTTGTATTAAGAAGGAAAGTATGAAAAAGACCATGGGCTTAGGCCCATGATCCATAATATATAAACCTTAATTAGTAACTAATTCATTCATTTACACATATTCCATACACCACCCAAAACATACACTTAAGCTCTCTCTCTAGTTTCTTTCTTTTCTCTAGCCGAACCAAGAAGGAAAACCAATCCCGATCCAAGGTAACGATAGTATGTTATGATATGAACTCAAACCCGTTAGATTTAGTCACAAAACGACGAGCCGACACTTTTAAACCGTTAAAGTCACGAGATCCTGGTGGAACCGGGTATGAACCGAACATAAGATGAGCCTAGGGGTCACCCTAGCTCAGATCTGGATCAAACGGGACGAAAACGGTGAAAATGGTGCAAAAATACGTTTTTTCGGCGAACCCGCGGTTTTCCGGCGACAACGGCGCCGGAAAGGCGACGGGTATGAGGAAGGGAATGTCAGAGAATGTTTATGACCTAACCCTAATTCGCTAACGGAGAGTTAACGAACTAGAGGCAATTCGTCAGATAATTCGTTAAAAGAAGCTTAACGAACTAGCCTTAGTTCGTATCCAGATTCGTTAAGGAAAAGATAACGAATTAGCCCTAATTCGTTATGACCATTTGTTAGAAGGAGATAACGAAGTAGAAGGTTTAATTCGTTACACAAGGGTCCAAATCGTCAAGGACCAGTTCGTTATATGGTTCACTTCGTTAAAGACCAGTTCGTTATAAAGGTCCATTCTTTATGAGATAACGAATCAGATCACGCGCATATAACGAATTAGGTTGTGTTCAGATAACGAATTAGGCTTAATTCATTATAGCAAACAAGTTCGCGAATTAAATGCTAATTTAAAATCCTCATGGAAAATGTGTTAAGACAGTTAATGAAAAATAAATTTTTTCCAAGCTGACCTGGCAACTCGACCCAGCCAGGGGCTCTGCCTCTTGGACCCCGCTAGGGGCTCCGCCCCTAGAACCCCGCTGCCAGGGCGCTGCCCCCAGACCCCCGTTCGTTGAGGGTAATAATTAAACTAGAAAAACGATATGGGTAGTGATAGTTAAATTGATACGCGTAATTGTTATACAGTTTGTCGTGCACATATTAAGAAGGGAATAACCATAAATGGTGAACGTAACCGAGTTCAGGTGAGTTTCTAGCCCCACTTCCTTGTTATGTTTTCGGGCATGTGTGCATACTCAATGTGATAGTTAATACACTTACCTTAAGTGGTAAGTGTATGCCTTGTATGATTCATGTATGAATGAATGCTTGACGGTGCGTAAACGATCTTCGGATATTGCATGTACCGCTAGGTGATAGTTTAAAGATATGATTGTTATGTATGATGTATGAATTATGCAAGTATGTTATATTATATATGAATGATTGATAGTACGTGAACGATCTTCGGATATTGCACATATTGTTAAGGAAAGTATGTAAAGAAAGGCATGGTATGGTTGCACAGAACAAAAGGGACCAGACCCTAATAATATCTGTGAGGATAGGGACCATACCCTTATAATATCCGTGAGAATAGGACCAGACCGTTATAATATCTGTGATGTTGGGGACCAGACCCTTATAATATCTATGATGTTGGGGACCAGACCCTTATAAAATCTATGATTTCGGGGACCATACCCTTATAATATCTGTGATGTTGAGGACCAGACCCTTATAATATCTGTGAGGGTATAGGGCGGAAGGCTCTTTAAGTAGTATGGATAGTGATACATGTGAATTAATTGTATTTAAGTATGATAGTAGGGTAAATGGTTAGGTATGAATATGTATCTTCAGATATGTATGTTTGTATGATATGTGTAAGTATTGTATGTCGCTTGATTAACTAGAACTCACTCAGCGTAGCTGACTTTTGGTATGCACGCAGGTTATCAGACTAAAGAGCTAGCATGAGGATGACACATGACATGGATTGAACGACTGGCATCTGAAGATGAAGAAAAAAATGTTTTTAAAAATGATGTTTTATGTTATGGTTTTAACGAAAAGATTGCATGTTTTGTAAAGAATGATTAAAGTTAACATTTCCGCGAAAGTTTTAATTAACTTTGATTGTAAGAACTGCGTTTATGAGTAAATCCGACGTTAAAGTAGGGCTACCGGGTTCGGGGCTTTACATAACTTCTTGTTAGTTTTCTTTTTAATATTATATTAATATCACTAATTCTACTTATATTTGTTTTTCGTATAACTTTTAATATATAAAGTTTTATATTATTTCGAGTATAGTGATGGGACATGCTTATTTTTTTATCTACGAACTGACATAAACTTGCTTAAACCCGATGCGTGTCAAATTAATATCAAAATGTTCATAAGATTTGACCCCACATTGGTTTAAATAAAATTTATGCTAGCATATAGATAAAAATAAGCATGTTTTATCGGTATATTAAAAATAATATAAAACTTTATTTATTAAAAGTTATAAAAAACAAATATAAGTAGAATTACTTATATTAATATAATATTAAAAAAACAAACAAGAGGCTAACACGTAGTTGACCATGTGTTTGGATGCCTAACTCATCTTTGACGATGTGTTAGGAAGTTTAACGCATCTTTGACGACGTGATCGTCAAATCCTAGCACATCGTCAAAGATGAGTTAGAGTGGGGACATTTTTGAATTCTAAACTTTAAGGGACAAAAGTGAAATATTTTTCCAAAGTAGGTCAATTTTAAGAGTTTTCCCTAAACATTTAGGATAGTATAGGTGTAGCTAGTGGGTTGTTTTATTTTGGCGTTTGTTAGTTTTGGTTGTTTATAAAAGTTTGTAATTTGAATAAAGAAAGGAGGCGAAGAAAAAATAAATGGAAATTAGAGACTATTAAAGGTATGAAGAAATTTGTTTGTTTAATTTGTTTATATAGATTTTATTTGATTAATTAAAAAAAATGTACGTTACCCTGCTCGTGGGCTCTTGTTTATCGTCCTAACAAGATTCAGTTTTGGTGAGAAAAACAGTATTGTGAAACCAATGATACGAGGAAAGATGATTCTTAAGTAACCCAATCATTTTGCTTTAGGTCTCTATGAAAACTTTGGGCCGCCCGGGGCAATGATTTATAATATAGCAATCATTAATAGTTTTAAAATCTTCGAAACCAAATTGAACAATCATTATTTAATAATCTATAATATGACAAAGTGAAAATGACCAAACAAAAGCAAATTGAAATAAATTCTTACTACTTTATTAATTTTCTTCTTGCCTCCTTTTCATTTGTAACTGCCAACTCACTTTCTTCATATCATTTAAACAATAAGATTAGAAACCATAATTCATAATTTTATGCCATCCATCTCTCTCTCTCTCTCTCTCATTGACCATTAGTAACAATTATCAAATCCAGAAGATCGTCTACCGTTTGTCCGGCATCAAAACCTTTCTTTCTATTGTTCGATTCTCATAGTTTGAGTTTTTTATTTTCATTTTGTGTTTTTTCGCACTTTAGGGTTTGTATTTATTCCGTTAATGGTTTATATAGTCTCAGTTTTTTTGTGTTAGGATCTTCTTTCATTTTTTATAGGATTGATTATTTTGTTGTTCATTCAATCAATTCATGTTTTTTACGAACTTATATTATTTTTATATTAAGTTTTGATATCCTTAAAAATGTTATTTATTCTGGATGCATTATGAATTTGTGTTTTTGGTTTGATGTTTGTTGGTGTGCAGGTGATCATTCAAGGTACAGTTTGTAATGTTTATTTGTCAAAAGTTTAAGCTATATTATATGTTTGTAATACTTCATATTAGGTATTTCTGGTTTAAAAAATTGAATTCCTGGTGTTCCAACTTATAGCAATTCAAAGAAAACAATCTCTTAATGGTGATGCATGTGTAGAAATTTATTTTTCACAAGGCAGTGATGATGAAGGTACTGCTGCATATTGTTGGGGCTATTACGTTACTGAATTTTTAATATTACTTAAATATTAAATATATAATTATGGTCAAACTTTCTAATTTCAAGTTAGATTAAATTAAAGTCTTAATTGTGTTTATAAACTTATTTTTGTTAAATGTTTGAATCTTTTATAATTACAGTAAGTATTTTGTTTACCAAAACGTCCAAATTTAATTATATTCATTAACGTTTATATTTGTATTTAGATATAAATATGATTTGCCTCCATGTTTAATATGGACGGGCGCAATACGAACCACTGATTCTTATATTGCGCGTATTGAACCATTCTAGTTTTTCGGCGGACACAATTTGACCCCTACCGTCAGATGACCATCCTTTGACTTAGTGAAGTTACCATATTGCCCTTTAATAATAATAATAATAATAATAATAATAATAGTAAAGCCATATAGTGTGAAGAGAAAACAGCAGGTGCAGCACCACCACCACCATTCCCAAATCACCATTCTTCGGCCACCATCCAAGACCACTAACACTATTCTCCGGCAACCATCGAAGACCACCACCACCACCATTCTCTGGCCACCATCGGCGGTTATGATGTCAATGGTTTGAAACCGGTTAGTTATAACAAACGGTAAGCAATTTTTGGAATTACTTTAAATTGGAATTGTACTTGAATTCACGATAACATCTTCCATAGATCAAATCATGTTTTACAAAAGGATTGAAGCAGATACTCACCTGGTTGTAAAGAGGAAGGCGATGAACACAACGGCGCCAGAGGAAAACCTCCAATTTGTTACCTAGGGTTTCAAACTATACTACATTTCATCATCTATACTACTTTTTCACCATCGATCCATCGCCATATCTCCACGCTTCGGGTTGCCGGAGAAGGTGGTGCTTAAAGTCGGTGGGGAAGATGAAGCTGGTATTGGGTGAAGGGTTTGGGTGGTGGAGAGGATTGGGATGAGGATGATGATGATGAATCTGGAGATGAGGATGTTGAAGATTAATATGGAGATGAAGAAGATGAAGATGGATATGGGATGAGGATGATGATATATGCATTGTTGTTATTGTTATTATTATTTATATTAAGAGAAGATTACCAAAATACCCTTTCCATCCATCAGTCAACTGACAGCGGCGCAGAGAGGGTAGACTCAGCCGCCCAAAATCTACGTGGGTTCAATACCCGTAATTTAAGAATCAGTGGTTCATACTCTGCCCGCCCATATTACACAGGGAGATAAATCATATTTATCTCTTGTATTTATATTATGTATATATTATTTTGTTGTAATTGGTTTTAGCAAGTTGACTATGTTTTAATATGTGATCAAAATTTTGAATTTCAAATTAAAACAAATTAAAATATTGATTGTATTTATAAATTATTTTTGTTGACTGTTTGATTTCTATAATAATTAATGTAAATATATTTTTTTTTTCAAAACCTAAACATGTAATAGATTATATATTTTTATATATAAAAGATTTGTGTTTCTGCATGAAGTTATTGATCTGGTATAAGTTAGTGTTTAAGAATTTCTTATTTGCATTCAATCAATTTCTATTTTTTATACAATAAAATATTATTTTTTGTTAAATTAATAACTTAATAACTTAATAACTAAGATATATATTATTCTACACGGGTATATTTGAAATTATTTCTTGGAGATGACAATATCTTTTGACATAGTTAGTGAAGATCCAAAAGTCTCATTTCTAGTATGTAAGAAAAAACATATATTTTTTATAGATAAACAAAATTTAAAGTTTCTGTAGATGTTTGTTATAACATATCTTCATTATATTAGGTAATTTTTTATTTTGTGTAAAACTGTGAAAATTAAGCATCACAAAGGGTCATTTATAGTTAAATTAAAAATATATGCGAAAAGTGTTTGTTTTGTAAATGGATTTGTTGAGCTAAGTTTATTTGAATGTTCGTTCAAATCAGAAGATTATATTTGTTTTAAGTGAAGATATGGTCAATCTGAACTCCATGGTCAATCTGAACTCCGAATAGAATTTTCACCAAACATATTAAAATCAATATACAAAATTTAGACTCGTTTGGTTGTATTTATTATTAATAGCAATCGTAGTCGATTAACCAAATCACGTCCGATTGAAGAAGATTATGGTTCGAGTTAGTTACTTAGTTTTATTCTGCTTTTGATTTGTTTTATCAAGTTATGTTGGTTTATTATTACGAGCAAAGAAAAATATGTTGTTTGTTATTTTAGCATTTAAGTTTTTTATTTTTTTTTGTTTTGTTTTCTAGGATACTCGAAACCCGATTAACCCAACTCGAAAATACCCGATCCCGAAAAACACATGTGAGATTTGGGTTGGGTTTTGGGTTAAGATTTAAAACTTTGAAACCCGAAGAACCCGACCCAGAAAACCCGAAACCAGAAGAATAAACCCGAAAAACACCCCTAGCTAGATCATTAGAAAATCCAGATATTTATATAAACCTATTTATGATAGGTTAAAGCTTCAGAAATCCGAGAGGTTATCATAATCGAATCATCGACCAAGAAGAAAGGTGAATACATTGACTCTAAAACTAACGCGAAAGCGCTAAACATTTTATATATGATTTAAAAATCAAACCTATGGCTTGAATGATTTTCAAAACATTTTATGTGTAAAGGAAATCTACTAAAAGGTATTCATGCCATAAGTTCATGTATAGTTGGATCCAAGTTATACATGTGTTACGGATGAAAGACCTTAGCATGGCTAGTAAAGAGACTCGTTGTAGACATACGTAAAACTATGGTTAAACTGAGTAAAAATACTAGTGTGCTCCGTGGTTGTACACTCGGGAAAAACATTCCCGCAGGGTGTGTATATATACTAACACAATTTATGTCACACCCAAACCTACGGCAGAAAGCAGGGGTGTAAACCGTTGGTTCACAGCTCACAAGGTACTATCATACAAATTTAATATGACAATATATAATTTATCTATTAATTTCAAATTTTAAATCAAGTACACCATGTTCAAATAAATTACAAAACAATTCCAAATAAACCAAATATCTCAAAATAATAAAATCAAACACAATAGTCATTTTATTAAATTATGTTAGGGTATCTCTAAATGATTCTTCACCTTAGCTTCAAACCAGATGATAACATGCATATACGTACAAAATAATATAGCTTGTCAACACAAGGTTGAGTGACAAAATCACTAGTTTTGATAAGATAATAGTATGTGAATAAATAAGCAAACAAATACTATGAGTATATATCAATCAAAGCATGAGCAAATAGTTGGTGTAAGTTGGCCATTGCCTTGCGTATCGGGCTTTGGCTACTATGACAGTCATATGATCCTACTATAATGTGATTATAATAGACATCTCCGAATGCGATAAAATAAAACAACTAGACAATTAGCGATTAATCATCTATTCGATCAACACCAATATTCACAGTTTTCTAGTTGTATAATAGATAATATATAAAATATGATTAAATACGCATAAGTCCTCAAAACAGTTGATAAAAACAGTAGAATAATGGGGGAATGATTTATCACCTTATTATTTAGGCGAGTTTTGGTAAATAATAAGAATAAAACTAGAAACCGAACTTTTAACGTGTTGACTGAGTTAACCCGAACGAACCTAAAACTTGGAGACAATAAACTAAAATTACTACCGAGAACATCGCAATTGGAATCAGGTTAACTAGATATGTAAAACTCAAGTTATGAGAATTTAAAGATTTAAGCGAGCTGGTACTATTCAGAATTCGAACTTTGATTTGGGAGTCGCGTTTTGATCGTAAACTCAAAATTTTATGATGAACAAAAAGTCTTTTGGACCAAAAGCTAGTTCCGACTAGAAGATAGAGAAATTGATAAGTCAACAAATTTGACTAAAATACCCTTAAACGGGCCGGGATCAAATTGACCACTCAGACTCCCTCAATCTGAGAAATTTATTGAGTGCTTTTGTTTATGAAATAAAAACCAATGAAAATCAAAAGACAACTTGCCGAAACGAGGTTTGGATATAGGAGAAAATCGTGGTAAAAATATATTAAACACCAAAGTCAACTAGTCTTGAATGAACTCGTATAAACTTGAAGAATATTATTATGGGAGAGGAAATTCATGGGTTTTGAGAGTGACGGATGAGAGCGTGGTCTTAGGGTTAATGTTTGTGTTTTGGTTAAGAATGTAGAGGTAAAACTAATTAGTTTAGATATTAACTTGATTAGGAAAAGAATAAACAATTAATGACTAAAATCGGGTCTATTAACTCTAAGATTTTGATAGACATGTTACAATAGCAGATGGATTATCTTGGACCTTAATTTTAGTGATTTAGCTCGTATAAAGCAAGATTTAACAATAAACGAATCAAAAATAACACAAATCCAATCTGACCGTATGTAGAGATACGTGATGGATTACGAGGAAACCCATCACGTATCGTTGTGGGTGGTTTCTACCAGATTTTCCAAACTTAACATATTTAGTCACCTGAAGTTTCAAAAATGTGTTTTTAGCCATTTTAAGCGATTTTAATAGTTGCTAAGGACTATTTGACATGATTGAAATTTATGAAATTATAAACTAAGTTAAACACAATTAATTACTAATAAATGCACGATTTTATTGATACAAAAGATCCGAATTACATATACGAATACGAAATATCCAAAATGTTACAAATTACGATTAAACGGGTAAATACTTGCCAACATTAAATACTTTGTGTCTGTTAATGTTATTCACCAACTTTTCGCTAACATATGTTTAAACATTTTCAGGTAATCAATAGTATGTGATAAGAACAATGTGTTAATGGGAGGCTGATCATCGAGATATAAGGGATCTGTGGGCTTATTTTGTTAAACTTATTGTAAAATATGATTAAGTGAAAACAAATGTTTTGAACTATCAAGGGTATTTAAATCCCTGTTTATATAAAGAAATATTTTATGAAAAGAAATTTTCCGTTACCACAAAACAAACTCTGATATATATTTTCAAAATACGATGCCAGCTTTTGGTCATAGTTCTAGGTCCCTATGGCCGGGTGTGACATATATATTTAAAATTGTAAATATTACATATGAAAGTGACACGTATTGATCGACACCAAATCAACTTTTTATTTATGTGGTCAATATTATATCAAAACCAACCGTGAATGTATGTACCTCATCCAGCTCATGTACAGACCTTAGAGACTATCCATCAGGTAGTATGCCTATCAATGTTGTAACATCTCGGAAAATTTCATATTTATTTTGGGTTAAAAATGTCAATTTGAAAGTTGAAGAACCCAAAAGTATTTTAATAAGGGGGTGTTTGTGATTGCTTATTTTCACCAACTTATAACTTATAAACATTTTGAGAAGTAATAAGGTGTTTGGGATTGCTTATATTGTGAGAGAAAAAGTTCAATAAGTTACAACTTTATAACTTATTAACTTAATGAAAAGTTATAAGAAAGTAAAATAAGGAATCCCAAACACCCTCTAAATATGGTAAAGAAATAATGAGATATATTTATTATAAAGTTGGAAGCATCTCATGTTAAGGAAATGGGAAAAATAATCCATCCCACATAGAAAGAAGAAAGAAAATGAAAGTGTTTCACATGGGTATAAATATGAGAGATAAATGCATCCCACATGGAAAGTAAGAAAAACTCGAAAGCTCTTTATAAAGAGATGAGTTTCCATAGTAATATTATTATATTCCAACCATGCACCCAGTAATCCTAACGGATGGTGCAAAGCACCCGACGTGCACGGACACATGCACGTGCGAGGGGTGCAATCTGACTCTTTGATAAAGCGCTTCGCACGCTCGCATCACTGCTTGAGATCTGCCTTAGTATTTTTGGAAAATGAAAGCAAGACCGAGATGTGATACGCGACAGTCTAAACTTTTTAGTGTCACCACGTGGCAGGTCTACTAGGTGACCAACAAACCTAGTAGGAGGCTTCGCGATACGCGAAGGCCAACCGAAACTTCTATCACGTTACGCGATGGAATATAATATTCAGAGGCGGTGGAGCAATACATCGCAATACGCGATGGATCCTCTTTAAACCCAAATCATTTTTACACCCAAATCACAAATTCAGCCCCATAAATAAGGGTTTCGGCTCTGCATTCTTGAATCCCAAATCATTTTTACACTCATATTACCTCGATAGATGTGCCCCGATCCCGATGTTCGTTTCTCGAAGTACATTCAAGGTGTAGAAGTTTTGTTCGTTTGTTTTCTTTGACTACCTGCCAATAAGTAGAAGTGCTGCCCGCGTCAAATCTAAGCATTTCTTATAAGGTATCCAAAGAGGATAGGGGTTCTACCCGAATATTTTGTTATATATGGCTTAGATCCTAGTCGGGGTATAGTCTATACCTTGATCAAATAATAAGTGAAATATAATTTTCATAAAGACAAGGGTTTAGATAAAATATTATTTCTTTATGTTTATAGAGATTTTATAATGTTTCTTAAGAAAGAAGAAACATAGTATACACATTTCTTCATGAAGAAGAAACGTAGTGTTTAAATAATGAAATATCTTGGACTAAATGTCCAAGTATTTTATAAAAAAAGAAATGATTATTAAGGTAATGATTATGCAAATAGACTAAAGGTCTAAAGCTAGATCGTTGATATGGTATTTATAAATGGTTATTCTCGTACTATAGGTCCGAGGTAACAAGAAGAATACATCAGTGCGACACACTAATCATAACAAAGGTGAATACGTCCAACTCATTACAACTTTTTAAGTCGATTCATTAAATTGTATACATGATATCATATGTCCCTAAAACATTATAACAAACGCAATCGCTGGCCCTCAGGCGATCATATACGTTTGTCTGGATCCTTTCATATGTGGGTAGATGCTGGGCACACCGCACCACGTCTAATTATGCCCCCGCCACATTGGGTCGGACATACGATGTTCGAGTGGGGATAATCTTGTGTATATAGGTAGTGGCTACGATCTCGAACGCTGCAGTGTTCGCTGAGCGGTTTCAAGTTGTGCTGGAGTTTGTAATAGCTATTCAGACTTTTTTTTAACTTTATTATTTCCTAAGCTACGTTGGCCGAGGCCTACGAAGTCTAGAGGGGGTAATTAAGTATTAAAATATTTTGAGTCAATGGATTCACCAGCATGTGTTGCTGACGTATATTATAAATGTTTTACACGTAATCAGTAGTAGATGATGGCTCAGATGAAGTTTTATTATTAAAATAACGTAAATTATGGTTTTTATGTATAAACTCTTTTGTAACAACTGACGGGTGTTTAATTCCCGTCTTTTGAAATATATTAATATTTAAATCAAGACTTTCATTTTACACCCTTCAAATCTGATATATTTACAAAATAGTATCAACTATTTGTTACACTTTTAGGCTCTAAGTTGGGGTGTGATGTCTTGACAGACGATCAATGCATCCTTTTAAATCCCAATGTCTGGATGGATTTTCTTCTTCAACATATTTCTCGATAACTTTAAACAGAAATAGCAGCAGGCCATATAAATAATTTATATAATTAGCTCTAGTAAAAAAAGATCTTTAAAAACGATTTAAATTTTATTTTAAATAGAGTATACGTAAAATGGCTACATAAAATACGGTAGCGATCGAAAAGGAAACTTACATGTTTTGTTTTCATGATCAGTTGTGTTGAACCATCTTTCATAAGCTTCTTCCTGGTCTTTGAGATAAATTCATTCTTGAGGGATTCATTGCCGGTATTATTGTTTTCATGGTATGTGAATTTGATATTTTGATCATTAGATAACTTGTTATTCATCAACAAGTTATTTCTAGATTCAGCATGAAACAAATCAACGAGATTTGTTCGCTCCACACTCTTTGTAGTTTTCCTCGAATTTTCTACAACATCTTCTTGATGATTGCTAGGTTTTGCAACTACGTCAGATGGTGAAAGATATTGCTTTTCAACATGATCAAACCTATGTTTAGAAGCTTCTAGCACCGATGGACATGCCATTTCTTCATATTGATCATGATCATCATCATTATAGAACAACACTTGATCTTGCAAAAGACCAATCCCCATTGTGCCAATTACAGGTAAACCTTCTATTCAGCCATCAAATGCACTTGCAAAAGCTGCATTCTCAAGTAATGCTACCTTGTCATCCTCAATTTTCTTTGCATCTGTATGATGAAGTTGATGATGAACCCAGGTGAAGATATGTGATTACCAAAATGAAAAATATGGTACCTTAATGCAATAAATATATTGAGTATTATTTTATATTGTTTTAACCATTGTATACCTTCATTTTAATTTCTTGTTTCCCGGATGAATTCTAACCTAAAAGGGCTTAAACAGGAACATAGAATGTGTTTTATGTGTGGGTGGTGGGAGACAAATAAATGACAATTATAGGGTTTATGTAAGTAAATGCTAGAGTGGAAGGGGGCTTAATCTGGTAAGATTATATAGTGTGACACATATCACTTTTGCTTTTCCCATTTCCTCAATGATAAGTAATGTCTTGTATCGATAAATATTGATTTAGAATGTAAATTTAAACTTCTTTTTCTCTTATAAAGGCATCCATATATAGTGGGGCTCGATCTACCCAAAACCTGCCCATATCCAAAACGTTTCATCGACCCTCCCATACCGCTACGATGATAGTGTTTTCGCCCAAAAATCGCGCTGCACAAGGAATCATTGGGGTATTAATAATAAATAGATACTCCATTTTATCTCTATATATTTACTAAACATTTATCTCACTTTTACCCATTCTTCATATATCACTCTTCACGTATGAGCTTATAAGGACGTGAATCCAAACAACCTGGCTAATGAAAACGGCAACGTGAACCGAGTGGGCTTATGCAATGAGAGTCGTGAAGCATGGATGAGCGAGGAAGAAGTATTGTTGATGGCGTGGGTCAATAACATCAATTGTAAACTAACCGGTCACAATATTTGGCTTTGGTTAATCATTCGTGACAACATTTACGCTTGTGTGGAATGGTTAAACTATCGTTCCTTTGACCAGTTAATAATGAAATGGAGGTCGATCAACTATAATGTAGGAAGGTTTAACACGGTCTATCGACATACCTTGATGAACCGACTTGTTATATGTACGGACATAGAAGTTATAAATTTTGTGCTATAAGATTATCATTTTGTGTATAGTATGGAGTTTATGAAATCAAATTGTTGGGAGATTTTAAAAGAATTTATTTTATCATGTTGTACTTTGATGGTTTTTTAATAAAATAAATTTTGTTGTTGATTAATATTACTTTTTTAAAACAGATATACTTTTTAATTATGTTACTTATATTATTTATAAACAAACAAATTAATGTAAAAAGTTGAGTAATAATTACGAGAGCCACATAGTGAAATGGAAAAAGCTCCATTGCCTATTAGTTAGTGAGGTGGTAGGAAGAAAAGTTTTAGGCCCATTTTGTGTTTAATCTTTCTTATTTGATTGTACTTTGTCGTTTATGTACGTTAGCTAGTTGGACTTTGTTTATTTGTATGTTTGGGCCCAAAGCCATGTATGATGAAACCCATTGGGCCGTAAATAATGAAATGATAGTGCATGTGCACACACACTATAAATAGTGTGTATCTCATTCACAACCAACCTTTTACCAAATCTCTAATCTTATTCCAAACAAAACACTCTCCTCTCTTCTTTCCCTCATGGAAATAAACATAACCAAACAAGATCCGAGATCTCAGTCCTTACTAGTGATTTCCGCTAGCTAGTGTAGAGGTTGATCCAAGTAGACTAGTGATGCGTGTGTGCTGAGCGTGCGGTTAAATATGAAAGAGATGGATGATTTGCTTTTGCACAAGATCGTGTTTTAAATTTATAAAAGTGATTTCTACAAAGACTAAACACACACAAAATAGGCAAGTGCACCTATCGTATATGTAGAATAGTATTGGTAAGAACCAAGTATCGATCCGTGGACACAAATGTTTCTAATGGTAAATCGTTGTTTTACTTTAATCGGAGGTTTTAATCATTTTGGGGTTAATTTTTGTGAACTTTTTATAAAATATAAATACTTATATATAATATATAGGTGACCAAGACAAGAGATTCTAAACGAGTTGTTCAATTATGCGAAGGTTACCATCTAAGATCAAGAATCCACTCCATTTTAGCATTGATAAATAATATTTAAATATGTGGTAAACTTGCCGTAGTAATATATGATAGATAGCTCCTTAAACCTTAAGTGAGAATCTTTGGCACTAAGGAGATAGCATACGCATTTTAAAGTCCACCCTTTCCTAATGTCATGCCATCCCAATGATGTCAATTTAAGTTGGCAAGTAGTTTCGTAAAGTAGAAAGATTAGGATTGATTTCGATTTCTCAAATACCAATTCTAACAACTTCGGGTGGTTGTAGTTCATCACACAACCTCCCCTTGGTTGATTTGTGTAGGTTATGATTACACATTCCATTAACATATGATTTCTTCACTAGCTTGATATCCTAAGCAAAGCCATTTTTGGATTACCAAGATTTAGAGAAATACATCATAACTTATATCTCATCATTTCTAAGTACAATATAAGGATCCGTGTTTCGATAATGTATCAAAGCATTTCTGTCTTTCAAGAACATGAATCGATCATGGACGATTGCCAATGTAATTGACAACCACCAACTTTGAATTAGTAATTTAAGATGGTGAAACATTCTCATCAAAAGATAATTGTAATATGACCATTTACTTTACTAGACTACACCACATGTTTTGTATATTTATCAAGCAAAACAAAGCTACTTTGTAGATTTTAGATGGTAAAAGGAGTTTAGCTCATAACGAGCATAATGATAAACATTAAGATGAATGATGATAACAAATACATGATTAAACTTGGAACGATCTAACCAAATGTAGATGAATCTTTCTTCTTAATGATGATGATGATGGTTGATGATGATGGTTGATGTGGATGATCTCCAAGCCTTCAAACTCTTCACTAAACCTTCTATGTGAGTGTTAGTGTGTGTTTTTATAAGATAGGATCGAATAGA
The DNA here is from genome assembly GCF_021521415.1 of Bidens hawaiensis. Classification (NCBI taxonomy): domain Eukaryota; kingdom Viridiplantae; phylum Streptophyta; class Magnoliopsida; order Asterales; family Asteraceae; genus Bidens; species Bidens hawaiensis. Next base: position 634,563 of record NW_027491641.1, read on the forward strand.
AGTCTTTTCAAGGCACACCAAATGAGTGAAACATGAGCCACTATTTATAGGCAATCTGAAGTGCGAAGCACGACCCCGTGCATAGTGGGCACGCCCCCGTGCATTTTTATGACATGTGCCAGATTTTTTTTGTCTTTTCTGAAAGGTGACCACGGCCCCCGTGGTTGAGAGGCATGGCCCTGTAGTGACATGTGCTAATTCTTTTTGTCTATTCTGTGTAAGCGTCCAAGGCCCCGTGGTTGAGAGGCACGGCCCCGTGCTTTTGCTTCCAGATTTTCTCTTTTCTTGTGTTCAGAAGCATGGGGGCGTGTTTCTTGAGGCATGGGGGCGTGTTTCTTTGTCTTTCTTGTGTTTTCTTCCATTTTTCTTCGTCTTTTCGCTTGTTTCTTCGTTTGGGGCTTGGTTTCACCTGAAATTATATGTTATTATGATAAGCAGCCTTTTATGCTATGTTATTTGATAGAAATTGCAGTTTTTAGAGATTATTTGATGCTTAAAAGATGTATATTTCCATGTACATCAACTAGTGTGTGTTGTTAGATCCGTCTAAAAGACCTACAATTGGTATCAGAGCTTTCGGGTTCTACTAGTTGTAGATCTTAGGTCACAACCTTGGATTTTGGTCTTGTTTGTGTTGAAGACGTATTTTCAAGTGTTTTAATGGGTTACGTGGTCCTCAAAGTGAAGATAAAGTGCTTAAAAGGTCAAATCTTCAAGTGTTCAAGCTTCGAGTTAAAGTTTGTGTATTAATTTCTGAAGATTTAGGTGTTAAAGTGCTTCAAAATTCAAGTTTTGGTGTTAAAAGTTGTTAAAATATGGATATTTCTTAGATCCATAAATGGTCAAGCTAATTGAAGTGACTTCCTTAAAAGGAAGATCTTGAAAAAGGTGGCAGAAAGTACAATCCGTACTTTCTCTAAGTATAATACAATCGAATCGAATCACAGTTTAATCAAATTGAATCTCCAAGTAATCTAATCGAGTTGTCAAGTTAGTCTAATCGAATCCTAAATACAATCGAATCGAATCACAGTTTAATCGAAACGAATTCCAAAAATAACTCTTATTGAATCCAATTCTAATAGAATCGAATCACCATTCGATTAGAAAAGAATCCCATTCGATTCGATTCAAACCATTCGATTAAATCACATTTCCATTAGATTACATTAACCTTTTGACTACTTCCCATTCGATTACATCTGTACTCGATTAATTTGTACTTGTGTGTTTCAAAACAGAATCTACTTGTTTGTTCTTGTGATTTATCTTGAGTTCGATTAAGCAATGGCTAACGCAAATGAAGAAGTTTGAAATGAAGCCGTAAGAAGTTACTTGATTTTTGAGAACGAGGCCGGAACTACAACTAAGACTCCAAAGCTACTAACTTGGGACAATGACTTTGAAGAATTCAAATGGCGTTTTAAGAACTACATTAGAATTCTTGATTTTTCACTTCTTAGACCCCTTGACCAAGGTCCACACATTCCCATGACTACCACTGCTGATTGTCAAGTTCCTAAGCATGTGACTTCTTATGATGATGATGATAGAAAGATGTTTAGTGAAGACCACAAAGCTGTTGGTGTTCTTAGTGTTTGCCTCTCACGTGAAATTGCTCAAACTTTGAGAGATTATACTGCTGCCAAGGCTCTCTAGGATACTCTGGTTAGTAAGTTTGAGGGAAATACTGAGATGAGGAATAGCAGAAAAGTAATGTTGAAGGGTGAGTTCGACATGTTCAATCACGTGCAAGGAAAATCAATTACTAGCCTCATTAATATATTTGAAACGTTGATTACTAAGATAAAGAATGCTAGACTTGATTACGACCAGAATGAAATCAATGACAAGTTACCTAATTCCCTTCCATATGCCTGGAATATAGTGTAATCACATTCAAGAGAACAACCAATCTTCAGATTACTACTCTTCTTGATTTGAAATCAATCATCAAGTCATTTAAGCTGGATGGCAAACTCAAGATGGGTAATCATATTGGTTCTCTCAATCAAGCTGGGATATCCACTGGATCATGAATAAGCACATCATTTCTGAGCTAAGCACACCCCACTATTCATACTACTAATTCTGCCTTCAAGACAACTTCAACCCCTCAAGCACCATCAAGTTCAAGCTCCTTCCAAGACCCCGTTGCACAAGCCTTAAAAGCCCATGGGATCAAAGAACCCACAATAAATTAAGCTCATTCTGCTCCTCAAACTCTTTCAGCCGATGAGTCCAATGTGGCACTTTTCCATGTCTTTATGGAAAGCCATGAGGAGTTGTTACAAGGAAAACTGCTTCCTCTGTCATTTCAACAAGGAGACCTTCCCGAGATCAACAAAAAGGATCTCAAGAAAATAGACATCAAGTACCATATGGCCAGGGTTGTTCACTGAGCATCTATTTTCATGAAGAAGTATGGAAAGAACAGGTTCAAAGACTCGGATGGGAAGAGTATTGGTTTGAGAAGGAAAAGCTACTTTGCTACAACTGTAACGAAACCAATCACTTTGCAAGAGAATGCACCAATCCACCTATGGCTATTAATGGCATCAAGATCACCAAGATGTCTGATAATGAGGGTGCTAAAAGAAATGACAAGAAGCACGTTCCGAGTTACTCCTCGAAGTCAGGAGTCCCAAAGGCTCAAAGGCTATGATTACAAGAACAGCTGAAACAACTCAACCAGATTGGGAAGACGACCAATTTGAAGAGCTGAAGAATCCTCTGACCTTCGATGGAATGACCTACACAAATGAAGCAAGCACCTCATCAAGCCCAACTGCTGGAACACCTCAACTTGCCTCTGTCATTCCCGAGGTACACAAACTTTGCTCACAATCTTGTCTTGATAAAGTTATGACTAAAACTCATCATGCAGGCCTTAAAGATGAAAATCTTAGCATTAAATGCCAGAACGATGATCTTAGAAAAGCAGAAAAGATATTTGCCACTAGGATTAAAACTCATAATAATGACATGGCTAAGCTCAATGAGAAACTTTTCCAAGCTAACAAACTAGCTGAACATCACGAAAGACGTGTTGTTGAATTAAATGCTAGAATTTAGAAATTAGAGTTAGATTTAGCTCAAAGGAAAATAGCTGTTGACATATTTGAATTAGCTTCTGATGAGCTTAATGGAATAATTGGGGCACATATTGGGGTGAGACAAAAGACTGGAATAGGCTATGATAATACTGCTGTTCCACCTCCTTTTTCTAAGAATTATACTAGCTTTCCTCACTTTAGTTTCAATTCCCCACCCGAAGATGAAATGGTTTATGGAATTCAACATGTGTCGAAACCAAAGACTTTACTCCTGCTGTTCCCAAGACCGTTGATCCAATTCTTCCATCAATTATTCCTAATGGTTATTCATCTTCTTCGGTAGGTCGTGTAGAAGAAAGTGATTATGTGGAAACGAACAAGGGTTATGGAGATAAAAATATTTTAAATTTACTTTTTGATTCAAGTGTGAATCTAAAAACATCTGTTGTTAACCCGGTCTGTAATAATAATACTTCGAAAAATATTTTGAACTATCATGTACTTTGTGAGAGTGTTGATGTTGGCACTTCTCTTACTGATGTGAATGAAAATGATGTTTCTATTTCTGATAGTGATTGTGAAACTGTTTTTGATGAGATTGTCAATGACAGAAACGTGCAAGAAAATGTGTTTGTTCGCGAAGGGATCGTAAAGTAGAGGGTGATATAACTAAATGAAATTGTTTTGTAAAAGAAAAACCTAGTACCTCAAGTAAATATGTACCGCCACATATTAACATTTTTTTTCCAATCAACTAATCAATTTTATCATCGTCAACTATACAATCATTTTGATAATAGCTACTATGGTTGTCATCCACAAGATTATGTCAATTCATTTTATTCAAATGTTTTTCATGATCGGGGTTATATATTAGATAACTTGTTTGTTCCTTTCTAGGCATCACCTTATTCACCAGGACCAACATATCATAGTTCTGACGAGTTATATAGGGATAACAGAAAAAGGATTTGTTTTGTTTGTGGTAACCCAACTCACCTTGCAAGAACTGGCATAGAAAGCAACGAGAAATGAACAGTCAGTCTAATCAATTCCGTTCCAGGGCTACACAAAGCCCAAGAACAAGAAATGGATGTGAGATCCAAAAATAAGAACAGGGGTAAACCACCTTTTTGGATAACCAAAAAGGAAACAGCTAAAAGGGATTCTAAGACTGAAAAGTCAAAGAATTCACCAAAAAGAAGCAAGAAAAGGAATCCAAAGATTAAGAAATCTGATGATTTTGTTTTAAAACCGAGAAGAAGACAGTCTAGAAAATCTTCCAATACCAGGAAACATGCACGTGCATGGACTCCTAAGGATTGTTCTTCTACTTTCTGACACTTTCCAAAACTTCATAATTGATGACAAGAAAATAAAGGATGGTAATTCTATGGTCGACCTTCCCGATACAACTAAGTCTCGGGAACCCGACACATGACGAGAGACGAGTCCTTGTTGTTCGACGTTAAACCGTTTAATGGTGGACATGTTTCCTTCGTTGGAGACATGGATGGAAACATCATAAAACGAGGAAGAGTGTCATCTGGGATCTTGACGTTTGATGACGCTAATTTGTTAGAGCAATTGAATCATAATCTGCTAAGTGTCTCACAAATCTTTGATCGACAGTACTCCACATTATTCACTGAGAATGAATGCTTGATTTTCAACCAGGTTTCAAAGTCTCAGAAGAATGGATTTTGATGCGTACTCCGACGCACAATGATGATTATATATTAGATATGAATAGCTCTTACTCATGTAGGACCGCTTCATGCTTAATATATAAGGCCTCGGAGGACGACTCATCTATATGGCATAGACGTATTAGCCACGTAAACTTTAAAAACTTGAATAAACTGGTCAAAGGTGAGCATGTAAGGGGATTGCGTGTTAAAACTTGTTCTTGTATTGAAAAATGTATTCCGTGCTCTAGATGCAAGTAACACAAGCTCCCTCGCAAACCCAAGACGATCAACTCCATAGATTCCATTCTTCAGCTGCTACATATGGAATTATCAACTCCATCCATCCATTGGCAATCGGCCGAAAAAGCCCATTGTCTTGTGATTACTGATGATCATTCTCGTTTCAGTTGTACTTTCCTTTTAGGCCACAAGGATGAAACCACCCAGTTTTGGATCAAGTTCATGACACTCATGGAGAAGCAGACACACAAGCAGGTGAAGGGTATAAGAAGCGACAACGGGACAGAGTTTTGCAACCAAACAATGGATGACTTTTGTAGTTCTAATGGAATAGACCGCCACTTCAGTGCACCGTACACCCTGAAACAAAATGGAGTAGCTAAACAACGTAATCGAACACTGATTGAAGCTGTTTGAACAATGTTGTCAGATTCCAAACTTCCTTTGTTCTTTTGGGGTGAAGCAATCAATGCTGCTTGCTTCATTCAAAATCGTGTGATCATCAATAAGCGCTTGAAGAAGACTCCATTTGAAGTCTACTACAAGACAAAGCTACAAGCCATTTGGATGTCCATGCACCCTGCTCCACACTGGTGCTTAGCAAGATTCAAAGTTTGCTGAAATGGCAGATGAGTGTTATTTTGTTGGTTATGCTGCTAACAAAACCGCTTATCGTGCCTACAAAAAGAAAACCAAGCTGATTCTAAAATCATTCGACATTGACTGGCAAGAGTGTAACACTACTGATGCACACACGGGACCCGACTAGTTGTTTGACTATAACAACTTGTTCAAACAGTTATGTGGCATGTATACTCCACCACCTGCAAATACTAAAGCTCCATATTCTTTGCCCAAGCCCCTGTTTATGAAATCCATTATCAACAGTTTGTCTGAAGTGAGTTTTCATGTTGTGCCTTCCAACAAAATAGTACCACCTGTTGCACCACCACCTGATCCTCTGCCAGAAAATAATCAAGTTGTTGACAATCCTACTCATCAATCTACTTATTCAACTGATATGGTTGAAGTCGAAGATGTATCTGACAGTGATTCAGATGACTCATTTCAGTCTGCCAACAACGTGGAACAACCTCATACTGAACCTGTGGTAGACTCTCAAGCAGTTCCAAGCATGGTAGAATCTGATGCCACACCTCCCTCACAAGAAGAAGCATTTCAAGTTGCTTCTGCCATCGAAGAACCTGCCGCTGGTGATTCTAAAACTAGTGCATCAACTCCCATCAATTCAATTGGTGTTCCATATTGAGACCATCTATGGGATGAACAAATTGCTCAAGAACATCTAGTGGATCAACCTGATTCAATTCAATCAGCCACTGATGTCCTCATCAATGCTCTCTGCATTTTACATCCCGTAGATAATTTGTCGGTTAACCTTCAAGCAGAGCCTGTCACCATTGTTGATGATATTTCTCAACTACCCATTCATAGAAGTCACCCTGCAGAAAATATCATTGGTTCACCATCTGTCGGCATCCAAAAAAGGAGCAAATCTGGTAACATTAACATATGTCTGTTTGCTTGTTTTATTTCACAGGTCGGTCCGAAGGACTATAAAGTGGTCCTGAAGGAAAATTCGTGGGTTGAAGCAATGCAAGAAGAGTTGTTGCAGTTCAAGAAGCTTCATGTATGGAGGCTAGTTAAGATGCCAGAGAAAAAGAGACCTATTGGGACAAAATGAGTGTTCAGAAACAAGAAAGATGATAAAGGGGTGATTATTAGAAACAAAAGCAAGATTGGTTGTACAAGGTTTCTCTCAACGCGAAGGTCTTGATTATGGTGAAACTTATGCACATGTTGCTAGGCTTGAGGCAATTCGTCTCTTTCTAGCCTATGCTTCATAAATGAATTTCAGAGTATATCAAATGGATGTGAAAACTGCCTTCTTGTATGGAAAAGTGAAAGAAGAGATTTATGACAAGCAACCACCAGGTTTTGAAGACCCTGATCGTCCGAATTACATTTACCGTCTTGATAAAGCTCTTTATAGCCTCCACCAGGCACCTCGTGCTTGGTATGCTACACTAGTAGAACGTCTATTAAAGAATGGTTATAGAAGAGGTGTTATCGATCAAACACTCTTTATTAAGAAGGTGAAGGATGATCATATTCTAGTCCAAGTGTATGTTGATGATATTATCTTTGGATCAATATCTGATAAACTGTGTAGAAATGACATTCTTTCTGGGTCTCCAAGTTAATCAAAAGATAGACGGGATTTTAATACATCAAGAGAAATACGTTCGTGACATTGTCCAGAAATTTGACTTCAAGGATTCCTTCACTCATTTCCTCACTCCGATTGATACCATACCAATGCTAGCTCCAGATCCATCGGGAATTCCAGTTTATCAACATCTTTATCGATCAATGATCGGCTCCCTGATGTATCTCACTGCCAACAGAACGGACATCATGTTCCCTATCAGTCAGTGTGCCAGATATCAGTGTAATCCAAAAGAATCCCACTTTATTGCTGTAAAGCGTATCTTTTGGTATCTAAGGGAAATCCTTGATTAAGTCTTTGGTATCCAAAAGTGTCACACCCCGCCAAAATGGAAGCGCGGACGAGTGACGTCATTTATACCGTAAGCATATGATTATCGCCAACATACATGTATTAGGATACCATTAGTGTTGAAATCGTTTACAAATCATAACTTATTTTTAAACAAAATTTGTTGAAAACAATTTGGAGATTTCTTGTATATGACCCTAAACATCGATAGGGTTATACAAACAAAATCCTCCAAATTGGTATCCTAATTATGCATTGAGGTCCCGTCTTCATGATTCCTTATGAGCGTTGTTAATTCCCTGAAAAACATACGTTTAAAAAGTCAACACAATGGTTGGTGAGTTCACAGATTTTGAGACTCGATATGAAATCACGTTATTCATAAAACGTTGAATCAGTTCACAAATAAGGATACGATAATATATTGAAACAAATACGATGATCCTCCGTAGACTAGCTAAATCTACGAATTAATATGACGACCCCTGAGCCTATAACCAAACCACGACTTATATCCTTTTCCCCTTTTCAAATCTCACAGATGGAATATACGCACCCTGTTTCGATGCCATATCGGAGGTTAGCGCGACTAACCTAACAGTAGGGGAAATGTCAACGTCAATAGTACTATTCGCATATTCCTATGGCTAACTCCGTTAGCTAATGGTTATAGTATGCAAGCAAGGGACTTATAGCACTACATAGTTCAACTCATGTTCGCATAAGAATTGTGTGTTTTGTTTCTAATTATCGTATATAAAAGCAGTTGTGTATGTTTTCCACCCCCGAATAAATAAAACAGTAAAACCGTAAAAAAGGGGGTAGTGAAACACACCTCATAAGTTCAGGTGTCCGTTTCGCTAGTAGTTTCTGTTTTGACCCGAGGTCCGCTGCCTTCACACGTCCTAAACGTGTAAGGTCAGTTAGTTACCGTTATCGACTCGCAAGTCAGTTTATGCTAGTCGCTTACACCCAACTAGTCGTTTCGTTTATTATATTTATGTCGGTTGCTTTCACCAACCGAACGTTTCGTTTATTAAATTGGTGTCGGTTGCTTTCACCAACCGAACGTTTCATCTATTATATTTGTGACAGTTGCTTTCTCCAACCAGACGTTTCGTTCATTAGGCTTGTGTTGGTTTCTTTCACTAACCGAACGTTTCGTTTGTTTATGTCATCGTTTCGCTTAAGGTGTCGGTTGCTTTCACCAACCGATCGTTTCCCTTATTTCGTAAGTAATTGTTCATACGTTAATTTTAGTCGTTCCAATTTATACATATATATACATACATATATATATAATAAGTATTTATATACTTATATAAATATCAAAAGTATAATTCTTATTGGTGTCGATGTGAGTTAGATATAACCGATGCGTAATAAACATATATAAAGATTATATATTTTTTTTTCTAGAAAATAATATGTCTTTATAAAATATAACCTTCTCGGTCATTTAACTTGCAATGAATGCTATTATTTTCTACAATTATGAGATATGTAATATGTGTGTGTGCTTCTTGCAAGATCTTTTAACGTATAAAATTTATTATCTTATATCTCTTAGACGTATTATCCACCATCCACCGTAACTACTTTAAAACTACTAATACGTGTATTCACAAAATATTCACAATAATACATATCTTTTACATTACATATATGAAGAACATAACTTTTTGTTTAACAAAATTTACTCACGTACAACTAATGAAACCATAAATTGTCACCATCACTTGTAGGTTTCATAATATTATTTACTCATATAAACCAAGTTTATAGACTCAGTTTCTTTTTCTATTTAACGTGTCATTATAATCCATACTCGTTGAGTGGGAGCATTTTAGCATGAATATTCTTATAACATGTATATATACAAAAGAAGATTTAAGATGTAGATGCTCACTTATTTAGTGGTAAAAATGTGTTTAAAGAGAACAGGGAACTGAAGCTAGCTCCACCAAGTTGTAGCCTCCTAGGAAGTCATTGATCTTAGTATGAATATTTAATGTTTGAAGGTGGAAATGTGTGTGTGGGTTCGGTTGAGAGTAGAGGAAATCCGAGAGAGATAGTAATTGTTTGTGAAGTTGAGTGTTTGGTTTGACATCATGAGATTGTTTATGTAGAAGGGTTTAAAAGATTTTGCACCACATGTTTGGATATCCTTAATAATGATAGTGGATGGTGAAGTGTGGTAGAAGTAAAATATATTTGAATTGATTGGGAATTTGGGATGGGTCCGTTTGTTGAAGGCCTAGTGAAGGGAAGGAAATGATAGGGGTTGATTGGTGTTGACTTTAGGGATTGTACTTCCATTCCTATTACCTTCATGTAATATCTAAAATCAAATGAATAAACATAAGGGAAATTGGGAGGGGAAAGTATGTATTGGTTGGTGGTGTTTAACCGAGGTCAGAGGGGAAAAGGTATTAGGATGGTTTAGATTGGTTTGGTTAAGTGTGAATTTAGTTTAGTTTGGTTCGTTTAGGAATTGAAGTAGTTGACTTGGTATTGTTTGGTTTACCCCTATGGTTATGTTTAACTTTAGATTTATTACAAATTGGGTGAAGTAGGCTAGAGCATGCTCGCGTACAATGGCACAAAAAAATTATTTAAAAAAAAGATTAATTTTAATTATGTAGTAATATTAATATAATCTAATTGAGATTCAAATAACTTTAACATTGTTATTATTTTATTTTTAATGATATTGAGCCAAGTAAGGGGGCGGCGGTTCAGTTTTAGTCAGCTGGTGTTGCACGTTCTCAAGTGGGTTCAATATTTGGTTCATATTGGTACGTATATATATGAGTCGCTATTTATTTTTATTTGGCGTTTTTAACAAGACTAACACACAGTTCATTAGCCTATCAAATACCTATTCGTAAAGTCCATCACTCATGTGTGTGTGTATATATACAAATATATATTGGCTTATAATAAGCTTAAACGCCCGAATAACCACTTTGTATATGTTGTTTGGATATTTTATAAAAAAATAATTATATAAATAGTCGTATTACATAGAATTTAAACCTCATAGTTCGTTTATATATATATGTTTGAGTCGTATAAAATTATCACCAACGTCCATGTTCATCGGACAAAATCTGAAATTTCGAGTAATTTAAATAAAAGTAAATTACTTATATGCAATCTGCTATGTATATAAGGGCCTATGCTAGGCTCGTTGTGATTAAACTAAGCAAAATTTAATCATGTGAGAATTAACGTTAAAAAAATTATGATTAAACATTGTACGGAAAATGACATATTTATAGGAGTGTCACATTCTCCCCACATTATTAGAATTTCGTCCCGAAATTCAGCTCATGCACTGATATCTGGTGTGTTATTGAAACAGTGAGGATACTTTCTTTTCATTTTCTCCTTGTACTCCCAAACAAACTACGGGTTGCGTTTCAAGCTCAACAGCTTTGACTGGTTTAATACAATCACCTCTTAAGTTTTGATCTTTCTAGTCTGATATTTCAAGTATTTCCAATTTCAAATTGCAGCGTATCATGAATACTCCATAGTTCTTGAGGTAGCTTAAGTTTGTAAGCCACGGGACCCACATGTGTTATTATATAAAATGGATCAATGTACCTCGGGTTCATATTACCTCTTCTTAGGTTGACACAAGGTTCGTGGTGCATTCCCAAGGAATACAATCAGTAGATCACACAAGTTTGGGATTATGAAATTCCACCAAAATCAAGCCGTAGTTTTTTTTATATCGTTTTTATGTCAAGGAATATGCTAATTGAAGGTGGTCAGCCGGGAAGAAAACATAGTTTTAAAGTGTTATCTTGACTAAGAAGATAGTAGTCAAGACTACATTAATTTGAAAATCGTTGTTGGCAGCAGTAGAAAACTGAATCGTGTACTGGAAAAGGTATGACACCCCTTTCAAACAACGTCTGATACGTAATGATAAGTTAAGATGGTATAGGTAGCATGTCGTTTCTTTTAACCATGCACATGCGAATAGATTGGCATAACGAATATATAGGACATCCAATGATGGAAAGGAGAGTTTATTAAAATTAATTATTACGATAAATAGTTGTAACTCTTACTATTTAAAATGATCTAATCGTGAGTGTGACCCCCAACCTACGAAGTAGATGACTTTTCATAGGATATATTAGCCAAGCGACACGAAGATTAGACTTTCTATCTCTGGTTAATTTTGTAGAGGGTGAACTCAGTTATTAGGAACATGCTGACTAATGAAGGTTTCGAATATACTGCTCCATGTTGGTCTAAATTCATAAAAAAAAAACACCACGTCTCCACATATTGATGATCATGATTTAGTTTAGGAGTTAATAAATAAATTTAGTGTCGATTGAGCGAAGATTTAGCGTTAGAGGTTTGTTAAAATATTTGAGGCGTGAAGGGAATCTATCACATTATAAAGGAATTTTAAAGTTTCGCACATTGACGTGTTAGTCATCACATTTAAAGACAACAATGATGTACTTATAGGTAGGGACCTTACTAGATGTATAGTCCACACGTAACATTTGTGACTTGTGATGCTTTTATAGAGGTCGAAACATGGAAAGTCTTGAATTTAGAACTGAACAGAGGATCAATTCAAGCTAACGGTTAATCACTCGAGAGGCTTAGCGCGAATACAATTGCAGATTGAATCATATAGTTTATGTCATGGAGTATTCGAAAATTGGCTATCAATAGGGTTACATATTAATCCCATTGAAGTGGTTTAGGGTGAAGGATAACTTTTCTGGTATGTACTCTTTACATAGAGGTTAAGAGTGATGCCACGAAAGGGATCATATATTTCTAGTTATTAGGATTTGCACGAGAAACTTATGAAGATAAGTGCGTCAAATTCAAGGTACACATAGAAGGATGTGCTCACTATTTGATTTAAATTACATATCATTGAAGGAAAGCAAATAAGTAGGGTTGTAGAACGAAGTTATTTCTTTTAGACTAAAAGGATGTGCTTCATGATCATTGATGGGTGCTAAGCTTTTAACGATTGAAATGACTGACAAGACTCTAGAATGTGATAATCATGATTTATAAGTTGTATCATGATTTAGGAAGTCTTATGCCGTTCGGAGCCTACCGATACTATCGATCATTTTAAACCTCTAGTGCCAAAGTTTGTTTATTGGATTTGATCAATAGATAGTGCAGCTTATTCTCTAAGCGAAATTAGGGAATTGGTGGTTAGGGAAAATAATATTTCAATATCTTGTTGTGTTACACTTGAGTTCCAATAATAAGATTACATCATTATGGCCCCAGAACCAACCAATAGGGTGTTGGTTTAGAAGCAAGGAAAAATTAATTTGTCTAATCCCCACGGAGTAAAAGTGTGTAGACGCTGAGATAAATATAAGGTCAAAATGTGATTTGAATGATCATAAGAATTTGGTGGAGTGAAGTAGAATTATTTCAAGGAACCATTATACAAGAACAAGATGAACTCAAGGTTTTTAAAATATTATAAATAACAAATAATTTTCCATGAGGTTTGCCAGAGACTCACATAAATGTGGATTTTATTTTATTTTATATTTTTACTTGAACAAGTTCAGAATTATATGGTTACTGATAAGGGAGTAATGCAAATTATTGTTTTTTTTTTTTTTTTTTTTTTTTTGCCAAACTCCAATATTTTTTCAAAGAGGATGCATGTAAATGAAAAGTTAGCACAGAGATTGAGATAAGATAATGATCATATGCACTAGACGAAGTGATGTAGAGTTATTAGGAGGAACAGTTAGGGGTGAACTTGTTGGATTTTCGGGTTTCGTGGAACATGTTTTAGTAGTTAGAGAATTAGTTATTGAATAAAATAAGACTCCTGAATAAGGATGAGTAAGTTTGTACGTGATCAGGTGGCATGAAAATGTGAAAATAATATTATAGTTTGTTCATTCTCCATAATATGTAAATACTATATAATTGGTTTTAGAATAACTATAGTCCACAAGTATGAAATCCCATTTTTGAAATTTTATATTTTAATAATATAATGTAACGTTAGTAATGTTAACGTACCACAATTGCTATGGAACACTACTGAATTTATTCAAAAGTTAATAACTATTTTTTTTTCATATATAACAACCATGTTTTATTTTTTTGAAATTTGTATGATATTTTAAAATTTCATGTACCAATATTTATACAATATATTTATGTGAAAATGATATCCTCGATAAAATAGGTTTAAGATATCTAATTTGGAATCCCAGGTAATATGTATATCTTTACAAAAGAAATTTTCCAGACTTGAGTGTTTTTATATAAACGGGTCGTGATGACAAAATCACAATTATCTAATACGAAATCGTATGGTTTAAACACGAAAATTGGTTTTGAAATTTCATGTAGCAATGTAGTTTGAAATCTTATATAAAACTAATACTTTGTTAAGATGTTTAGAACCAGAACGCCACATGAGGGTCAAAATAAGAATAAAATAGGGCTAGATTTGAAAGAAATCATATTCAACGATTTAAATGGGATGTAAGAGCAAAGTTACTGAGCTTGATAATAAGAGCATGGTAAGCATCCGTGAATGAAATCATTATTTGTCCAAATTATGTATGAACACCTAGTGATCATTGCGATGACATACGGTGGCCCCTATTATCATGACGAATGAATCAATTTATCGATGGCTATAAATTAAAACATTGTCCAAGTAATACCTTTTAATCTGGTAATTAAGGAACGTTGGAGGAATGTCGATAAACGCAAGGAAATGTTAGAAACGATAATCATCAAGAAAGAAAGTGAAAATAGTCGACACAAGGAGTAAGACGAATGAGGCAACATATGTGTATTAAGACAGTTTAACACATGGTAAAAATGCTCTAACGAACGGAAGGCACATATGAACAATTTAGGAATATTCGAATGACGTTGGTAATGATTTCCGTGCCTAGAGGGTCCGTCTGTGGCAAAGTTGCTAACAAGCATGAGCGAAAAGTTTTACTTCAAAAGGTAAGATTCCAAATACAAGCGTAGCGAGAAACTTTATGTCCACTGTGTCATACAACATGCCGACCACAAAAGAAGTTGAGTTTCTCAATTTTAGAGTAAGATTACTAGAAATATTTTAGAAACGTTGAATGGAGTAAGGTAGTGGAGTCACCAATTGACATGTGTCATAATAGGAAACACACATAGCAAATAATGGAGGCATAGTTTATGAGAGGATTTTTTTTTTACAGTTACTTCACAACATAATAATACGCTACAAATGATTTTCGACATCGGTTCGGGTATAGAGACCTGAAAATTGAGGAATCATATTAACAGAGTACGTGGCAAGTTATGTTGCTGATGATGTCGAATTTTGGCCGTCCATGATAACGGAGTGAAATAACATTTCAAGTAAACGATGATAGATGAAGCTATTGTAAGGTGTCGTCACCATTACTCTAACAAATATTCCTTTTACTTGGAGACCGAATCTCGATTAACAAACTTATAAATTTAGACTAATCTGAACATCTGCTCGAACCATAGCGTTCTCTAAGATTCTCATGCATCGCACATTATGATTACGTGTGCACCCGTAATGATAATCTGCTTTACATGGTCTCATCCAAGCGTCTTCCATGTTCGAGCTTCTAGTTAAAGGGAACCGAAGTGTCTATTTAGTTGCATTATCGAATGCTAGAACTTTTTCATGAACAAAAAAAAAGAAGATTTATTAACAATCATGGACCGAAGTTGTGCAACACGGAATGATTAGGAAGAATTCACCTAGATGTGTACTTAAGTATCCGTATGAACAATAGAAGAGTAGTCTTTTATTCACTTAAGTATACTCCGCTTCACGAATGTAAGCCTCTAAGTCATAACGTAAGATTTCAAATAAACAATGGGATGTAGCTTCCTCGTGATATACACCCACACGTATTCTAGACGCACCATATGGGTGTGTACCCGATTTGCAAGCTCTGAATCGCAGTCTCGTGAGTCGTACTTTACGGTAGCAATATAACAATTCAGCACCCCCATTACGAAGTTACCGGTTTTATTCCATAGAGGTACATTGAGGTTGTCGAGTCATTCCGGCTCCTATGCGATTAAGTATACTGTCTCATGTCATCACTAGGGTGCGGGTCCCATTACTTAATGGCACGGGTGGTTAGTGCGAGTTCCAACACTAGCGTGTAACAACTCATGAAATGGCGGTGATTAGGAGACTAATGGTTATAGTTTCGGGATACACATTGTGAATAGATGAGGAGGATGAAATTCATGTGACAACATTATCCGTACAAAGTAGTATATATTATGCAAATGCGTATGCATGCAATGAAAACGTTTATTTGAGTCACCAGTTATAGACTAGACCTTCTAGTTCGCTATAACCAATGGCTCTGATATCAATCTGTCACACCCCGCCAAAACGGAAGCGCGGACGAGTGACGTCATGTATACCGTAAGCATATGATTATCGCCAACATACATGTATTAGGATACCAGTAGTGTTGAAATCGTTTACAAATCATAACTTATTTTTAAACAAAATTTGTTGAAAACAATTTGGAGATTTCTTGTATATGACCCTAAACATCGATAGGGTTATACAAACAAAATCCTCCAAATTGGTATCCTAATTATGCATTGAGGTCCCGTCTTCATGATTCCTTATGAGCGTTGTTAATTCCCTGAAAAACATACGTTTAAAAAGTCAACACAATGGATGGTGAGTTCACAGGTTTTGAGACTCGATATGAAATCACGTTATTCATAAAACGTTGAATCAGTTCACAAATAAATATACGAAAATATATTGAAACAAACACGATGATCCTCCGTAGACTAGCTAAATCTACGAATTAATATGATGAACCCTGAGCCTATAACCAAACCACGACTTATATCCTTTTGCCCTGTTCAAATCTCAAAGATGGAATATACGCACCCTGTTTCGATGCAATATCGGAGGTTAGCGCGACTAACCTAACAGTAGGGGGAAATGTCAACGTCAATAGTACTATTCGTATATTCCTGTGGCTAACTCCGTTAGCTAATGGTTATAGTATGCAAGCAAGGGACTTATAGCACTACATAGTTCAACTCATGTTCGCATAAGAATTGTGTGTTTTGTTTCTAATTATCGTATATAAAAGCAGTTGTGTATGTTTTCCACCCCCGAATAAATAAAACAGTAAAACCGTAAAAAAGGGGGCAGTGAAACTCACCTCATAAGTTCAGGTGTCCGTTTCGCTAGTAGTTTCTGTTTTGACCCAAGGTCCGCTGCCTTCACACGTCCTAAACGTGTAAGGTCAGTTAGTTACCGTTATCGACTCGCAAGTCAGTTTATGCTAGTCGCTTACACCCAACTAGTCGTTTCGTTTATTGTATTTGTGTCGGTTGCTTTCACCAACCGAACGTTTCGTTTATTAAATTGGTGTCGGTTGCTTTCACCAACCGAACGTTTCGTCTATTATATTTGTGACAGTTGCTTTCTCCAACCAGACGTTTCGTTCATTAGGCTTGTGTTGGTTTCTTTCACTAACCGAACGTTTCGTTTGTTTATGTCATCGTTTCGCTTAAGGTGTCGGTTGCTTTCACCAACCGATCGTTTCCCTTATTTCGTAAGTAATTGTTCATACGTTAATTTTAGTCGTTCCAATTTATACATATATATACATACATATATATATAATAAGTATTTATATACTTATATAAATATCAAAAGTATAATTCTTATTGGTGTCGATGTGAGTTAGATATAACCGATGCGTAATAAACATATATAAAGATTATATATATTTTTTTTCTAGAAAATAATATGTCTTTATAAAATATAACCTTCTCGGTCATTTAACTTGCAATGAATGCTATTATTTTCTACAATTATGAGATATGTAATATGTGTGTGTGCTTCTTGCAAGATCTTTTAACGTATAAAATTTATTATCTTATATCTCTTAGACGTATTATCCACCATCCACCGTAACTACTTTAAAACTACTAATACGTGTATTCACAAAATATTCACAATAATACATATCTTTTACTTTACATATATGAAGAACATAACTTTTTGTTTAACAAAATTTACTCACGTACAACTAATGAAACCATAAATTGTCACCATCACTTGTAGGTTTCATAATATTATTTACTCATATAAACCAAGTTTATAGACTCAGTTTCTTTTTCTATTTAACGTGTCATTATAATCCGTACTAGTTGAGTGGGAGCATTTTAGCATGAATATTCTTATAACATGTATATATACAAAAGAAGATTTAAGATGTAGATGCTCACTTATTTAGTGGTAAAAATGTGTTTAAAGAGAACAGGGAACTGAAGCTAGCTCCACCAAGTTGTAGCCTCCTAGGAAGTCATTGATCTTAGTATGAATATTTAATGTTTGAAGGTGGAAATGTGTGTGTGGGTTCGGTTGAGAGTAGAGGAAATCCGAGAGAGATAGTAATTGTTTGTGAAGTTGAGTGTTTGGTTTGACATCATGAGATTGTTTATGTAGAAGGGTTTAAAAGATTTTGCACCACATGTTTGGATATCCTTAATAATGATAGTGGATGGTGAAGTGTGGTAGAAGTAAAATATATTTGAATTGATTGGGAATTTGGGATGGGTCCGTTTGTTGAAGGCCTAGTGAAGGGAAGGAAATGATAGGGGTTGATTGGTGTTGACTTTAGGGATTGTACTTCCATTCCTATTACCTTCATGTAATATCTAAAATCAAATGAATAAACATAAGGGAAATTGGGAGGGGAAAGTATGTATTGGTTGGTGGTGTTTAACCGAGGTCAGAGGGGAAAAGGTATTAGGATGGTTTAGATTGGTTTGGTTAAGTGTGAATTTAGTTTAGTTTGGTTCGTTTAGGAATTGAAGTAGTTGACTTGGTATTGTTTGGTTTACCCCTATGGTTATGTTTTAACTTTAGATTTATTACAAATTGGGTGAAGTAGGCTAGAGCATGCTCGCGTACAATGGCACAAAAAAATTATTTAATAAAAACATTAATTTTAATTATGTAGTAATATTAATATAATCTAATTGAGATTCAAATAACTTTAACATTGTTATTATTTTATTTTTAATGATATTGAGCCAAGTAAGGGGGCGGCGGTTCAGTTTTAGTCAGCTGGTGTTGCACGTTCTCAAGTGGGTTCAATATTTGGTTCATATTGGTACGTATATATATGAGTCGCTATTTATTTTTATTTGGCGTTTTTAACAAGACTAACACACAGTTCATTAGCCTATCAAATACCTATTCGTAAAGTCCATCACTCATGTGTGTGTGTGTGTATACAAATATATATTGGCTTATAATAAGCTTAAACGCCCGAATAACCACTTTGTATATGTTGTTTGGATATTTTATAAAAAAATAATTATAAAAATAGTCGTATTACATAGAATTTAAACCTCATAGTTCGTTTATATATATATGTTTGAGTCGTATAAAATTATCACCAACGTCCATGTTCATCGGATAAAATCTGAAATTTCGAGTAATTTAAATAAAAGTAAATTACTTATATGCATTCTGCTATGTATATAAGGGCCTATGCTAGGCTCGTTGTGATTAAACTAAGCAAATTTAATCATGTGAGAATTAACGTTAAAAAAATTTTGATTAAACATTGTACGGAAAATGACATATTTATAGGAGTGTCACAAAGAGACTCCCCTCTAGTACTACATGCTTACACTGATAGTGATTATGGGGGATGCAATCTTGATCTAAAGTAAACATCGGGTGGATGTCAGCACCTGCGAGATAGGTTGACCTCTTGGCAATGCAAGAAGCAAGTCACCGTGTCCACCTCCACTGCTGAAGCATAATATATTGCCGCCTCTGCTTGCTGTTCACAAGTGATATGGATCTAGCATTAGCTGCTGGACTACGGTTTGAATTTTTTTAACACCCCCATTAAGTGTGATAATGAGGCAGAAGTTTGTATTGTTAAAACCCCAGTCCAACACTCAAAGACAAAACATATTGACATCCGAATACATTTCATTCGTGATTGTTATGACTGAAAACTTGTCAAAATCGAACTGGTCGACACGAATTACAATGTTGCAGACCTGTTTACAAAAGCTTTTGATCGTGCCCGATTTTGTATCTTGTTGAGTCATTAGGCATGATCTTGTTTGTTCAAAATTGAATTTATCTTTATCTTTTTGTATATAAAATGGTAAATATTTTTCAAATATGTCACAATTTTAGAGGGAGAAAATGAGTTAAGTTTAACTCACAAAAAAGATTTTCATTTCACTTAAGAGAAACAAATTTGAGTTATTTGACTTACCAAAAATATTTTATTATTCTATTATATTTTATCAAGAAAACCTGAAAAAGATTAAAAAAAAGTATTCTCTCATTTAGAGGGAGCTCCTTCTTAGAGAGAGTAGGATAATTAAAAAAAATATAAAATTTTGAGAAATTGATCCAACTTTGGAAAATGATAAGAAATTATCTCTAATGATCCTAGCGCATGAAAAGAGTATATCAAAAGCCAACAAGATCATTGTTTGATGTGTAGATAGACTTGGCAAATGAGTAAATGTCAGGGTGATATAATGTCACACCCTCAAAATCCACTAACGGAGTTTTACCGTCAGAGGGTGTGAACTGGCAGGATCGGAATCATCAGTTATAATCAAACCATAAAAACGTTTAAATGCAAATAAGTGCGGAAGCGTAAAAACCTTAATTCAAAAGCTGTGTCACGCAGGACGACTTAAAACCAAAGATAACTGTTAAAAATAAGTTTGCAGAATAAAAGTGTTTTCATTTAATGCATGCTCCTAAACCGCGCGCCCGCCTCGGCTACCTGAGAATAACATACTAAAAGTGTCAACACAAGGTTGGTGAGTTCACAAGTTATATAAGATAAATCGTTTAGCGTTTTGCGTAACCTCGTTACGGCGTTTCAGTGTTGCGTAACCACGTTACGGCGTTTAAGTGTTGCGTAACCACGTTACGGCGTTTAAGTGTTGCGTAACCACGTTACGGCGTTTAAGTGTTGCGTAACCACGTTACGGCGTTTAAGTGTTGCGTAACCACGTTACGGCGTTTAAGTGTTGCGTAACCACGTTACGGCGTTTAAGTGTTTTGCATTACCAGATAGTGTTACGTCAAATTATATATCGATAGGTAGCTAATCTATACAACAAGTATCGCTAAGTGGTTCGAGACCGAAGCTGACTGTTTATCAAGTGCCCGTCACCAGGTCAACCCAGACCATGGTAAGTGTTAGCCAAAATTACACCCACTCAACCTCCAGTTGAGCTTAGCGTCGGGTGGGGTTTGTCAAACCCAGTAGTACTACTCAACAGTGACTCGCTATTCCAAATATTAACCGGTTCGATGTGTGGGACTTCAAATGTTACGTTTGCCGCTTAGCCTTTACAAGTGATATATAATTTATAACAAAATCTTAAATATGCGTTTATCTCAGAAAATGCGTTTATCGGAGTATGTTATCTCCCCCAAGTGAAAAACGTTTGAAAACAGTTCAAAGAGCGGGGTAAGTGAAACTCACTGTTTGCGAAGAATATCCCGATATAGATCACCAAGTGATGCGCGTCGTAGAAACTCTCTAGCGTTCTAAATAACAAAGAGATTTTCTAAGTATCGGTACGTTTAACGAGTCTCTAGACTCGGCACATAATACCTATGCACGTAACAGATTTCGTGTTTCGTTTGTGAATCGTGTGTGACTTAAACAAGTACAATTGTGATACGATACATGAGTGAGCAATTACTTTCGTGTCACGTACTAATAACATACTTTAGTAGCAATTATCCCCGTAATGGCATTTTGGTCAACAAACAAAATTAACTAACCATTATTCCCCATAAGGGCAATTTGGTCAATTCATGGCAATCAATTAGCAACTATTCCTCGCAAGGGTATTTTGGTCAAAACATAACAAATATATAAAAACTATCATATTTCATGCATTTTTACACAACTCAGCAGTTAGTTTCATTATGACAGAATTTCTACTTGAAAGATTGTACTATTTCACCAATCATAACGTCTCAATTAATTCACCAAAAATCACCACAGAAGCATACATATCTTAGGTTTCCAGAACATATTTTATCTTATTTTTATTCCACATATTTTTCTTATAATGACCAAAACATTACAGCAAACTCATATCAGTCAGATTCATGCGCAACAGAATGTTATTTGCAATTCCCGTTAAACGAAAAATCCAATAAATGCAAGACCACTTGGGTTTGGTTCCTAACTCAATGAGTCAACTTCCAGAAGTGGAACCAACCCAATTGGCCTCGTGGTTCATGAGATATAACATTTACAACTTAACCTAACAGCAGGTCTAACAGCTCAGCTTTGCACCACGTTTTTGTAAAATAATAAAAGTACACTTCTACTTGTCCAAAAATTACAAACTTATACTTCATGGAAACTAGACTCAACCTAGTTTACTGCAGTACCCACAATCTCAACCAATTTTCACGTTTACACTTCGTTACAGTCATTTAAACATCGTATACACATTCTGCCCAGATTCTGTTCACATCAAAACTTAACAATTTCACTAGCCATGGATCACAAATAAATCATATAACATGCTAGACACTAATACTACTATCCATGCATCTCAATTACACCATACATACAAGATTAGGGTTTGTGTTTTAACTCAAATCAAAGACAACAATGAATCATGCAACAACATCAATCTAGTTATCAATTCATTATCCAAATAACAACAATCATATTAACCATATACATGAACAAAATCGGCTGCCTAGGGTTTGTACTTAACCCATTAAACATCAAAATTAAACAACAAGAAGGTAAAGGATGATCAATTATACCTTCCTAGCACCTAGTTCTTGGATTAATCACTTGATTTGATGTGTATATGTGTGTGTTCTTGTGGACGGCAGCCGTGGAGAACAAAGGGAGGGCCGATCGGGGTTTGTGGTGTGGGGGAAAAGAAAAGAAAATAAGTTAGGGTTTGTAGTTAAGGTTATATTTATAATTATACAAGTTACACTCTAGTCCCTCTACTTCCAAGTGTTACATCTCTAGCCTAACTAATTGGTTCTTGTTTCTTGTTTAACATTCCACATAACATAATCAAGTAACACACATATATCTAACACATAATTATCACATAATTATTGTTTTGACGTTTTTCGTTCATTTATCAATCGTTTGCGTCAACTCGTTTGCGTTTCGGTGCAAATCCCGAAAGACTACACATGTAGTAAGTGTTAAGCGTCATTTAAACCCTAGTTTAAATGTAATGAAGTGTGCGTTATAGATTTAACGATCTTAAAGTTTGAATTGACGGAGTTGAGTTAACGGAGTTAACCTGAAATTGACGATTGTCACATCATTCCCATGTTAAAGAATTTTCGTCCCGAAAATTTGAGTCAAGTCGTGATGAGAGTCTGAAAGAGTAAAAAAAAATTTTTCAGTTTGTCATATCATCCCCTAGTAGAAAGAAATTTCGTCCCGAAATTTAATTCATACCTCCGGTGATGTTTGACGGTTTGCCGAGTTTCGCGGTTTTCTGTGTTTGGTTAGCCCTTCAAAAAGGTGAGGATACTTTTTCATCATTTGATCCTCGCGTTCCCACGTGAACTCCGGTCCATGTCTCGAGTTCCAACGAACCTTAACGATTGGAATTTTGCTGTGTTTGAGCGTTTTGGTTTCTTAATCCAAAACCTCGACTGGTTCTTCAATGAAACGTAACTGTTCATCAATTTGTAGTTCCTCCAAAGGGACTACTTGGGATTCATCAGATAGGCATTTCTTCGAATTTGATACGTGGAATACATCGTGTACGCCACTGAGTTCTGTTGGTAGGTCCAGTCGGTACGCCACCGGACCAATGCGCTCAGTTATCCGGTACGGACCAACATACCGTGGGTTGAGTTTGTTTCGCTTTCCAAAGCGAACCACACCTTTCCAAGGTGAGACTTTGAGTAACACCCGATCGTTCACTTGAAATTCGAGAGGTTTTCGGCGCTTGTCGGCGTAACTCTTTTGGCGATCTCGTGCTGCTGCCATGCGATTTCGGATTTGAACAATCTTTTCCAAGGTTTCGAGTACCAGTTCCGGACCAGTGATTTGGCTGTCACCCACCTCTGCCCAGCAGAGTGGTGATCGACACTTCCGTCCGTACAGCGCTTCAAACGGCGCTGCCTTAATACTTGCGTGGTAGCTGTTATTATACGAAAACTCTACCAAGGGTAAGTGGGGTTCCCAACTTTTTCCGAAATCTAAAACGCATGCACGCAACATATCCTCCAGGGTCTGAATAGTCCGTTCACTTTGCCCATCCGTCTGAGGATGGTATGCTGTACTCATATCGAGACGGGTGCCCAGTGCACTTTGCAGCGACTTCCAAAAGTGCGAGGTGAAACGAGAATCTCGATCGGAAATGATCGTGACAGGCACTCCGTGTCTAGACACCACTTCTTTCATGTATACGCGAGTCAGTCTTTCCATTTTGTCCGTTTCCTTAATTGCTAGGAAGTGTGCCGATTTAGTCAACCGGTCAACGATCACCCAGATGGTATCGCATCCCGTCGGTGTCTTAGGCAAACCCGTAATAAAGTCCATTGAGATGTGCTCCCATTTCCACATTGGGAGTTCCGGTTGTTGCAGTAGACCAGATGGTTTCTGGTATTCTATCTTGACTCTGGCACAAGTCAAGCATTTGCTCACGTAGGTGGCAATGTCGGCTTTCATGTTCGGCCACCAGTAAAGTGCCTTTAAATCATGATACATTTTATCTGAGCCAGGGTGGATAGAATATCGGGACTTATGAGCTTCGTCCATCACTAGAGTTCTCAACTCTCCGTATCGTGGAACCCAAATCCGGTTCTCAAAATATCGGGCCCCGTCCGATCTGGTTTCAAGTTGCTTGTTCATGCCCCGCATGAGTTCCGACGGAAGATTATCATCTTTCAAAGCTTCCAGTTGCGCATCGCGAATCTGATCGGGTAAGCTGGCATGAATCGTGAGTTGCAATGCTCTCACCCGTCTGGGTTTATCTGTTTCCTTTCTGCTGAGGGCGTCGGCCACCACATTGGCCTTGCCAGGGTGGTACTTGATGGCACAATCGTAATCTTTAAGCAGCTCGACCCAACGACGCTGTCGCATGTTCAGCTCCTTCTGATCGTAGATATGTTGGAGACTCTTGTGGTCGGTGTAAATGGTAAACTTGGTACCGTACAAGTAATGCCTCCATATCTTAAGAGCAAACACCACAGCTCCGAGTTCCAAATCATGGGTCGTGTAGTTCTTCTCGTGAACCCGTAGTTGTCTAGAGGCGTAGGCTATAACCTTCTCGAGTTGCATCAGCACACAACCGAGACCTTGTATAGATGCGTCACAGTGTACCTCAAAATTTTCCGTTCCCTCGGGGAGGGCTAAAATAGGGGCGCTACAAAGCTTAGTTTTCAACAGTTGAAAAGCGGATTCTTGCGCGTCACCCCAGTTGTACTTAGTGCCCTTGTGGGTCAAAGCGGTGAGGGGTTGAGCAATTTTTGAAAATCCCTCGATGAAACGCCGGTAGTAGCCGGCCAGTCCTAGGAATTGTCGCACCTCAGTCGGAGTCTTAGGTGCTTCCCAGTTTTTGATGGCCTCTACCTTACCGGGATCGACATGTATACCATTCTCGTTGATCACATGTCCTAAAAAGTGAACCTCGCGAAGCCAAAATTCACATTTCGAGAGTTTAGCATACAGTTGTTCCTTCTTCAATAGTTCCAGAATTACCCTTAGGTGCTCTTCGTGGTCAGTCTCGTTCTTGGAGTAGACGAGAATATCATCGATGAAAACAATCACGAACTTGTCGAGGTACGCCTTGCATACTCGATTCATGAGATCCATAAATACGGCTGGCGCGTTGGTTAGGCCAAAAGGCATAACCGAAAACTCGTAGTGACCATACCGTGTTCTGAAAGCCGTCTTTGAGATATCTTCTTCGCGCACTCTCAGCTGGTGGTAACCGGATCGTAGATCAATCTTCGAGTAGTAACTCGATCCTTGAAGCTGGTCAAACAAATCATCAATTCGGGGTAAAGGATAACGGTTCTTGACCGTCACCTTGTTTAACTCCCGGTAGTCGATGCACATTCGGAAAGTCCCGTCTTTCTTTCGGACAAACAAGACAGGGGCTCCCCATGGCGATGAGCTAGGTCGGATAAAACCCTTATCCAACAAATCTTGCAACTGAGTGGACAACTCCTGAAGTTCCGCCGGTGCGAGCCGATACGGGGCTCGTGCTATGGGTGCTGCACCGGGTGTCAACTCGATTTGGAATTCGACTTGACGAATAGGAGGGAGTCCGGGCAAACCCTCTGGGAAAACTTCCGGAAAGTCTCGCACAACCGGTATGTCTTCAATTCGTTTCTCCTCTGCGGGATTCTCAACAATCTGCGCCAAAATTGCCGGATGACCCTTTCGTAGATACTTCCGTGCCTTCAAAAGGGTAATGACGCTGGTGGTCATGCCGCTTCTCTCGCCTCGGATCGAAATGATTTCGCCGGTAGGGGTAGTAATGTGGACTATCTTGTCGTGACATATAATCTCCGCTCGGTTCTCGGATAACCAGTCCATGCCGACGACGACATCAAAACTACTAAGCGTAAAAGGAATAAGGTCGATGTCAAAGACATGACCTGACAGTTTCAACTTACATCCCGCAAGTACATGAGTCGTTACTATAGTCTTACCGTCAGCTAATTCAACAGGAAACTTAGCATCTAACGGAAATGGAGTTACGTCTAAGAGTTGACTAAAGGGTTTCGACACAAAACTCCTATCAGCCCAGTGTCAAACAATACAGAAGCAAAACAATCGTTTATAGGGAACTTACCAGTCACCACGTGCGGATCATTGCGGGCTTGACCCGACCCAATCACAAACGCTCTTCCCTTGCCATTGCTTCCACCATTACTGCCACTTCCATTACCCCCATTGTTGTCATTCTGTTTCAGCTTGGGGCAATCTTTTCTGAAATGACCTTCCTGCCCACATTCAAAGCATCCTTTCGTCGTCATAGGTGGCTTAGGAGCACCCTTTTCCGCAAGGTCTCCTCTACATTCTTTCGCTTGGTGACCCATCTTTCCGCATCTTAGACACTTGACACAGTCACACGGGCCAACATGATGATAGTTGCACCTGTTGTACTTCGGGTACTTCCCAGCATAGCCGCTCGAACCCTGCCCGCTACCGTTGTTATTGTTATTGTGATTCTGAGTATTAAAGCTCCGAGTGAATTCGGGCTTACGGTAGTGTTGTTGCGGTGGGAGGTTCGAGGATGAAGATCTGGTGTTGTCAAACTTCCTCTTCCCGCTATCCGGGTTGCTGTTGCTATTATTGTCGTTACTCTGGTTGTCACGGGCTTTAACGGTCGAACCCCTAGGTGGTAACGCACCTTGGGTCACAGCCTGATCCGTCAG
The DNA here is from genome assembly GCF_021521415.1 of Bidens hawaiensis. Lineage (NCBI taxonomy): Eukaryota > Viridiplantae > Streptophyta > Magnoliopsida > Asterales > Asteraceae > Bidens > Bidens hawaiensis. The sequence goes on from NW_027491641.1 coordinate 661,566, forward strand.
TTTGTGAGCTAAACGGATCGCTTGTTGGATCGTGGCTGGCCTGGAAGACGTCACCATGCCCTGAATCTGCGGTGCTAATCCATCAATGTACATTTCTATCCTCTTGTTCGGCGGATCCACCATCCGCGGACACATTACAGCCAACTCGTGCGAACGGGTAGTGTAGGCTTCGATTTCCGAACCCACCATCTTCAGCGACCAAAATTCTGACTCTAGTTTTGAAATTTCTTCTCTCGGACAATACTCCTCTCGCATCATGTTTTTGAACTCCTCCCAGTTCATCGCGTTAGCCAGTTCCAATCCAAGAATTTGCACATCTGCACATCGTCTGGGGACACCTCTGAGTGTGCCTCTGGCTCAGCCGGTTCTTCCTCCGGTTCTCCTTCGGGTTCCTCCTCGGGATCTTCCTCGGGATCCTCCTCAGGCTCCTCTTCGGGATCTTCTTCAGGTTCCTCTTCAGGCTCTGCCTCAGGTTCGGCTGCGTTCTGAGCAAGTTGCATTTGTAAGACATCGCAACGCTCTCGAGCTATCTCGGTTCGGGTCCTTGCTACTTGGAGTTGCTCTTGCAAGTCTATCATCTCGGCTTGCATCTTCCTCATAATCTTCATCTGTTGATCACTAGCTTCTTGCATTTCCTTCGTTGCCGCTGCCATGCGGGCAATCTCCTCCTTAGTCTCGGTTCCGTCTTTTAACAGTCCGGAAACGTTCGCTCTCGTATAGCGCATGTAACCCACATCACGCTCCAAGCATGAAACAACAGCTGCGAGAACTCGCTCTACAGGTTCGGTTATGGGTGGTAGGGTGTTGGGATAAGCAGGGTGGTTCGGGTGAGGTAACGGGGGAACTTATTCGCGATAGACCATACGTCTGATCATGTTAGGGTACCAATCCCAGCTAACGTCGTTTTCGTATATGCCTCCGGATAGGCGGTACCTCTTCGGTGCGGGAGTTTCGAGTTCCGGGACTACTCGGGGCGGCGATGCGGTGGGTAACTGCGGTTCCTTCCCGTGAGCATGCGTCATCGAATCGGATGATGATGAGAGTGGCGTCGACATTCCTACAGGTAAGCCGTGTATGCGCGCGCGTATGAGTGAAAGAGGTAAAGAGATAAGATTTCAAGACTACACAAACCTATGCAGTGCGTATCATTATAACTAATGGGTCGTCGCGGTTATAGTCTAGTATGCATGCAGCTTCTAGTTCGCTATAACCAATGGCTCTGATACCAATCTGTCACACCCTCAAAATCCACTAACGGAGTTTTACCGTCAGAGGGTGTGAACTGGCAGGATCGGAATCATCAGTTATAATCAAACCATAAAAACGTTTAAATGCAAATAAGTGCGGAAGCGTAAAAACCTTAATTCAAAAGCTGTGTCACGCAGGACGACTTAAAACCAAAGATAACTGTTAAAAATAAGTTTGCAGAATAAAAGTGTTTTCATTTAATGCATGCTCCTAAACCGCGCGCCCGCCTCGGCTACCTGAGAATAACATACTAAAAGTGTCAACACAAGGTTGGTGAGTTCACAAGTTATATAAGATAAATCGTTTAGCGTTTTGCGTAACCTCGTTACGGCGTTTCAGTGTTGCGTAACCACGTTACGGCGTTTAAGTGTTGCGTAACCACGTTACGGCGTTTAAGTGTTGCGTAACCACGTTACGGCGTTTAAGTGTTGCGTAACCACGTTACGGCGTTTAAGTGTTGCGTAACCACGTTACGGCGTTTAAGTGTTGCGTAACCACGTTACGGCGTTTAAGTGTTTTGCATTACCAGATAGTGTTACGTCAAATTATATATCGATAGGTAGCTAATCTATACAACAAGTATCGCTAAGTGGTTCGAGACCGAAGCTGACTGTTTATCAAGTGCCCGTCACCAGGTCAACCCAGACCATGGTAAGTGTTAGCCAAAATTACACCCACTCAACCTCCAGTTGAGCTTAGCGTCGGGTGGGGTTTGTCAAACCCAGTAGTACTACTCAACAGTGACTCGCTATTCCAAATATTAACCGGTTCGATGTGTGGGACTTCAAATGTTACGTTTGCCGCTTAGCCTTTACAAGTGATATATAATTTATAACAAAATCTTAAATATGCGTTTATCTCAGAAAATGCGTTTATCGGAGTATGTTATCTCCCCCAAGTGAAAAACGTTTGAAAACAGTTCAAAGAGCGGGGTAAGTGAAACTCACTGTTTGCGAAGAATATCCCGATATAGATCACCAAGTGATGCGCGTCGTAGAAACTCTCTAGCGTTCTAAATAACAAAGAGATTTTCTAAGTATCGGTACGTTTAACGAGTCTCTAGACTCGGCACATAATACCTATGCACGTAACAGATTTCGTGTTTCGTTTGTGAATCGTGTGTGACTTAAACAAGTACAATTGTGATACGATACATGAGTGAGCAATTACTTTCGTGTCACGTACTAATAACATACTTTAGTAGCAATTATCCCCGTAATGGCATTTTGGTCAACAAACAAAATTAACTAACCATTATTCCCCATAAGGGCAATTTGGTCAATTCATGGCAATCAATTAGCAACTATTCCTCGCAAGGGTATTTTGGTCAAAACATAACAAATATATAAAAACTATCATATTTCATGCATTTTTACACAACTCAGCAGTTAGTTTCATTATGACAGAATTTCTACTTGAAAGATTGTACTATTTCACCGATCATAACGTCTCAATTAATTCACCAAAAATCACCACAGAAGCATACATATCTTAGGTTTCCAGAACATATTTTATCTTATTTTTATTCCACATATTTTTCTTATAATGACCAAAACATTACAGCAAACTCATATCAGTCAGATTCATGCGCAACAGAATGTTATTTGCAATTCCCGTTAAACGAAAAATCCAATAAATGCAAGACCACTTGGGTTTGGTTCCTAACTCAATGAGTCAACTTCCAGAAGTGGAACCAACCCAATTGGCCTCGTGGTTCATGAGATATAACATTTACAACTTAACCTAACAGCAGGTCTAACAGCTCAGCTTTGCACCACGTTTTTGTAAAATAATAAAAGTACACTTCTACTTGTCCAAAAATTACAAACTTATACTTCATGGAAACTAGACTAAACCTAGTTTACTGCAGTACCCACAATCTCAACCAATTTTCACGTTTACACTTCGTTACAGTCATTTAAACATCGTATACACATTCTGCCCAGATTCTGTTCACATCAAAACTTAACAATTTCACTAGCCATGGATCACAAATAAATCATATAACATGCTAGACACTAATACTACTATCCATGCATCTCAATTACACCATACATACAAGATTAGGGTTTGTGTTTTAACTCAAATCAAAGACAACAATGAATCATGCAACAACATCAATCTAGTTATCAATTCATTATCCAAATAACAACAATCATATTAACCATATACATGAACAAAATCGGCTGCCTAGGGTTTGTACTTAACCCATTAAACATCAAAATTAAACAACAAGAAGGTAAAGGATGATCAATTATACCTTCCTAGCACCTAGTTCTTGGATTAATCACTTGATTTGATGTGTATATGTGTGTGTTCTTGTGGACGGCAGCCGTGGAGAACAAAGGGAGGGCCGATCGGGGTTTGTGGTGTGGGGGAAAAGAAAAGAAAATAAGTTAGGGTTTGTAGTTAAGGTTATATTTATAATTATACAAGTTACACTCTAGTCCCTCTACTTCCAAGTGTTACATCTCTAGCCTAACTAATTGGTTCTTGTTTCTTGTTTAACATTCCACATAACATAATCAAGTAACACACATATATCTAACACATAATTATCACATAATTATTGTTTTGACGTTTTTCGTTCATTTATCAATCGTTTGCGTCAACTCGTTTGCGTTTCGGTGCAAATCCCGAAAGACTACACATGTAGTAAGTGTTAAGCGTCATTTAAACCCTAGTTTAAATGTAATGAAGTGTGCGTTATAGATTTAACGATCTTAAAGTTTGAATTGACGGAGTTGAGTTAACGGAGTTAACCTGAAATTGACGATTGTCACATATAAACTTAAATACTATTCTATGCTAGTGGTTACACTCTTATGAAACGGTTTCCGACTCCAATATAAATCATATCGATGAAGACAAAAATGTTATTAGTCAGTCATACACGAGCCCGTTAGTGATTGATCACCATAAAAATTATTCTTTCTTTAAATATAAATATTATAGACAAATATGTTATTAGTCATTCATACACGAGCCCGTTAGTGATTGATCACCATAAAACTTAAATTCTCACCTATGCTAGTGGTTACACTCTTATGAAGCGGTTGAGACTCCAATATAAGTCATATCGATGAAGATAAAAATGTTATTAGTCAGTCATACACGGGCCCGTTAGTTCTTGTTGCTCGCTTACATATTATCCAGATGTAGCTTGGTTGGTGTTTATATGTGTAAGAAACCTGGTTGTTGATGTATTTCTGGTTTAATATATATTTTCTACAATTACAACAAAAAAAATATTGAAAATCAAAATGTTATAGCAGAAAAACTGTAAAGTATTTAAAAGATTGAAATTCAACAACAAAAATGTTGATAATTAACAAACTAAAAAAGGGTATATTAGAACCACGTAACGTGGGGCAAACAAGTAATTCATAAACACTTTATATGAAGTCCTGTAAGTCCATTTGGCAAGTAAGTCCATGGTTCAACCTTTAAATTGTTTGAAAGAAAATTTGCAAAAAGTTCAAATAAGCTCAAAATGTTTTGATCAATCATTAGGGGGTCGGAGTGAATTCGGGGTGATACTGATGAACACAAACTATGATCGAGGTATAATGGAGTTTGTAATTTTTCGGATTAACAGGGGACCACATAAGTATCGTGCTTAATTCATACTTTAACATATCACGTTGACATCAAATTAATTGTTAAGTTTAATCGACTTTGGGTTATTGGCTTTTTAATATCCAAATATAAGTGTGATCTAAGACATTATAGATAATATGATTCCATGTCGAGAACTTTCTCACCAACATATGTAAATTATTTAACTTTAAAATTTATATAATTAATATAATATTAATTTCATCTTTACTTCAAATTTTTCTTTTATTTTTGTTCTTATTACAACTTAAGCTTTCTTAAGCATGTATTATCTTTTTTGTTTTTAATTTTATTTTTTTTATTTTTAAATTTTTTATTTTCTCTTTAAAAATGGTCTTTATTTTGTTTGAATTTCAGGTTCTATGAAAAGGTCATTATGCAAAGTTTGTTAAGTGTCGGTCCAACAAAATATATCTTGTATATATTTAAAGTGTTCGGATTTGGTGGGTAAATATTTTGCGGGTTTAAACTGGTAAATATTTTCAGAGTTTGGGGATCGTGAGTGTAAAATAGTTTAATATTCAATATGTTTTGACCCTATCGCGAGATAGGCTGACCCTATAAATAGGGTCAACCCATAATATCTTTTATTTTCAAAATACTTTATCCAAAACACTCTCACTTTCTCTCTCTACCTTTTTCTCCTCTTTTATCCACCGCCTCCCACCGCAATAATTTTGAAACCCAGATTTTTCAAACAACAAGTATGCTTCTTATAATCATACTTAATCATTAAACAAGATGAATCCAGCACCTGTGGTATACATTATTTCATTATATTCATCTTGTTCTTGGTTCTGGAGTCAAGAACAGTTCCTGATGAAACTGTTGAGTTTGTCTAGGTCTTTATATGATGATTATTGGTTAAATTGATGTTATATTTTTGTTCTCGGCATCATTAGGAGTATATCTGTTGATTTAAATTGAGATCTTATTAGGTTTTGTAAACTTTTTGTTGTTTCTAGGGTTTTTCGAACTGTTTGGGTTTATAAACCCAGAAAAGGATGTTTGAATATGGTTTATGTATACCCAGAAACTCATATCGGATGAACATGAACCTAGAAAAGTGTTAAGGGTTTGAGTGTTTGATGATTTGAAAATTTTGAACATGGTAATCATCTAATATCCATTCGATTAGAAATTTGTTTGGTTAAAGTTTGACAAAGAATAATATAATCGAATGGCCGCTCGATTAGAAAAGGAAATGTAATCAAATACCCATTCGATTGAAAATGAGTTGGATTAAAAATTGAATAAGGACAATGTAATCAAATGAGAATTCGATTAGAATACAAATCAAGCATAAAATATGTTCAAGTGCCAAGTGATCGAATGACTATTCGATTAGAAAAGAAAATTTCAGAAAACATGTTAAGGAAAAATGTAATAGAATCATCATTCGATTAAAAAGAACATGAGACTGAAAACTACGGACCTACAATAATCGAATGGGAATTCGATTAGAATACAAATCAAGCATAAAATATGTTCAAGTGCCGAGTGATCGAATGACTATTCAATTAGAAATAAAATTTTAGAAAACATGTTAAGGACAAATGTAATCGAATCACCATTCGATTAAAAAGAAATGAGACTGAAAAACTAATAAGGATAATGTAATTGAATCATAATTCGATTAGAAATGGCTTGGACTGAAAATCTTCTAAGGAAAATTTGATTGAATAAGAATTATGATTGAATCGAATTAAAAATCTAATCTAATCGAATGACCATTAGATTCGATTAGATCATCATTCGATTAGCTTAGAATCTGTATTCGATTAGATCAAATGACACTAGTAAATTTTTATTAATTGAATTTGAATCAAATCTAATCTAAGTTATAAATCATTCTAATCGAATACACATTCGATTAGATTAACTTATAACTAGATTAGATCAAATTCAAATTCGATTAGATCAGTTTATACTTATCAAATTTTTAAACTTTTCACACAACTTAATTTAACTCATCATTCGATTCGATTACATGAGACTTGAATTCTTTTTAAAAACATTGTTGGAACCTAAACTCATGCGATTAGATCACTTCATACTTAACAATTTTCATAAACCAACTTCAAACATGTCTTTCAAATTTGTGAAAAGTTTTTAATTTTAAATTTTTAATTTTAATTTTTAGTTTATTGTTTTACCTTAACTTTGCACTTTATTTTCTATCTATCTTTTGTTTATTTTTAGTTTATTTTTTAGTTTATTTTTTTTGTCTAATTAGCTTATATTCTTACTTTTAATACTCAATTATCACACTAACGCTTATATTGTGTCTCTTGTAGAATCATAACAACTCGTGTCCCTTAGAACTTCCAAAGAAAAGAAAATACAAGGTGTTCATTTCAATGATCAAAGGATTACAAGAATTCCCACTGTCATATGCTATAACTGCTGATCCAGAGATTCATAGCTCTTAGGTTGAACAATTTTAGGTGAATGCCAAAACTAAAAAGAAAGGGACTGAGATAACACCAAAGGTAGTTGATTAGAGTATTGTGGTGAATGAGGAAGTCATTAGACGAGCTCTGAAGATAAAGGATATTGCTAATGATGAGTTGATCAAGTTTCTCAAAGAAGCTGATTGCTAGATTTCTTCGAGAAATAGGTTATGACATAAAGTGGAGCACATGTGAGAAGAGGCATATTCCCATATACTGGAAGCTTCTTTTTCATGCTGTTGCAGATTGTTTGTCTTCACAAAAAGGAGGCTTTGACAAATTGAATGTTGACTGGGTAGGAGTGATGTTATGTTTGACACACAAGAAGAAGTACAACTACTCAAGGTTATTTTTCAAGTACATGCAGCTTAATGTGCTTGCCAAGAATCGACAAATGATGTATCTAAGTTTCATACAGCTTTCCCAACACTCCCAAACAAGTATACTTGGAAGAAGTAGATGACGAAGGAAATGTTATTGAACCATTTGAGCCTCATCATGTGTAAATGGTTTGTCAATCTGCTTTCAAGGCTATTGTTCAAGCCTACTAGGAGGAGTTCATACAAGTATAAAGATGATGATCATGGGGTTCAGATTAGTCAGTTCGCTGAGACTGAACCAGACAATGATGAAACAGAAGTTGAGGAGGAAGAGGATAGTGCTGACAACGATGACGATGAAGGTCATGATGATGATGAAGGTGGAAATGACGAGGAAGAACATGATGACCCTGTGGATGAGCTTGAAACAACTAAGGCAGAACAGGAGACAGGCGTTAAGGTTGAGCATCGGTCAAAGCGTAAACACGATAAAGGCAAGAGAAAAGATGGGGAATCGTCTAAGAAGCTTGCCGATGCCACTGACACAAAGGAGGAAGAGCCATAGAGTCCGTTGAAGCATTCAAAGCAGACAAAGGACTCTGAGAAGTCTACCTCTGCCAAGGTGCCTACTTTAAAGGTACGTTTTCCTTCTACTGCAGCTATGATTAGTGAAACCCTAGCTTCCACACCTTTGACCAATCAAACCACCACACCAAAAACCACCACCATAGTTGACCCACATGTAGGATCACCCACTACCCTAGACAAAACCATTAAATCCCTTAAAGCTAAACAAATCAAGTACCAAAGCCCAAACCAGAACCTCACCAAAAACTCAAACCAATACCAAATCAAAATCCCCTTCCAAGACCCAACCTAAGACTCAACCTAGAATCATACTCAAAACCAAAACCAAGCCCAAATCAAAAACCCCAACACTTAGAGACGAACCAATTACACCGCCCGAAACCTCACCAACTAGGCTAGACGAGCCCTTACCCTCGATCTTAGAAAACCTACCTTTAACCACCCAAGCTGAGACCGAACCAATAACCCAAACCTTGTCACCACCTAGAACCACCATACCTATTACCTCACCAACCTATCAATTCACCTCACCGATTAGAGGAACGTCATTTTGGACCTATACTTTTACAACATCCATCCAATCACAATCCACAACATCAACCTTAGCTACCTCTACCAAACCTACAAGCCTACCCGTAGCCATACCTACATCCTTCCCTACCCTAACCTTAACCATGCCTATTCCAACAACACCATAATCAACCATATCAACCACACCTCCCAGAACCCTAAAGAGCCCAATCATAGCAGCCACTCCCATCTCAAGTGGCAAGTCGAAGAAGTCGCCAGTGTATCAAGACCCTATCCTCGATAGGATTAGACCACTGGAGGAAGCAAATGAGAACAGATCAAAACGTGAGCTTTTGTTGATCAAGATTGTTAAAGATCAACAAGCAATAAACCAAGAAGTAACAAGGAAGCGGGATGCTCTGGCTACACGAGTGGCTGAATTGAAAGAACATAGAGATATGGACAGTGCTCTGATTGTGAGTCAGCGTGAATGGATTCAGACTTTACAACAGCGAGTCAGCGATCAATAAGAGTTGATCAACCAAAACTCTTTGCGAAACACTGAGCTGCAAGTTGATATTGAGCAGCTTCAGTCAAGAAATTCTAGGTTAGAGTCTTATCTTCCCTCTTCCTCAAACTTTGCACACAAATTTAGAATGGAATTGGACTCTACACTTGACCGTGTGTGGATTGACTTTGAGCGTTTGGGTTCAAGAGTCGGATTGTTGGATAGTGGGTCCAGTTCCTCTCGGGACGTGGACAGACTTATGGGTGAGAGTATAAGGTTGCGGAACATGATTGAGCAGCTCAAAGGAGAAATAGAGGATCAACATGACTTCAACAAAAACCAGAGTCATGTAAATGAGTCCCTCGTCAACCGTTACCTTGTAGTTATGGAGGTAAAGCGCTTGAATGACGAAGATGTGAATAACTTAAGGAATCATTTAATGGAAACTTACCTAGGCTTCCTGCGTGTAAATGAGCCAAAGACTGAGCAGAGCAATGAACGAAGAACAACTCTTGCCAATCTAGTCGTTGATGCCGAAAGGGTCAGATCTCAAGGAAAACTTCATGGATTCTTGTACAGTGGTTAACCAAGGAAAGATACTTATGAGAGTGGTTCAGGTGTGAAAGTTAGTAAAGATGAGCTTGTGACGATTGTTGGAATCATAGTGAGCAGTGGACTTGTAATTACTACTGCTACCACAACTAGGCAGGTCAGTTCTACAAGTTCTCCACTTGTTGTACCAACTATGGGTGAACAAGAAAGTGCTCCTGCAACCACTTTTATGGTTCCTATTGTCCAACAACAACCTATAGCTCAAGGAGGTGATGGTGGAAATGGTGATGGTGAGGATGATGATGGGACCGATGATGAAGACAATGATGGTGATAATAATGAGAAAGAGTATGAAGAAAATGAGGATGAGGATGAGGATGATGATGACGATGACCGCGAGTATGAAAGTTTTGATGAAGCTCGTGATGGTGATGGAAATGGTGATGACAGTGGTGATGGTGATGCTACTGGTGATAATAAGGCAGAGGAACAAGAGCCGCCAAGTGAGACTCAGAAAACTCGCGAGACTGATGATGCAATCGAGGCTGAAATAGCCTCTGCTTTTAACGTTTGTTCTTTTGCAGATACCAGCTCACCGGTTCAAGAAGCCGTGGAAGATAATAATGACAGTGATGACGGAATAAACTACTCCCCTAACCTCCACACTCCGGAAAGGGTGAGTGAAGGACTCGCTGATCAAGAAACTGTTGTCACTCCAGCTGCCAAGCCTGCTCAATGAAAGTCTAGAAAATGCATCAAGTACTATAATGTGAGCAGAATTGGAAGCATTAGATGGAGTTTGACAACTTTCTTTATGACTTCATTGCTTGGGAGTTCGACAAAGCACACGGAGAAGTCATTATTCATTGTGAGAAATCGTGTGACCTTCGTTTCTTTGATGAACACGAAATGGCATGGTTCGACAAGGCTGACTTACAAAAGCTTCACAAGTCACCCTTGTGCACGGTGGCATATGTGCGTCGGGACTGTACTGATGCAATCGTTGAGAAATTCAACAAGTCTGCCTGTCTTCTTGTTGAAAGGCAACCGTTTGATCATGACGAGATTTTTGAGTATGAGTCTGAGTCCACTGAAGACGAAAGCTAACGGAACAAATATAGGGAGATTGTTAGGCCCATTTTTTGTTTAGTCTTTCGTATTTGATTGTACTTTGTTGTTTATATACGTTAGATTTGTATGTTTGGGCCTAAAGTCATGCATGATGGAGCCCGTTGGGCCGTAAATAATGAAATGATAATGCATGAGCACACACACTATAAATAGTGTGGGTATCTCATGCACAACCAACCTTTTGTCAAATCTCTAATCTTATTCCAAACAAAACACTCTCTTCTCTCTTCTCTTATTTCCCTCGCGGAAATAATTATAACCAAACAAGATCCGAGATCTCGGTTCTTACTAGTGATTTCCGCTAGCTAGTGTAGAGGTTGATCCAAGTATACTAGTGTTGTGTTGTTAGATCCGTCCAAAGAACCTACAAAAAGGATGTTTTGAAGCCCTCTACTACGAATGCCCTCAAAATACTCTTGAACTCAACATTATTAATTTTTTTAAACAATCATAGGATTTTAACTCTCACAATTTAAAATAAAATTCTTGTCCCGCATTTGTATACATTTGTAAGTATATAGTGACCATAAATATAAGGTGCGTATGTATATGTATATTTAGTTATAATCTTAATAAAATACTATCATTTTATTGCTAATGTGTCATTTTCACATTGCTCCTAAGCTTTTTTAATCCACTTTCGTTATTTGTATAATATAGGTTAGGCGAGACCCGATTGCTTGAAATAGCATATCTCAATATCTAAAACAGTTATTCCCCGGATGATTGATGAAGGAAGCTATCGTATCATATTGTATTTCAAATTCGCAAAAACGTTGTAAAATTCATGAGGTTGTCGCCATCGGTCGTCATTTAGTTGATCTGCAAGGTCCTTGAGTCGCTGGAAGTAGGCATAAAGAGATGACAAGGACTTGAGGCTCTGGTTGGTAAACTTGTGTTCTAGAGTTGTTGCTCTAGAATCCTTCTTATTTCGAACATTTTGCATCTCTTGACCAAATTTCAGATGCAATAGATTCGAGTGCTAAGACTCGAACCGGTTAGTCATCATACACGGTTCGGTAGATCCATTGTAACACGATCACATCAATATTTGTCAAAGAAACATCTATTTGGTCCGTATTTGGGGGAGAAGGGAAACCGTTGCATTGAGTTAAAACTACTTTACCCAAAATGAGTAAGAAACTTTTGTTTGTCATTGTGTAAGCCGGATGGAGAGAGATCGGTTTGGTGTTGTCTTTGCCATCCATAGTGATGGTAGAAATCATCTGGTAGGATCTATAAAAAGATGAACGGGTTGATGGCGGCAGGACATGATTTGCGACATGTTTGGCTTGTGGTAGCTAGAGGGCTAGGTTAGCTCTAATACTATAAAAAGGTTTGAATTCTCAATCTTTGTCTTTGTTTAATCAACTATAACTAAGATATTACATACATCCAAATAATAGATTTCCGGAGAAATTAAGAGGTAATTACATAATACAAGAATATAACTCACTAAATACAGAATATATATAATATATATGTACGCTAATAGTTTCAACGTAGTTATATAAATGAACGTTTAATTTTAAAGTGTTTACAAAATGAGGTATAGAGATCCTGAGTAAAATATCTATTGTACATTACATTAATATTTTTATCCACTAGATCAATGAGTGAAAGGAAAGAAAAAAAGACGTGTCAGGTTTTGAAGCACGTTTTATAATGTTATAAAATGATAATAATTCTAATAAAGGCTTGATTATGTGATGTCACGATTCAACTAATTTCATGTTGCTTTAGTTTGATACACATTATCTAGATGTATTGAATATGTCCATTTGAGAGTATGAGATTTGATTTAAGAGAAAAACACACACAAATGAATTAATGTACGTAGATGACTATTGTAAATGGTCATTAATATAATGGCCATTGTGCAATGTGCATCAGACTGTATTTCCCTTGCAATTAGTTTACATTTCACACAACAAATGATTTGAACACTTAAATTAGGTGAAACAAATTCAAACCAAAACCGATTCAAGTACACGAGCAAGAGGACATCTTTTTCATCTCACTTATCTCCGTATCCTGACCATTGACATCGATTTTCAACCCCTTAAGTGTCACCGAATCGCCATTAGATTTAGTCACATCTTGATCCAAAGTCTTCTTAGAGACCACATAATAAACTTCCTCTAGTAACTTACTAAAAGCAGCTTCCACATTGTCACCAGTGAGAGCGGATGTCTCAAAGAAATATAAGTTTTGATTCTCCGCAAACTCCATAGCATCCTCAGATGGAACCGCTCTCTTGTCCTCAAGATCCGCTTTGTTACCGATCAAAGCGATGACAGTTGATTTATCTGCGTGGGCCCGAAGTTCTTCGACCCATCCTGCGACGTGATCAAATGACTGTCTTTTGGTTATATCGTACACTACAACTGCCCCCAATGCTCCTCTATAGTATGCACTTGTTACTGCACGAAATCTATTACCAACAACTTGATTTGTTAATTATTATCCGGGCACCTTTTCATTATTAAGAACATTAAATAATTAGATATGATTGCTGATTGAAAAGAAATAATTGAAAATATATAATATTTAAAGGGAGGTTGTATAATTAGAATGTAATCTTGATGGGGCCTATAACCAGGATGGCACGAAAGGTATATGCACATGTAAATGCCAACTGCATTGCTGCATCGTTCGTTGTCTAATAATGTTTATGATATTTCATAGCTATAATTCAACTTAAAAACTATATAAATATATCTAACTATATAATATGTATATATATATACATATATTGTATTGATTATTTCCAACTCTTTTTGTCTTTTTACACCAATGCCATCTCTAATTTTTTTAAAATCCCATGCCATTATTTTTGTTATTTACATATTATATCACCAGCTCCAACAAAAAGATCATGTTGACCCATAATTGATAAATATAAATTATCTTATGTATAATTTAAAAAAAGTGATAAACTATTTAGTAATGTTAAAAATAATATATAACTTTAATTTATTTTATACTTCTTTAAATACGAAATGACGGATTATAAAAAGTTATATGAAGTGCTTTATGTATTTTATTACTAACATATTTAGTTAAAATAAAAAATAGCATTTATATAAAAAGTTACTTTGAGTTGCATTTTAACCTAAAAACTAAGATCTTTAAAATGATAAACGGCTAGAAAAACAAATTCTATTAATATGAAAAAATGAAATATCATATATATTTTAAAATTACTATATTACTAAATTTACAACATATATAAAAATATAAAACAAATGAAATGCCAAAATTTATACATATGTGTAAAAACTTTGGGTGCCTTAAAAGTTATAGTTGTTTAATATTTAGGGAAAAATTATAAGCGGCAAGTCAAAGAAAATATGATTGAGGTTGACATGTGTTTCCTCGTCAATTAATTTTGTTAATACAGTTGTTTTTCAGAAAAGTTATGTTAGATTTACAAGTGCATGCACCAATGTTTTCGTCAAGCAAAAGACTTTCCTTCTAATATAAAGTTGGATAAATCTTTGCGGTATAAAAAGTAAAACAATACAAATGTTTTTATCTAATTAAGTAATGCTTTATTTTTTCCAAAGAGCTAAATGTAAAATTAAACATGAATTGAATCTATAACTACGTTATCACCTCATTTAATGGTTTATATAGTTATAAAACCCTTTGATAATTAGAACAATAATAACAAATAATTGGAATACATAATGTATTTAAATGAAAAGTATTGGCATTTTATATATTATTATTATTATTATTATTATTATTATTATTATTATTATTATTATTATTATTATTATTATTATTATTATTATTATTATATGAATGATTCATCACTTGATGTAGAAAACAATTATTGGTTTGTTTGCAAAAGTAAGCATTTGAACTTTGAAGTGAAGTTAATTAAAAAACAAAACAAAAAACAAAACAAAAAAAAAGCAAATGTTTTTTTCTCAAATCTTCAGAAATTAAGTTTCGAGTGAGACATCTTTTTCATTGTTTGGCTTGAATCAGACTTGGCCTGTCCAGGTAAAGAGAATCGTATTTTAGATAATACAATATAAATATCACAAAAATCTCAAATAAGAAATATTATTAAAAAAACCAATTTTGTGAGAAAATACAACTTAGACTCGGTTAAAACAACATAGTTTAACTAAAATGGTACAACGGGCTTTTCATATTAAAAGGTACGGTTATTTAACATACAAGAAAATAAATAAATAAAGTCAGAAAATTGTAAAATAAGTAATATTATATAATCTTAAATAACTTTTTTTTTAAACGACCAACTAAGTAACGCGTAATGTTTACCTTTCTTGACCGGCGGTGTCCCAGATCTGAGCCTTGACGACTTTCGACTTAATAGTCATAGTCCTCGTTTGAAACTCGACTCCAATAGTTGATTTCGAATCAAAACAAAACTCGTTCCTCGTGAATCTAAACAGCACTTGTGTCTTCCCAACCGCTGAATCACCGATCACCACCACCTTAAACACATAATCCACCTTCTCATGATCACCATTATTCCTCACCACCGTCTTCCTACCGTTCTCTATCAAACCACCACCATTCATCTCTGCATTCATTAATATGGAAAGAAATAATATATGTGTGTGTTTTGTTTTTGTTGTTGGTGCTACAACTAATATAATATGGATAAGTGTTTTAGGTGTGTGTTTTTTAGGAAAGAAGGTGGAAGTGTGGAACACTTTGTTGTGGTTATATTCTTATATATCCCTAATTCAGGCGAAATGCCCGCCTAACACAAATTCACAAAACTACCCTTTAAGATTTATTATTATAATAATATTATTATATATTATTAAAAGTTAGGTTAAGGGGGGTTCCCATGACAAATGACAGCCAAATTCGACACGATTTTAATCATTTGTTTTTGAATAAATAACTAAGTAGCTAAACAAAGGGATGGCTCCACAAATTACGTGGATTAAAAAAAATATGAAAATGAAGAAAGAAAAGAAAACTTTAAAGAACATATTTGATGATTTGATTCTATGACACATGCCAAAAATAATATATGTCACATAGACGGTTTTGTGCTAAATGTTTTCTTTTTTTATATTTGCGATTTTTTTATTGCTATAAAGAGATGTTGAGCTTGAAGAACCCAAATTAGGCACGGTCTAAAATTCATTCTTTTCAACATAATAGCGTATCTAGATTGTGAAAACCATCAAGGAATAAAATTTATTTGTTAGTTGTTATAAATCTGATTATCTGATACATCCATTTCCCTGTTAAAATGTATTTTACGTTAACTAATAGCTAGACTTAATTGGGGGCTAATTGTGTAGTATTTTTTGCTTTTTTTTATGAAACATGAGTCACTATATTTCGTGTTTATGATGAAGGATAATTAATCCGGTTATTCTTCATATCCATATATATCAAATGAATGACAAAAATCTATTCTTTCTAATAAAAACCTATAACTTTTGCCACTTGTCAATACAATAGTCCTTCTCATCTTTTTTTCAACAAATTTTCATATATGGTCTTTATCTTTTAAGTTATTTTAATATATGATATTAAAATTATAGGTTTATTCCAACTAAATCCATTACTACATATAGTATTCTCTATATGGATTAACAAGAGACGATTAGTGAAATTTGAAGTGTTAATTAAAATGTTTATTATGGTTTATATTCAAATAATAAACAATAAACATTCGATTCATAATATGTGGAATGAGACGTATAAAGCATGCGATGTTGTTTGATGATGTTACTTACTTCTCTTTCCTTTGGTATTCGACTAGAAAGAGTAAGTGTAGAGTTAATTGGTTAGAGTGGTTGAAGAACCCTCTTTTATTCATGTAATTTTTCTTTCTTATTTGTGTCCGGCTAGTTTCTTGCTAGTCGGTGATTTTTATAATTCCCGTCATTCCATAAAAAAAGAGTTTTATTAATAGATAAGTTGGTTCACCCGTGATAAATGAAATAGGTAGTTTTCATCGTGGTCTGGTTGGTGAAGTTCATGATCATATTCCGATGATACAAAATAAATACTTTATTTTGAATAGTATTCTGACACCGGTATCATGCCAGAAAAACGAAAACGATTATTAGTGGAAACATAAACCAAATATTGTACTGTGGAGGTACAATGCTGGTTCAGTTTCAAAAATACCAAAAGATGTTGAAACCGACTTGTACAAAACCGGAGACCATAAAAATGAATGTTTGTACCAAGTTACAATATTGTTTGGTTTGTATTGGCATGGTATGACATCCGTACTCCAAAACAAATGTGAATATCTAGTTCACGATGTCTAAATATATTTTATTTTGAATACAACTCGTTTTTAGTTAAACTTATATTGAAATATTGACAAACAAAAAAGTTTAATGGTGTATTTAGATGTTTTCTAATAAATTAATTATCAAACTTAAGTTACCGAAGACAAACATATTATTAAAAATAATTAAATTCAGTTTTTATATATTACTAATAGCATGAGAGGTGAAACTAAAACCTAAAAACAAAATATAATTGGATGTATATATTATTAGTAACTAGTTTGAGGTCCGTGTACAACATGATTAGTTTAATGCTGAATTTTAATGTTGATGTCTTCGCATGGCAACATGCGGACATGACCGGTATCCCGCGGACTATTGCGGAGCACAAATTAAGGGTAAATCCGATGTTTACACCAATTGTTCAGAAACAACGTATGATGGGTCCGGAACAAACAAAAGCAATGAATGAGCAAGTCCATGACCTCTTACAGACTGGAATCATTCGTCCAGTTCAATATCAGACCTGGGTTGCCAATCCGGTTATCATTCCCAAAAGCAACGGGACGTGGCGGATGTGTATATATTTCAAGGATCTAAACAAGGCGTGTCCCAGGACTGTTATCCGCTACCTGAAATAGATCTCAAAGTTGATGTTGTGGCACCTTTCAAATATAAATGCTTCTTAGATGCTTACAAAGGCTATCATCAAATCCGCATGGCTGCGGGTGATGAAGATAAAATATCCTTTCGTACCGATCAAGGCACCTTTTGCTACAAAATGATGCCTTTCGGTCTAAAGAATGTGGGGGCCACATATCAACGACTGATGGACATAGCGTTTAAAAGCCAAATTGGTAGAAATTTGGAAGTTTATATGGACGACCTTGTGATCAAGAGTGTTGAGGAAGACCAAAGGTTGAGGGATATTGAAGAGACATTCGAAACCTTGAGAAGTATCAACATGAAGCTGAATCTAGCTAAGTGTTCGTTTGGGATGGAAGAAGGAAAATTTCTTAGAGTAATTGTCACGGGTGCGGGCTTCAAGGCTAATCCGGATAAATTCCAAGTTGTAGCCCGCATGCCTTCTCCTTCTTCCCTCAAGGAAGTTCAGACGCTCATTGGGCGATTGGTTGCTTTGAATCGTGTTTTGGTTTATCATGCAACCAAACTTATCCTTTTGTCTCAACACTAAGAAACTGCCTCAAGAAAGCACAATTTAAATGGACCGCGGAAGCGGAACAAGCTTTCATGGA